>NC_136266.1:116362347-116839591 GCF_964187855.1 Myxine glutinosa | reverse complement strand
TGGTGCAGGAAACCACTTTTGCACTTGTATTAGTGTGGAAAAACCACTTTTCGCACTTGTGTTAGTGTTGAAAAACCACTTTTCGCACTTGTGTTAGTGTTGAAAAACCACTTTTCGCACTTGTTTTGGTGCAGGAAACCACTTTTGCACTTGTATTAGTGTGGAAAAAACACTTTTTGCACTTGTGATAGTGTTGAAAAACCACTTTTCGCACTTGTGTTAGTGTTGAAAAACCACTTTTCGCACTTGTGTTGGTGCAGGAAACCACTTTTGCACTTGTATTAGTGTGGAAAAACCACTTTTCGCACCTGTGTTAGTGTTGAAAAACCACTATTCGCTCTTGTGTTAGTGTTGAAAAACCACTTTTCGCACTTGTGTTGGTGCAGGAAACCACTTTTGCACTTGTATTAGTGTGGAAAAAACACTTTTTGCACTTGTGATAGTGTTGAAAAACCACTTTTCGCAATTGTGTTAGTGTTGAAAAACCACTTTTCGCACTTGTGTTGGTGCAGGAAACCACTTTTGCACTTGTATTAGTGTGGAAAAAACACTTTTTGCACTTGTGATAGTGTTGAAAAACCACTTTTCGCACTTGTGTTAGTGTTGAAAAACCACTTTTCGCACTTGTGTTGGTGCAGGAAACCACTTTTGCACTTGTATTAGTGTGGAAAAAACACTTTTCGCACTTGTGTTAGTGTTGAAAAACCACTTTTCGCACTTGTGTTAGTGTTGAAAAACCACTTTTCGCACTTGTGTTGGTGCAGGAAACCACTTTTGCACTTGTATTAGTGTGGAAAAAACACTTTTCGCACTTGTGTTAGTATTGAAAAACCACTTTTCGCACATGTGTTAGTGTTGAAAAACCACTTTTCGCACTTGTGTTGGTGCAGGAAACCACTTTTGCACTTGTATTAGTGTGGAAAAAACACTTTTCGCACTTGTGATAGTGTTGAAAAACCACTTTTCGCACTTGTGTTAGTGTTGAAAAACCACTTTTCGCACTTGTGTTGGTGCAGGAAACCACTTTTGCACTTGTATTAGTGTGGAAAAACCACTTTTCGCACTTGTGTTAGTGTTGAAAAACCACTTTTCGCACTTGTGTTGGTGCAGGAAACCACTTTTGCACTTGTATTAGTGTGCAAAAAACACTTTTCGCACTTGTGTTAGTGTTGAAAAACCACTTTTCGCACATGTGTTAGTGTTGAAAAACCACTTTTCGCACTTGTGTTGGTGCAGGAAACCACTTTTGCACTTGTATTAGTGTGGAAAAAACACTTTTCGCACTTGTGATAGTGTTGAAAAACCACTTTTCGCACTTGTGTTAGTGTTGAAAAACCACTTTTCGCACTTGTGTTAGTGTTGAAAAACCACTTTTCGCACTTGTGTTGGTGCAGGAAACCACTTTTGCACTTGTATTAGTGTGGAAAAAACACTTTTTGCACTTGTGATAGTGTTGAAAAACCACTTTTTGCACTTGTGTTAGTGTTGAAAAAACACTTTTCGCACTTGTGTTGGTGCAGGAAACCACTTTTGCACTTGTATTAGTGTGGAAAAACCACTTTTCGCACTTGTGTTAGTGTTGAAAAACCACTTTTCGCACTTGTGTTAGTGTTGAAAAACCACTTTTCGCACTTGTGTTAGTGTTGAAAAACCACTTTTCGCACTTGTGTTGGTGCAGGAAACCACTTTTGCACTTGTATTAGTGTGGAAAAAACACTTTTTGCACTTGTGATAGTGTTGAAAAACCACTTTTCGCACTTGTGTTAGTGTTGAAAAACCACTTTTCGCACTTGTGTTGGTGCAGGAAACCACTTTTGCACTTGTATTAGTGTGGAAAAACCACTTTTCGCACTTGTGTTAGTGTTGAAAAACCACTTTTCGCACTTGTGTTAGTGTTGAAAAACCACTTTTCGCACTTGTTTTGGTGCAGGAAACCACTTTTGCACTTGTATTAGTGTGGAAAAAACACTTTTTGCACTTGTGATAGTGTTGAAAAAACACTTTTCGCAGTTGTGTTAGTGTTGAAAAACCACTTTTCGCACTTGTGTTGGTGCAGGAAACCACTTTTGCACTTGTATTAGTGTGGAAAAACCACTTTTCGCACCTGTGTTAGTGTTGAAAAACCACTTTTCGCTCTTGTGTTAGTGTTGAAAAACCACTTTTCGCACTTGTGTTGGTGCAGGAAACCACTTTTGCACTTGTATTAGTGTGGAAAAAACACTTTTTGCACTTGTGATAGTGTTGAAAAAACACTTTTCGCAGTTGTATTAGTGTTGAAAAACCACTTTTCGCACTTGTGTTGGTGCAGGAAACCACTTTTGCACTTGTATTAGTGTGGAAAAACCACTTTTCGCACCTGTGTTAGTGTTGAAAAACCACTTTTCGCTCTTGTGTTAGTGTTGAAAAACCACTTTTCGCACTTGTGTTGGTGCAGGAAACCACTTTTGCACTTGTATTAGTGTGGAAAAAACACTTTTTGCACTTGTGATAGTGTTGAAAAACCACTTTTCGCAATTGTGTTAGTGTTGAAAAACCACTTTTCGCACTTGTTTTGGTGCAGGAAACCACTTTTGCACTTGTATTAGTGTGGAAAAAACACTTTTTGCACTTGTGATAGTGTTGAAAAAACACTTTTCGCAGTTGTGTTAGTGTTGAAAAACCACTTTTCGCACTTGTGTTGGTGCAGGAAACCACTTTTGCACTTGTATTAGTGTGGAAAAACCACTTTTCGCACCTGTGTTAGTGTTGAAAAACCACTTTTCGCTCTTGTGTTAGTGTTGAAAAACCACTTTTCGCACTTGTGTTGGTGCAGGAAACCACTTTTGCACTTGTATTAGTGTGGAAAAAACACTTTTTGCACTTGTGATAGTGTTGAAAAACCACTTTTCGCAATTGTGTTAGTGTTGAAAAACCACTTTTCGCACTTGTGTTGGTGCAGGAAACCACTTTTGCACTTGTATTAGTGTGGAAAAAACACTTTTTGCACTTGTGATAGTTTTGAAAAACCACTTTTCGCACTTGTGTTAGTGTTGAAAAACCACTTTTCGCACTTGTGTTGGTGCAGGAAACCACTTTTGCACTTGTATTAGTGTGGAAACCCACTTTTCGCACTTGTGTTAGTGTTGAAAAACCACTTTTCGCACTTGTGTTAGTGTTGAAAAACCACATTTTGCACTTGTGTTAGTGTTGAAAAACCACTTTTCGCCCTTGTGTTGGTGCAGGAAACCACTTTTGCACTTGTATTAGTGTGGAAAAAACACTTTTTGCACTTGTGATAGTGTTGAAAAACCACTTTTCGCACTTGTGTTAGTGTTGAAAAAACACTTTTCGCACTTGTGTTGGTGCAGGAAACCACTTTTGCACTTGTATTAGTGTGGAAAAACCACTTTTCGCACTTGTGTTAGTGTTGAAAAACCACTTTTCGCACTTGTGTTAGTGTTGAAAAACCACTTTTCGTACTTGTGTTAGTGTTGAAAAACCACTTTTCGCACTTGTGTTGGTGCAGGAAACCACTTTTGCACTTGTATTAGTGTGGAAAAAACACTTTTTGCACTTGCGATAGTGTTGAAAAACCACTTTTCGCAATTGTGTTAGTGTTGAAAAACCACTTTCGCACTTGTGTTGGTGCAGGAAACCACTTTTGCACTTGTATTAGTGTGGAAAAAACACTTTTTGCACTTGTGATAGTGTTGAAAAACCACTTTTCGCACTTGTGTTGGTGCAGGAAACCACTTTTCGCACTTGTGTTGGTGCAGGAAACCACTTTTGCACTTGTATTAGTGTGGAAAAAAACACTTTTTGCACTTGTGATAGTGTTGAAAAACCACTTTTCGCACTTGTGTTAGTGTTGAAAAACCACTTTTCGCACTTGTGTTGGTGCAGGAAACCACTTTTGCACTTGTATTAGTGTGGAAAAACCACTTTTCGCACTTGTGTTAGTGTTGAAAAACCACATTTCGCACTTGTGTTAGTGTTGAAAAACCACTTTTCGCACTTGTGTTGGTGCAGGAAACCACTTTTGCACTTGTATTACTGTGGAAAAATCACTTTTCGCACTTGTGTTACTGTTGAAAAAACACTTTTCGCACTTGTGTTAGTGTTGAAAAACCACTTTTCGCACTTGTGTTGGTACAGGAAACCACTTTTGCACTTGTATTAGTGTGGAAAAAACACTGTTTGCACTTGTGATAGTGTTGAAAAACCACTTTTCGCACTTGTGTTAGTGTTGAAAGACCACTTTTCGCACTTGTGTTGGTGCAGGAAACCACTTTTACACTTGTATTAGTGTGGAAAAACCACTTTTCGCACTTGTGTTGGTGCAGGAACCCACTTTTCGCACTTGTGTTAGTGTTGAAAAACCACTTTTCGCACTTGTGTTAGTGTTGAAAAACCACTTTTCGCACTTGTGTTGGTGCAGGAAACCACTTTTACACTTGTATTAGTGTGGAAAAAACACTTTTTGCACTTGTGATAGTGTTGAAAAACCACTTTTCGCACTTGTGTTAGTGTTGAAAAACCCACTTTTCGCACTTGTGTTAGTGTTGAAAAACCACTTTTCGCACTTGTGTTGGTGCAGGAAACCACTTTTGCACTTGTATTAGTGTGGAAAAAACTCTTTTTGCACATCTGATAGTGTTGAAAAACCACTTTTCGCACTTGTGTTAGTGTTGAAAAACCACTTTTCGCACTTGTGTTAGTGTTGAAAAACCACTTTTCGCACTTGTGTTGGTGCAGGAAACCACTTTTGCACTTGTATTAGTGTGGAAAAAACACTTTTTGCACTTGTGATAGTGTTGAAAAACCACTTTTCGCACTTGTGTTAGTGTTGAAAAAACACTTTTCGCACTTGTGTTGGTGCAGGAAACCACTTTTGCACTTGTATTAGTGTGGAAAAACCACTTTTCGCACTTGTGTTAGTGTTGAAAAACCACTTTTCGCACTTGTGTTAGTGTTGAAAAACCACTTTTCGCACTTGTGTTAGTGTTGAAAAACCACTTTTCGCACTTGTGTTGGTGCAGGAAACCACTTTTGCACTTGTATTAGTGTGGAAAAAACACTTTTCGCACTTGTGTTAGTATTGAAAAACCACTTTTCGCACATGTGTTAGTGTTGAAAAACCACTTTTCGCACTTGTGTTGGTGCAGGAAACCACTTTTGCACTTGTATTAGTGTGGAAAAAACACTTTTCGCACTTGTGATAGTGTTGAAAAACCACTTTTCGCACTTGTGTTAGTGTTGAAAAACCACTTTTCGCACTTGTGTTGGTGCAGGAAACCACTTTTGCACTTGTATTAGTGTGGAAAAACCACTTTTCGCACTTGTGTTAGTGTTGAAAAACCACTTTTCGCACTTGTGTTGGTGCAGGAAACCACTTTTGCACTTGTATTAGTGTGCAAAAAACACTTTTCGCACTTGTGTTAGTGTTGAAAAACCACTTTTCGCACATGTGTTAGTGTTGAAAAACCACTTTTCGCACTTGTGTTGGTGCAGGAAACCACTTTTGCACTTGTATTAGTGTGGAAAAAACACTTTTCGCACTTGTGATAGTGTTGAAAAACCACTTTTCGCACTTGTGTTAGTGTTGAAAAACCACTTTTCGCACTTGTGTTGGTGCAGGAAACCACTTTTGCACTTGTATTAGTGTGGAAAAACCACTTTTCGCACTTGTGTTAATGTTGAAAAACCACTTTTCGCACTTGTGTTAGTGTTGAAAAACCACTTTTCGCACTTGTGTTGGTGCAGGAAACCACTTTTGCACTTGTATTAGTGTGGAAAAACCACTTTTCGCACTTGTGTTAGTGTTGAAAAACCACTTTTCGCACTTGTGTTAGTGTTGAAAAACCACTTTTCGCACTTGTTTTGGTGCAGGAAACCACTTTTGCACTTGTATTAGTGTGGAAAAAACACTTTTTGCACTTGTGATAGTGTTGAAAAACCACTTTTCGCACTTGTGTTAGTGTTGAAAAACCACTTTTCGCACTTGTGTTGGTGCAGGAAACCACTTTTGCACTTGTATTAGTGTGGAAAAACCACTTTTCGCACCTGTGTTAGTGTTGAAAAACCACTTTTCGCTCTTGTGTTAGTGTTGAAAAACCACTTTTCGCACTTGTGTTGGTGCAGGAAACCACTTTTGCACTTGTATTAGTGTGGAAAAAACACTTTTTGCACTTGTGATAGTGTTGAAAAACCACTTTTCGCAATTGTGTTAGTGTTGAAAAACCACTTTTCGCACTTGTGTTGGTGCAGGAAACCACTTTTGCACTTGTATTAGTGTGGAAAAAACACTTTTTGCACTTGTGATAGTGTTGAAAAACCACTTTTCGCACTTGTGTTAGTGTTGAAAAACCACTTTTCGCACTTGTGTTGGTGCAGGAAACCACTTTTGCACTTGTATTAGTGTGGAAACCCACTTTTCGCACTTGTGTTAGTGTTGAAAAACCACTTTTCGCACTTGTGTTAGTGTTGAAAAAACACTTTTCGCACTTGTGTTGGTGCAGGAAACCACTTTTGCACTTGTATTAGTGTGGAAAAACCACTTTTCGCACTTGTGTTAGTGTTGAAAAACTACTTTTCGCACTTGTGTTAGTGTTGAAAAACCACTTTTCGCACTTGTGTTAGTGTTGAAAAACCACTTTTCGCACTTGTGTTGGTGCAGGAAACCACTTTTGCACTTGTATTAGTGTGGAAAAAACACTTTTTGCACTTGCGATAGTGTTGAAAAACCACTTTTCGCAATTGTGTTAGTGTTGAAAAACCACTTTCGCACTTGTGTTGGTGCAGGAAACCACTTTTGCACTTGTATTAGTGTGGAAAAAACACTTTTTGCACTTGTGATAGTGTTGAAAAACCACTTTTCGCACTTGTGTTGGTGCAGGAAACCACTTTTCGCACTTGTGTTGGTGCAGGAAACCACTTTTGCACTTGTATTAGTGTGGAAAAAAACACTTTTTGCACTTGTGATAGTGTTGAAAAACCACTTTTCGCACTTGTGTTAGTGTTGAAAAACCACTTTTCGCACTTGTGTTGGTGCAGGAAACCACTTTTGCACTTGTATTAGTGTGGAAAAACCACTTTTCGCACTTGTGTTAGTGTTGAAAAACGACTTTTCGCACTTGTGTTAGTGTTGAAAAACCACTTTTCGCACTTGTGTTGGTGCAGGAAACCACTTTTGCACTTGTATTACTGTGGAAAAATCACTTTTCGCACTTGTGTTACTGTTGAAAAAACACTTTTCGCACTTGTGTTAGTGTTGAAAAACCACTTTTCGCACTTGTGTTGGTGCAGGAAACCACTTTTACACTTGTATTAGTGTGGAAAAACCACTTTTCGCACTTGTGTTGGTGCAGGAACCCACTTTTCGCACTTGTGTTAGTGTTGAAAAACCACTTTTCGCACTTGTGTTAGTGTTGAAAAACCACTTTTCGCACTTGTGTTGGTGCAGGAAACCACTTTTACACTTGTATTAGTGTGGAAAAAACACTTTTTGCACTTGTGATAGTGTTGAAAAACCACTTTTCGCACTTGTGTTAGTGTTGAAAAACCCACTTTTCGCACTTGTGTTAGTGTTGAAAAACCACTTTTCGCACTTGTGTTGGTGCAGGAAACCACTTTTGCACTTGTATTAGTGTGGAAAAAACTCTTTTTGCACATCTGATAGTGTTGAAAAACCACTTTTCGCACTTGTGTTAGTGTTGAAAAACCACTTTTCGCACTTGTGTTAGTGTTGAAAAACCACTTTTCGCACTTGTGTTGGTGCAGGAAACCACTTTTGCACTTGTATTAGTGTGGAAAAAACACTTTTTGCACTTGTGATAGTGTTGAAAAACCACTTTTCGCACTTGTGTTAGTGTTGAAAAAACACTTTTCGCACTTGTGTTGGTGCAGGAAACCACTTTTGCACTTGTATTAGTGTGGAAAAACCACTTTTCGCACTTGTGTTAGTGTTGAAAAACCACTTTTCGCACTTGTGTTAGTGTTGAAAAACCACTTTTCGCACTTGTGTTAGTGTTGAAAAACCACTTTTCGCACTTGTGTTGGTGCAGGAAACCACTTTTGCACTTGTATTAGTGTGGAAAAAACACTTTTCGCACTTGTGTTAGTATTGAAAAACCACTTTTCGCACATGTGTTAGTGTTGAAAAACCACTTTTCGCACTTGTGTTGGTGCAGGAAACCACTTTTGCACTTGTATTAGTGTGGAAAAAACACTTTTCGCACTTGTGATAGTGTTGAAAAACCACTTTTCGCACTTGTGTTAGTGTTGAAAAACCACGTTTCGCACTTGTGTTGGTGCAGGAAACCACTTTTGCACTTGTATTGGTGTGGAAAAACCACTTTTCGCACTTGTGTTAGTGTTGAAAAACCACTTTTCGCACTTGTGTTGGTGCAGGAAACCACTTCTGCACTTGTATTAGTGTGCAAAAAACACTTTTCGCACTTGTGTTAGTGTTGAAAAACCACTTTTCGCACATGTGTTAGTGTTGAAAAACCACTTTTCGCACTTGTGTTGGTGCAGGAAACCACTTTTGCACTTGTATTAGTGTGGAAAAAACACTTTTCGCACTTGTGATAGTGTTGAAAAACCACTTTTCGCACTTGTGTTAGTGTTGAAAAACCACTTTTCGCACTTGTGTTGGTGCAGGAAACCACTTTTGCACTTGTATTAGTGTGGAAAAACCACTTTTCGCACTTGTGTTAGTGTTGAAAAACCACTTTTCGCACTTGTGTTAGTGTTGAAAAACCACTTTTCGCACTTGTGTTGGTGCAGGAAACCACTTTTGCACTTGTATTAGTGTGGAAAAACCACTTTTTGCACTTGTGTTAGTGTTGAAAAACCACTTTTTGCACTTGTGTTAGTGTTGAAAAACCACTTTTCGCACTTGTTTTGGTGCAGGAAACCACTTTTGCACTTGTATTAGTGTGGAAAAAACACTTTTTGCACTTGTGATAGTGTTGAAAAACCACTTTTCGCACTTGTGTTAGTGTTGAAAAACCACTTTTCGCACTTGTGTTGGTGCAGGAAACCACTTTTGCACTTGTATTAGTGTGGAAAAACCACTTTTCGCACCTGTGTTAGTGTTGAAAAACCACTTTTCGCTCTTGTGTTAGTGTTGAAAAACCACTTTTCGCACTTGTGTTGGTGCAGGAAACCACTTTTGCACTTGTATTAGTGTGGAAAAAACACTTTTTGCACTTGTGATAGTGTTGAAAAACCACTTTTCGCAATTGTGTTAGTGTTGAAAAACCACTTTTCGCACTTGTGTTGGTGCAGGAAACCACTTTTGCACTTGTGATAGTGTTGAAAAACCACTTTTCGCAATTGTGTTAGTGTTGAAAAACCACTTTTCGCACTTGTGTTGGTGCAGGAAACCACTTTTGCACTTGTATTAGTGTGGAAAAAACACTTTTTGCACTTGTGATAGTTTTGAAAAACCACTTTTCGCACTTGTGTTAGTGTTGAAAAACCACTTTTCGCACTTGTGTTGGTGCAGGAAACCACTTTTGCACTTGTATTAGTGTGGAAACCCACTTTTCGCACTTGTGTTAGTGTTGAAAAACCACTTTTCGCACTTGTGTTAGTGTTGAAAAACCACATTTTGCACTTGTGTTAGTGTTGAAAAACCACTTTTCGCCCTTGTGTTGGTGCAGGAAACCACTTTTGCACTTGTATTAGTGTGGAAAAAACACTTTTTGCACTTGTGATAGTGTTGAAAAACCACTTTTCGCACTTGTGTTAGTGTTGAAAAACCACTTTTCGCACTTGTGTTGGTGCAGGAAACCACTTTTGCACTTGTATTAGTGTGGAAAAAACACTTTTTGCACTTGCGATAGTGTTGAAAAACCACTTTTCGCAATTGTGTTAGTGTTGAAAAACCACTTTCGCACTTGTGTTGGTGCAGGAAACCACTTTTGCACTTGTATTAGTGTGGAAAAAACACTTTTTGCACTTGTGATAGTGTTGAAAAACCACTTTTCGCACTTGTGTTGGTGCAGGAAACCACTTTTCGCACTTGTGTTGGTGCAGGAAACCACTTTTGCACTTGTATTAGTGTGGAAAAAAACACTTTTTGCACTTGTGATAGTGTTGAAAAACCACTTTTCGCACTTGTGTTAGTGTTGAAAAACCACTTTTCGCACTTGTGTTGGTGCAGGAAACCACTTTTGCACTTGTATTAGTGTGGAAAAACCACTTTTCGCACTTGTGTTAGTGTTGAAAAACCACATTTCGCACTTGTGTTAGTGTTGAAAAACCACTTTTCGCACTTGTGTTGGTGCAGGAAACCACTTTTGCACTTGTATTACTGTGGAAAAATCACTTTTCGCACTTGTGTTACTGTTGAAAAAACACTTTTCGCACTTGTGTTAGTGTTGAAAAACCACTTTTCGCACTTGTGTTGGTACAGGAAACCACTTTTGCACTTGTATTAGTGTGGAAAAAACACTGTTTGCACTTGTGATAGTGTTGAAAAACCACTTTTCGCACTTGTGTTAGTGTTGAAAGACCACTTTTCGCACTTGTGTTGGTGCAGGAAACCACTTTTACACTTGTATTAGTGTGGAAAAACCACTTTTCGCACTTGTGTTGGTGCAGGAACCCACTTTTCGCACTTGTGTTAGTGTTGAAAAACCACTTTTCGCACTTGTGTTAGTGTTGAAAAACCACTTTTCGCACTTGTGTTGGTGCAGGAAACCACTTTTACACTTGTATTAGTGTGGAAAAAACACTTTTTGCACTTGTGATAGTGTTGAAAAACCACTTTTCGCACTTGTGTTAGTGTTGAAAAACCCACTTTTCGCACTTGTGTTAGTGTTGAAAAACCACTTTTCGCACTTGTGTTGGTGCAGGAAACCACTTTTGCACTTGTATTAGTGTGGAAAAAACTCTTTTTGCACATCTGATAGTGTTGAAAAACCACTTTTCGCACTTGTGTTAGTGTTGAAAAACCACTTTTCGCACTTGTGTTAGTGTTGAAAAACCACTTTTCGCACTTGTGTTGGTGCAGGAAACCACTTTTGCACTTGTATTAGTGTGGAAAAAACACTTTTTGCACTTGTGATAGTGTTGAAAAACCACTTTTCGCACTTGTGTTAGTGTTGAAAAAACACTTTTCGCACTTGTGTTGGTGCAGGAAACCACTTTTGCACTTGTATTAGTGTGGAAAAACCACTTTTCGCACTTGTGTTAGTGTTGAAAAACCACTTTTCGCACTTGTGTTAGTGTTGAAAAACCACTTTTCGCACTTGTGTTAGTGTTGAAAAACCACTTTTCGCACTTGTGTTGGTGCAGGAAACCACTTTTGCACTTGTATTAGTGTGGAAAAAACACTTTTCGCACTTGTGTTAGTATTGAAAAACCACTTTTCGCACATGTGTTAGTGTTGAAAAACCACTTTTCGCACTTGTGTTGGTGCAGGAAACCACTTTTGCACTTGTATTAGTGTGGAAAAAACACTTTTCGCACTTGTGATAGTGTTGAAAAACCACTTTTCGCACTTGTGTTAGTGTTGAAAAACCACTTTTCGCACTTGTGTTGGTGCAGGAAACCACTTTTGCACTTGTATTAGTGTGGAAAAACCACTTTTCGCACTTGTGTTAGTGTTGAAAAACCACTTTTCGCACTTGTGTTGGTGCAGGAAACCACTTTTGCACTTGTATTAGTGTGCAAAAAACACTTTTCGCACTTGTGTTAGTGTTGAAAAACCACTTTTCGCACATGTGTTAGTGTTGAAAAACCACTTTTCGCACTTGTGTTGGTGCAGGAAACCACTTTTGCACTTGTATTAGTGTGGAAAAAACACTTTTCGCACTTGTGATAGTGTTGAAAAACCACTTTTCGCACTTGTGTTAGTGTTGAAAAACCACTTTTCGCACTTGTGTTGGTGCAGGAAACCACTTTTGCACTTGTATTAGTGTGGAAAAACCACTTTTCGCACTTGTGTTAATGTTGAAAAACCACTTTTCGCACTTGTGTTAGTGTTGAAAAACCACTTTTCGCACTTGTGTTGGTGCAGGAAACCACTTTTGCACTTGTATTAGTGTGGAAAAACCACTTTTCGCACTTGTGTTAGTGTTGAAAAACCACTTTTCGCACTTGTGTTAGTGTTGAAAAACCACTTTTCGCACTTGTTTTGGTGCAGGAAACCACTTTTGCACTTGTATTAGTGTGGAAAAAACACTTTTTGCACTTGTGATAGTGTTGAAAAACCACTTTTCGCACTTGTGTTAGTGTTGAAAAACCACTTTTCGCACTTGTGTTGGTGCAGGAAACCACTTTTGCACTTGTATTAGTGTGGAAAAACCACTTTTCGCACCTGTGTTAGTGTTGAAAAACCACTTTTCGCTCTTGTGTTAGTGTTGAAAAACCACTTTTCGCACTTGTGTTGGTGCAGGAAACCACTTTTGCACTTGTATTAGTGTGGAAAAAACACTTTTTGCACTTGTGATAGTGTTGAAAAACCACTTTTCGCAATTGTGTTAGTGTTGAAAAACCACTTTTCGCACTTGTGTTGGTGCAGGAAACCACTTTTGCACTTGTATTAGTGTGGAAAAAACACTTTTTGCACTTGTGATAGTGTTGAAAAACCACTTTTCGCACTTGTGTTAGTGTTGAAAAACCACTTTTCGCACTTGTGTTGGTGCAGGAAACCACTTTTGCACTTGTATTAGTGTGGAAACCCACTTTTCGCACTTGTGTTAGTGTTGAAAAACCACTTTTCGCACTTGTGTTAGTGTTGAAAAAACACTTTTCGCACTTGTGTTGGTGCAGGAAACCACTTTTGCACTTGTATTAGTGTGGAAAAACCACTTTTCGCACTTGTGTTAGTGTTGAAAAACTACTTTTCGCACTTGTGTTAGTGTTGAAAAACCACTTTTCGCACTTGTGTTAGTGTTGAAAAACCACTTTTCGCACTTGTGTTGGTGCAGGAAACCACTTTTGCACTTGTATTAGTGTGGAAAAAACACTTTTTGCACTTGCGATAGTGTTGAAAAACCACTTTTCGCAATTGTGTTAGTGTTGAAAAACCACTTTCGCACTTGTGTTGGTGCAGGAAACCACTTTTGCACTTGTATTAGTGTGGAAAAAACACTTTTTGCACTTGTGATAGTGTTGAAAAACCACTTTTCGCACTTGTGTTGGTGCAGGAAACCACTTTTCGCACTTGTGTTGGTGCAGGAAACCACTTTTGCACTTGTATTAGTGTGGAAAAAAACACTTTTTGCACTTGTGATAGTGTTGAAAAACCACTTTTCGCACTTGTGTTAGTGTTGAAAAACCACTTTTCGCACTTGTGTTGGTGCAGGAAACCACTTTTGCACTTGTATTAGTGTGGAAAAACCACTTTTCGCACTTGTGTTAGTGTTGAAAAACGACTTTTCGCACTTGTGTTAGTGTTGAAAAACCACTTTTCGCACTTGTGTTGGTGCAGGAAACGACTTTTGCACTTGTATTACTGTGGAAAAATCACTTTTCGCACTTGTGTTACTGTTGAAAAAACACTTTTCGCACTTGTGTTAGTGTTGAAAAACCACTTTTCGCACTTGTGTTGGTACAGGAAACCACTTTTGCACTTGTATTAGTGTGGAAAAAACACTGTTTGCACTTGTGATAGTGTTGAAAAACCACTTTTCGCACTTGTGTTAGTGTTGAAAGACCACTTTTCGCACTTGTGTTGGTGCAGGAAACCACTTTTACACTTGTATTAGTGTGGAAAAACCACTTTTCGCACTTGTGTTGGTGCAGGAACCCACTTTTCGCACTTGTGTTAGTGTTGAAAAACCACTTTTCGCACTTGTGTTAGTGTTGAAAAACCACTTTTCGCACTTGTGTTGGTGCAGGAAACCACTTTTACACTTGTATTAGTGTGGAAAAAACACTTTTTGCACTTGTGATAGTGTTGAAAAACCACTTTTCGCACTTGTGTTAGTGTTGAAAAACCCACTTTTCGCACTTGTGTTAGTGTTGAAAAACCACTTTTCGCACTTGTGTTGGTGCAGGAAACCACTTTTGCACTTGTATTAGTGTGGAAAAAACTCTTTTTGCACATCTGATAGTGTTGAAAAACCACTTTTCGCACTTGTGTTAGTGTTGAAAAACCACTTTTCGCACTTGTGTTAGTGTTGAAAAACCACTTTTCGCACTTGTGTTGGTGCAGGAAACCACTTTTGCACTTGTATTAGTGTGGAAAAAACACTTTTTGCACTTGTGATAGTGTTGAAAAACCACTTTTCGCACTTGTGTTAGTGTTGAAAAAACACTTTTCGCACTTGTGTTGGTGCAGGAAACCACTTTTGCACTTGTATTAGTGTGGAAAAACCACTTTTCGCACTTGTGTTAGTGTTGAAAAACCACTTTTCGCACTTGTGTTAGTGTTGAAAAACCACTTTTCGCACTTGTGTTAGTGTTGAAAAACCACTTTTCGCACTTGTGTTGGTGCAGGAAACCACTTTTGCACTTGTATTAGTGTGGAAAAAACACTTTTCGCACTTGTGTTAGTATTGAAAAACCACTTTTCGCACATGTGTTAGTGTTGAAAAACCACTTTTCGCACTTGTGTTGGTGCAGGAAACCACTTTTGCACTTGTATTAGTGTGGAAAAAACACTTTTCGCACTTGTGATAGTGTTGAAAAACCACTTTTCGCACTTGTGTTAGTGTTGAAAAACCACGTTTCGCACTTGTGTTGGTGCAGGAAACCACTTTTGCACTTGTATTGGTGTGGAAAAACCACTTTTCGCACTTGTGTTAGTGTTGAAAAACCACTTTTCGCACTTGTGTTGGTGCAGGAAACCACTTCTGCACTTGTATTAGTGTGCAAAAAACACTTTTCGCACTTGTGTTAGTGTTGAAAAACCACTTTTCGCACATGTGTTAGTGTTGAAAAACCACTTTTCGCACTTGTGTTGGTGCAGGAAACCACTTTTGCACTTGTATTAGTGTGGAAAAAACACTTTTCGCACTTGTGATAGTGTTGAAAAACCACTTTTCGCACTTGTGTTAGTGTTGAAAAACCACTTTTCGCACTTGTGTTGGTGCAGGAAACCACTTTTGCACTTGTATTAGTGTGGAAAAACCACTTTTCGCACTTGTGTTAGTGTTGAAAAACCACTTTTCGCACTTGTGTTAGTGTTGAAAAACCACTTTTCGCACTTGTGTTGGTGCAGGAAACCACTTTTGCACTTGTATTAGTGTGGAAAAACCACTTTTTGCACTTGTGTTAGTGTTGAAAAACCACTTTTTGCACTTGTGTTAGTGTTGAAAAACCACTTTTCGCACTTGTTTTGGTGCAGGAAACCACTTTTGCACTTGTATTAGTGTGGAAAAAACACTTTTTGCACTTGTGATAGTGTTGAAAAACCACTTTTCGCACTTGTGTTAGTGTTGAAAAACCACTTTTCGCACTTGTGTTGGTGCAGGAAACCACTTTTGCACTTGTATTAGTGTGGAAAAACCACTTTTCGCACCTGTGTTAGTGTTGAAAAACCACTTTTCGCTCTTGTGTTAGTGTTGAAAAACCACTTTTCGCACTTGTGTTGGTGCAGGAAACCACTTTTGCACTTGTATTAGTGTGGAAAAAACACTTTTTGCACTTGTGATAGTGTTGAAAAACCACTTTTCGCAATTGTGTTAGTGTTGAAAAACCACTTTTCGCACTTGTGTTGGTGCAGGAAACCACTTTTGCACTTGTATTAGTGTGGAAAAAACACTTTTTGCACTTGTGATAGTGTTGAAAAACCACTTTTCGCACTTGTGTTAGTGTTGAAAAACCACTTTTCGCACTTGTGTTGGTGCAGGAAACCACTTTTGCACTTGTATTAATGTGGAAACCCACTTTTCGCACTTGTGTTAGTGTTGAAAAACCACTTTTCGCACTTGTGTTAGTGTTGAAAAAACACTTTTCGCACTTGTGTTGGTGCAGGAAACCACTTTTGCACTTGTATTAGTGTGGAAAAACCACTTTTCGCACTTGTGTTAGTGTTGAAAAACTACTTTTCGCACTTGTGTTGGTGTTGAAAAACCACTTTTCGCACTTGTGTTAGTGTTGAAAAACCACTTTTCGCACTTGTGTTGGTGCAGGAAACCACTTTTGCACTTGTATTAGTGTGGAAAAAACACTTTTTGCACTTGCGATAGTGTTGAAAAACCACTTTTCGCAATTGTGTTAGTGTTGAAAAACCACTTTCGCACTTGTGTTGGTGCAGGAAACCACTTTTGCACTTGTATTAGTGTGGAAAAAACACTTTTTGCACTTGTGATAGTGTTGAAAAACCACTTTTCGCACTTGTGTTGGTGCAGGAAACCACTTTTCGCACTTGTGTTGGTGCAGGAAACCACTTTTGCACTTGTATTAGTGTGGAAAAAAACACTTTTTGCACTTGTGATAGTGTTGAAAAACCACTTTTCGCACTTGTGTTAGTGTTGAAAAACCACTTTTCGCACTTGTGTTGGTGCAGGAAACCACTTTTGCACTTGTATTAGTGTGGAAAAACCACTTTTCGCACATGTGTTAGTGTTGAAAAACCACTTTTCGCACTTGTGTTAGTGTTGAAAAACCACTTTTCGCACTTGTGTTGGTGCAGGAAACCACTTTTGCACTTGTATTACTGTGGAAAAATCACTTTTCGCACTTGTGTTACTGTTGAAAAAACACTTTTCGCACTTGTGTTAGTGTTGAAAAACCACTTTTCGCACTTGTGTTGGTACAGGAAACCACTTTTGCACTTGTATTAGTGTGGAAAAAACACTGTTTGCACTTGTGATAGTGTTGAAAAACCACTTTTCGCACTTGTGTTAGTGTTGAAAGACCACTTTTCGCACTTGTGTTGGTGCAGGAAACCACTTTTACACTTGTATTAGTGTGGAAAAACCACTTTTCGCACTTGTGTTGGTGCAGGAACCCACTTTTCGCACTTGTGTTAGTGTTGAAAAACCACTTTTCGCACTTGTGTTAGTGTTGAAAAACCACTTTTCGCACTTGTGTTGGTGCAGGAAACCACTTTTACACTTGTATTAGTGTGGAAAAAACACTTTTTGCACTTGTGATAGTGTTGAAAAACCACTTTTCGCACTTGTGTTAGTGTTGAAAAACCCACTTTTCGCACTTGTGTTAGTGTTGAAAAACCACTTTTCGCACTTGTGTTGGTGCAGGAAACCACTTTTGCACTTGTATTAGTGTGGAAAAAACTCTTTTTGCACTTCTGATAGTGTTGAAAAACCACTTTTCGCACTTGTGTTAGTGTTGAAAAACCACTTTTCGCACTTGTGTTAGTGTTGAAAAACCACTTTTCGCACTTGTGTTGGTGCAGGAAACCACTTTTGCACTTGTATTAGTGTGGAAAAAACACTTTTTGCACTTGTGATAGTGTTGAAAAACCACTTTTCGCACTTGTGTTAGTGTTGAAAAAACACTTTTCGCACTTGTGTTGGTGCAGGAAACCACTTTTGCACTTGTATTAGTGTGGAAAAACCACTTTTCGCACTTGTGTTAGTGTTGAAAAACCACTTTTCGCACTTGTGTTAGTGTTGAAAAACCACTTTTCGCACTTGTGTTAGTGTTGAAAAACCACTTTTCGCACTTGTGTTGGTGCAGGAAACCACTTTTGCACTTGTATTAGTGTGGAAAAAACACTTTTCGCACTTGTGTTAGTGTTGAAAAACCACTTTTCGCACATGTGTTAGTGTTGAAAAACCACTTTTCGCACTTGTGTTGGTGCAGGAAACCACTTTTGCACTTGTATTAGTGTGGAAAAAACACTTTTTGCACTTGTGATAGTGTTGAAAAACCACTTTTCGCACTTGTGTTAGTGTTGAAAAACCACTTTTCGCACTTGTGTTGGTGCAGGAAACCACTTTTGCACTTGTATTAGTGTGGAAAAACCACTTTTCGCACTTGTGTTAGTGTTGAAAAACCACATTTCGCACTTGTGTTGGTGCAGGAAACCACTTTTGCACTTGTATTAGTGTGCAAAAAACACTTTTCGCACTTGTGTTAGTGTTGAAAAACCACTTTTCGCACATGTGTTAGTGTTGAAAAACCACTTTTCGCACTTGTGTTGGTGCAGGAAACCACTTTTGCACTTGTATTAGTGTGGAAAAAACACTTTTCGCACTTGTGATAGTGTTGAAAAACCACTTTTCGCACTTGTGTTAGTGTTGAAAAACCACTTTTCGCACTTGTGTTGGTGCAGGAAACCACTTTTGCACTTGTATTAGTGTGGAAAAACCACTTTTCGCACTTGTGTTAGTGTTGAAAAACCACTTTTCGCACTTGTGTTAGTGTTGAAAAACCACTTTTCGCACTTGTGTTGGTGCAGGAAACCACTTTTGCACTTGTATTAGTGTGGAAAAACCACTTTTCGCACTTGTGTTAGTGTTGAAAAACCACTTTTCGCACTTGTGTTAGTGTTGAAAAACCACTTTTCGCACTTGTTTTGGTGCAGGAAACCACTTTTGCACTTGTATTAGTGTGGAAAAAACACTTTTTGCACTTGTGATAGTGTTGAAAAACCACTTTTCGCACTTGTGTTAGTGTTGAAAAACCACTTTTCGCACTTGTGTTGGTGCAGGAAACCACTTTTGCACTTGTATTAGTGTGGAAAAACCACTTTTCGCACCTGTGTTAGTGTTGAAAAACCACTTTTCGCTCTTGTGTTAGTGTTGAAAAACCACTTTTCGCACTTGTGTTGGTGCAGGAAACCACTTTTGCACTTGTATTAGTGTGGAAAAAACACTTTTTGCACTTGTGATAGTGTTGAAAAACCACTTTTCGCAATTGTGTTAGTGTTGAAAAACCACTTTTCGCACTTGTGTTGGTGCAGGAAACCACTTTTGCACTTGTATTAGTGTGGAAAAAACACTTTTTGCACTTGTGATAGTGTTGAAAAACCACTTTTCGCACTTGTGTTAGTGTTGAAAAACCACTTTTCGCACTTGTGTTGGTGCAGGAAACCACTTTTGCACTTGTATTAGTGTGGAAACCCACTTTTCGCACTTGTGTTAGTGTTGAAAAACCACTTTTCGCACTTGTGTTAGTGTTGAAAAACCACATTTTGCACTTGTGTTAGTGTTGAAAAACCACTTTTCGCCCTTGTGTTGGTGCAGGAAACCACTTTTGCACTTGTATTAGTGTGGAAAAAACACTTTTTGCACTTGTGATAGTGTTAAAAAACCACTTTTCGCACTTGTGTTAGTGTTGAAAAAACACTTTTCGCACTTGTGTTGGTGTTGAAAAACCACTTTTCGCACTTGTGTTGGTGCAGGAAACCACTTTTGCACTTGTATTAGTGTGGAAAAAACACTTTTTGCACTTGCGATAGTGTTGAAAAACCACTTTTCGCAATTGTGTTAGTGTTGAAAAACCACTTTCGCACTTGTGTTGGTGCAGGAAACCACTTTTGCACTTGTATTAGTGTGGAAAAAACACTTTTTGCACTTGTGATAGTGTTGAAAAACCACTTTTCGCACTTGTGTTGGTGCAGGAAACCACTTTTCGCACTTGTGTTGGTGCAGGAAACCACTTTTGCACTTGTATTAGTGTGGAAAAAAACACTTTTTGCACTTGTGATAGTGTTGAAAAACCACTTTTCGCACTTGTGTTAGTGTTGAAAAACCACTTTTCGCACTTGTGTTGGTGCAGGAAACCACTTTTGCACTTGTATTAGTGTGGAAAAACCACTTTTCGCACTTGTGTTAGTGTTGAAAAACCACTTTTCGCACTTGTGTTAGTGTTGAAAAACCACTTTTCGCACTTGTGTTGGTGCAGGAAACCACTTTTGCACTTGTATTACTGTGGAAAAATCACTTTTCGCACTTGTGTTACTGTTGAAAAAACACTTTTCGCACTTGTGTTAGTGTTGAAAATCCACTTTTCGCACTTGTGTTGGTACAGGAAACCACTTTTGCACTTGTATTAGTGTGGAAAAAACACTGTTTGCACTTGTGATAGTGTTGAAAAACCACTTTTCGCACTTGTGTTAGTGTTGAAAAACCACTTTTCGCACTTGTGTTGGTGCAGGAAACCACTTTTACACTTGTATTAGTGTGGAAAAACCACTTTTCGCACTTGTGTTGGTGCAGGAACCCACTTTTCGCACTTGTGTTAGTGTTGAAAAACCACTTTTCGCACTTGTGTTAGTGTTGAAAAACCACTTTTCGCACTTGTGTTGGTGCAGGAAACCACTTTTACACTTGTATTAGTGTGGAAAAAACACTTTTTGCACTTGTGATAGTGTTGAAAAACCACTTTTCGCACTTGTGTTAGTGTTGAAAAACCCACTTTTCGCACTTGTGTTAGTGTTGAAAAACCACTTTTCGCACTTGTGTTGGTGCAGGAAACCACTTTTGCACTTGTATTAGTGTGGAAAAAACTCTTTTTGCACTTCTGATAGTGTTGAAAAACCACTTTTCGCACTTGTGTTAGTGTTGAAAAACCACTTTTCGCACTTGTGTTAGTGTTGAAAAACCACTTTTCGCACTTGTGTTGGTGCAGGAAACCACTTTTGCACTTGTATTAGTGTGGAAAAAACACTTTTTGCACTTGTGATAGTGTTGAAAAACCACTTTTCGCACTTGTGTTAGTGTTGAAAAAACACTTTTCGCACTTGTGTTGGTGCAGGAAACCACTTTTGCACTTGTATTAGTGTGGAAAAACCACTTTTGGCACTTGTGTTAGTGTTGAAAAACCACTTTTCGCACTTGTGTTAGTGTTGAAAAACCACTTTTCGCACTTGTGTTAGTGTTGAAAAACCACTTTTCGCACTTGTGTTGGTGCAGGAAACCACTTTTGCACTTGTATTAGTGTGGAAAAAACACTTTTCACACTTGTGTTAGTGTTGAAAAACCACTTTTCGCACATGTGTTAGTGTTGAAAAACCACTTTTCGCACTTGTGTTGGTGTAGGAAACCACTTTTGCACTTGTATTAGTGTGGAAAAAACACTTTTCGCACTTGTGATAGTGTTGAAAAACCACTTTTCGCACTTGTGTTAGTGTTGAAAAACCACTTTTCGCACTTGTGTTGGTGCAGGAAACCACTTTTGCACTTGTATTAGTGTGGAAAAACCACTTTTCGCACTTGTGTTATTGTTGAAAAACCACTTTTCGCACTTGTGTTGGTGCAGGAAACCACTTTTGCACTTGTATTAGTGTGCAAAAAACACTTTTCGCACTTGTGTTAGTGTTGAAAAACCACTTTTCGCACATGTGTTAGTGTTGAAAAACCACTTTTCGCACTTGTGTTGGTGCAGGAAACCACTTTTGCACTTGTATTAGTGTGGAAAAAACACTTTTCGCACTTGTGATAGTGTTGAAAAACCACTTTTCGCACTTGTGTTAGTGTTGAAAAACCACTTTTCGCACTTGTGTTGGTGCAGGAAACCACTTTTGCACTTGTATTAGTGTGGAAAAAACCACTTTTCGCACTTGTGTTAGTGTTGAAAAACCACTTTTCGCACTTGTGTTAGTGTTGAAAAACCACTTTTCGCACTTGTGTTGGTGCAGGAAACCACTTTTGCACTTGTGATAGTGTGGAAAAACCACTTTTCGCACTTGTGTTAGTGTTGAAAAACCACTTTTTGCACTTGTGATAGTGTTGAAAAACAACTTTTCGCACTTGTGTTAGTGTTGAAAAACCACTTTTCGCACTTGTGTTGGTGCAGGACACCACTTTTTCACTTGTACTAGTGTGGAAAAACCACTTTTTGCACTTGTGTTAGTGTTGAAAAACCACTTTTCGCACTTGTGTTAGTGTTGAAAAACCACTTTTCGCACTTGTGTTGGTGCAGGAAACCACTTTTGCACTTGTATTAGTGTGGAAAAAACACTTTTTGCACTTGTGATAGTGTTGAAAAACCACTTTTCGCACTTGTGTTAGTGTTGAAAAACCACTTTTCGCACTTGTGTTGGTTCAGGAAACCACTTTTGCACTTGTATTAGTGTGGAAAAACCACTTTTCGCACTTGTGTTAGTGTTGAAAAACCACTTTTCGCACTTGTGTTAGTGTTGAAAAACCACTTTTCGCACTTGTGTTGGTGCAGGAAACCACTTTTGCACTTGTATTAGTGTGGAAAAAACACTTTTTGCACTTGTGATAGTGTTGAAAAACCACTTTTCGCACTTGTGTTAGTGTTGAAAAACCACTTTTCGTACTTGTGTTGGTGCAGGAAACCACTTTTGCACTTCTATTAGTGTGGAAAAACCACTTTTCGTACTTATGTTAGTGTTGAAAAACCACTTTTCGCACTTGTGTTAGTGTTGAAAAACCACTTTTCGCACTTGTGTTAGTGTTGAAAAACCACTTTTCACACTTGTGTTGGTGCAGGAAACCACTTTTGCACTTGTATTAGTGTGGAAAAAACACTTTTTGCACTTGTGATTTTTGTTGAAAAACCACTTTTCGCACTTGTGTTCGTGTTGAAAAACCACTTTTCGCAATTGTGTTGGTGCAGGAAACCACTTTTGCACTTGTATTAGTGTGGAAAAACCACTTTTCGCACATGTGTTAGTGTTGAAAAACCACTTTTTGCACTTGGGTTAGTGTTGAAAAACCACTTTTCGCAGTTGTGTTGGTGCAGGATACCACTTTTGCACTTGTATTAGTGTGGAAAAAACACTTTTTGCACTTGTGATAGTGTTGAAAAACCACTTTTCGCACTTGTGTTGGTGCAGGAAACCACTTTTCGCACTTGTGTTGGTGCAGGAAACCACTTTTGCACTTGTATTAGTGTGGAAAAACCACTTTTCGCACTTGTGTTAGTGTTGAAAAACCACTTTTCGCACTTGTGTTGGTGCAGGAAACCACTTTTGCACTTGTATTAGTGTGGTAAAAACACTTTTTGCACTTGTGATAGTGTTGAAAAACCACTTTTCGCACTTGTGTTAGTGTTGAAAAACCACTTTTCGCACTTGTGTTGGTGCAGGAAACCACTTTTGCACTTGTATTAGTGTGGAAAAACCACTTTTCGCACTTGTGTTAGTGTTGAAAAACCACTTTTCGCACTTGTGTTAGTGTTGAAAAAACACTTTTCGCACTTGTGTTAGTGTTGAAAAACCACTTTTCGCACTTGTGTTGGTGCAGGAAACCACTTTTGCACTTGTATTAGTGTGGAAAAAACACTTTTCGCACTTGTGTTAGTGTTGAAAAACCACTTTTCGCACATGTGTTAGTGTTGAAAAACCACTTTTCGCACTTGTGTTCGTGCAGGAAACCACTTTTGCACTTGTATTAGTGTGGAAAAACCACTTTTCGCACTTGTGTTAGTGTTGAAAAACCACTTTTCGCACTTGTGTTAGTGTTGAAAAACCACTTTTCGCACTTGTGTTAGTGTTGAAAAACCACTTTTCGCACTTGTGTTAGTGTTGAAAAACCACTTTTCGCACTTGTGTTGGTGCAGGAAACCACTTTTGCACTTGTATTAGTGTGGAAAAAACATTTTTCGCACTTGTGTTAGTGTTGAAAAAACACTTTTCGCACATGTGTTAGTGTTGAAAAACCACTTTTCGCACTTGTGTTGGTGAAGGAAACCACTTTTGCACTTGTATTAGTGTGGAAAAACACTTTTCGCACTTGTGTTAGTGTTGAAAAACCACTTTTCGCACTTGTGTTCGTGTTGAAAAACCACTTTTCGCACTTGTGTTGGTGCAGGAAACCACTTTTGCACTTGTATTAGTGTGGAAAAAACACTTTTTGCACTTGTGATAGTGTTGAAAAACCACTTTTCGCACTTGTGTTAGTGTTGAAAAACCACTTTTCGCACTTGTGTTGGTGCAGGAAACCACTTTTGCACTTGTATTAGTGTGGAAAAACCACTTTTCGCACTTGTGTTAGTGTTGAAAAACCACTTTTCGCACTTGTGTTAGTGTTGAAAAACCACTTTTCGCACTTGTTTTGGTGCAGGAAACCACTTTTGCACTTGTATTAGTGTGGAAAAAACACTTTTTGCACTTGTGATAGTGTTGAAAAACCACTTTTCGCACTTGTGTTAGTGTTGGAAAACCACTTTTCGCACTTGTGTTGGTGCAGGAAACCACTTTTGCACTTGTATTAGTGTGGAAAAACCACTTTTCGCACCTGTGTTAGTGTTGAAAAACCACTTTTCGCTCTTGTGTTAGTGTTGAAAAACCACTTTTCGCACTTGTGTTGGTGCAGGAAACCACTTTTGCACTTGTATTAGTGTGGAAAAAACACTTTTTGCACTTGTGATAGTGTTGAAAAACCACTTTTCGCAATTGTGTTAGTGTTGAAAAACCACTTTTCGCACTTGTGTTGGTGCAGGAAACCACTTTTGCACATTGTATTAGTGTGGAAAAAACACTTTTTGCACTTGTGATAGTGTTGAAAAACCACTTTTCGCACTTGTGTTAGTGTTGAAAAACCACTTTTCGCACTTGTGTTGGTGCAGGAAACCACTTTTGCACTTGTATTAGTGTGGAAAACCACTTTTCGCACTTGTGTTAGTGTTGAAAAACCACTTTTCGCACTTGTGTTAGTGTTGAAAAACCACATTTTGCACTTGTGTTAGTGTTGAAAAACCACTTTTCGCACTTTTGTTGGTGCAGGAAACCACTTTTGCACTTGTATTAGTGTGGCAAAAACACTTTTTGCACTTGTGATAGTGTTGAAAAACCACTTTTCGCACTTGTGTTAGTGTTGAAAAAACACTTTTCGCACTTGTGTTGGTGCAGGAAACCACTTTTGCACTTGTATTAGTGTGGAAAAACCACTTTTCGCACTTGTGTTAGTGTTGAAAAACCACTTTTCGCACTTGTGTTAGTGTTGAAAAACCACTTTTCGCACTTGTTTTGGTGCAGGAAACCACTTTTGCACTTGTATTAGTGTGGAAAAAACACTTTTTGCACTTGTCATAGTGTTGAAAAACCACTTTTCGCACTTGTGTTAGTGTTGAAAAACCACTTTTCGCACTTGTGTTGGTGCAGGAAACCACTTTTGCACTTGTATTCGTGTGGAAAAACCACTTTTGGCACCTGTGTTAGTGTTGAAAAACCACTTTTTGCTCTTGTGTTAGTGTTGAAAAACCACTTTTCGCACTTGTGTTGGTGCAGGAAACCACTTTTGCACTTGTATTAGTGTGGAAAAAACACTTTTTGCACTTGTGATAGTGTTGAAAAACCACTTTTCGCAATTGTGTTAGTGTTGAAAAACCACTTTTCGCACTTGTGTTGGTGCAGGAAACCACTTTTGCACTTGTATTAGTGTGGAAAAAACACTTTTTGCACTTGTGATAGTGTTGAAAAACCACTTTTCGCACTTGTGTTAGTGTTGAAAAACCACTTTTCGCACTTGTGTTGGTGCAGGAAACCACTTTTGCACTTGTATTAGTGTGGTAAAAACACTTTTTGCACTTGTGATAGTGTTGAAAAACCACTTTTCGCACTTGTGTTAGTGTTGAAAAACCACTTTTCGCACTTGTGTTGGTGCAGGAAACCACTTTTGCACTTGTATTAGTGTGGAAAAACCACTTTTCGCACTTGTGTTAGTGTTGAAAAACCACTTTTCGCACTTGTGTTAGTCTTGAAAAAACACTTTCGCACTTGTGTTAGTGTTGAAAAACCACTTTTCGCACTTGTGTTGGTGCAGGAAACCACTTTTGCACTTGTATTAGTGTGGAAAAAACACTTTTCCCACTTGTGTTAGTGTTGAAAAACCACTTTTCGCACATGTGTTAGCGTTGAAAAACCACTTTTCGCACTGGTGTTGGTGCAGGAATCCACTTTTGCACTTGTATTAGTGTGGAAAAACCACTTTTTGCACTTGTGTTAGTGTTGAAAAACCACTTTTCGCACTTGTGTTAGTGTTGAAAAACCACTTTTCGCACATGTGTTAGTGTTGAAAAACCACTTTTCGCACTTGTGTTGGTGCAGGAAACCACTTTTGCACTTGTATTAGTGTGGAAAAAACACTTTTCGCACTTGTGTTGGTGCAGTAAACCACTTTTACACTTGTATTAGTGTGGAAAAACCACTTTTCGCACTTGTGTTGGTGCAGAAAACCACTTTTCGCACTTGTGTTAGTGTTGAAAAACCGCTTTTCGCACTTGTGTTAGTGTTGAAAAACCACTTTTCGCACTTGTGTTGGTGCAGGAAACCACTTTTACACTTGTATTAGTGTGGAAAAAACACTTTTTGCACTTGTGATAGTGTTGAAAAACCACTTTTCGCACTTGTGTTAGTGTTGAAAAACCACTTTTCGCACTTGTGTTAGTGTTGAAAAACCACTTTTCGCACTTGTCTTAGTGTTGAAAAACCACTTTTCACACTTGTGTTGGTGCAGGAAACCACTTTTGCACTTGTATTAGTGTGGAAAAAACTCTTTTTGCACTTGTGATTTTTGTTGAAAAACCACTTTACGCACTTGTGTTAGTGTTGAAAAACCACTTTTCGCACTTGTGTTAGTGTTGAAAAACCACTTTTCGCAATTGTGTTGGTGCAGGAAACCACTTTTGCACTTGTATTAGTGTGGAAAAACCACTTTTCGCACATGTGTTAGTGTTGAAAAACCACTTTTTGCACTTGGGTTAGTGTTGAAAAACCACTTTTCGCAGTTGTGTTGGTGCTGGATACCACTTTTGCACTTGTATTAGTGTGGAAAACCACTTTTCGCACTTGTGTTAGTGTTGAAAAACCACTTTTCGCACTTGTGTTAGTGTTGAAAAACCACTTTTCGCACTTGTGTTAGTGTTGAAAAACCACTTTTCGCACTTGTGTTGGTGCAGGAAACCACTTTTGCACTTGTATTAGTGTGGAAAAAACACTTTTTGCACTTGTGATAGTGTTGAAAAACCACTTTTCGCACATGTGTTAGTGTTGAAAAACCACTTTTCGCACTTGTGTTGGTGCAGGACACCACTTTTTCACTTGTACTAGTGTGGAAAAACCACTTTTCGCACTTGTGTTAGTGTTGAAAAACCACTTTTCGCACTTGTGTTAGTGTTGAAAAACCACTTTTCGCACTTGTGTTGGTGCAGGAAACCACTTTTGCACTTGTATTAGTGTGGAAAAAACACTTTTTGCACTTGTGATAGTGTTGAAAAACCACTTTTCGCACTTGTGTTAGTGTTGAAAAACCACTTTTCGCACTTGTGTTGGTTCAGGAAACCACTTTTGCACTTGTATTAGTGTGGAAAAACCACTTTTCGCACTTGTGTTAGTGTTGAAAAACCACTTTTCGCACTTGTGTTAGTGTTGAAAAACCACTTTTCGCACTTGTGTTGGTGCAGGAAACCACTTTTGCACTTGTATTAGTGTGGAAAAAACACTTTTTGCACTTGTGATAGTGTTGAAAAACCACTTTTCGCACTTGTGTTAGTGTTGAAAAACCACTTTTCGCACTTGTGTTGGTGCAGGACACCACTTTTTCACTTGTACTAGTGTGGAAAAACCACTTTTTGCACTTGTGTTAGTGTTGAAAAACCACTTTTCGCACTTGTGTTCGTGTTGAAAAACCACTTTTCGCACTTGTGTTGGTGCAGGAAACCACTTTTGCACTTGTATTAGTGTGGAAAAAACACTTTTTGCACTTGTGATAGTGTTGAAAAACCACTTTTCGCACTTGTGTTAGTGTTGAAAAACCACTTTTCGCACTTGTGTTGGTTCAGGAAACCACTTTTGCACTTGTATTAGTGTGGAAAAACCACTTTTCGCACTTGTGTTAGTGTTGAAAAACCACTTTTCGCACTTGTGTTAGTGTTGAAAAACCACTTTTCGCACTTGTGTTGGTGCAGGAAACCACTTTTGCACTTGTATTAGTGTGGAAAAAACACTTTTTGCACTTGTGATAGTGTTGAAAAACCACTTTTCGCACTTGTGTTAGTGTTGAAAAACCACTTTTCGTACTTGTGTTGGTGCAGGAAACCACTTTTGCACTTCTATTAGTGTGGAAAAACCACTTTTCGTACTTATGTTAGTGTTGAAAAACCACTTTTCGCACTTGTGTTAGTGTTGAAAAACCACTTTTCGCACTTGTGTTAGTGTTGAAAAACCACTTTTCACACTTGTGTTGGTGCAGGAAACCACTTTTGCACTTGTATTAGTGTGGAAAAAACACTTTTTGCACTTGTGTTGGTGCAGAAAACCACTTTTCGCACTTGTGTTAGTGTTGAAAAACCGCTTTTCGCACTTGTGTTAGTGTTGAAAAACCACTTTTCGCACTCGTGTTGGTGCAGGAAACCACTTTTACACTTGTATTAGTGTGGAAAAAACACTTTTTGCACTTGTGATAGTGCTGAAAAACCACTTTTCGCACTTGTGTTAGTGTTGAAAAACCACTTTTCGCACTTGTGTTAGTGTTGAAAAACCACTTTTCGCACTTGTCTTAGTGTTGAAAAACCACTTTTCACACTTGTGTTGGTGCAGGAAACCACTTTTGCACTTGTATTAGTGTGGAAAAAACTCTTTTTGCACTTGTGATTTTTGTTGAAAAACCACTTTATCGCACTTGTGTTCGTGTTGAAAAACCACTTTTCGCAATTGTGTTGGTGCAGGAAACCACTTTTGCACTTGTATTAGTGTGGAAAAACCACTTTTCGCACATGTGTTAGTGTTGAAAAACCACTTTTCGCAGTTGTGTTGGTGCAGGATACCACTTTTGCACTTGTATTAGTGTGGAAAAAACACTTTTTGCACTTGTGATAGTGTTGAAAAACCACTTTTCGCACTTGTGTTGGTGCAGGAAACCACTTTTGCACTTGTATTAGTGTGGAAAAACCACTTTTCGCACTTGTGTTAGTGTTGAAAAACCACTTTTCGCACTTGTGTTGGTGCAGGAAACCACTTTTGCACTTGTATTAGTGTGGTAAAAACACTTTTTGCACTTGTGATAGTGTTGAAAAACCACTTTTCGCACTTGTGTTAGTGTTGAAAAACCACTTTTCGCACTTGTGTTGGTGCAGGAAACCACTTTTGCACTTGTATTAGTGTGGAAAAACCACTTTTCGCACTTGTGTTAGTGTTGAAAAACCACTTTTCGCACTTGTGTTAGTGTTGAAAAAACACTTTTCGCACTTGTGTTAGTGTTGAAAAACCACTTTTCGCACTTGTGTTGGTGCAGGAAACCACTTTTGCACTTGTATTAGTGTGGAAAAAACACTTTTCGCACTTGTGTTAGTGTTGAAAAACCACTTTTCGCACATGTGTTAGTGTTGAAAAACCACTTTTCGCACTTGTGTTCGTGCAGGAAACCACTTTTGCACTTGTATTAGTGTGGAAAAACCACTTTTCGCACTTGTGTTAGTGTTGAAAAACCACTTTTCGCACTTGTGTTAGTGTTGAAAAACCACTTTTCGCACTTGTGTTAGTGTTGAAAAACCACTTTTCGCACTTGTGTTAGTGTTGAAAAACCACTTTTCGCACTTGTGTTGGTGCAGGAAACCACTTTTGCACTTGTATTAGTGTGGAAAAAACATTTTTCGCACTTGTGTTAGTGTTGAAAAAACACTTTTCGCACATGTGTTAGTGTTGAAAAACCACTTTTCGCACTTGTGTTGGTGAAGGAAACCACTTTTGCACTTGTATTAGTGTGGAAAAACACTTTTCGCACTTGTGTTAGTGTTGAAAAACCACTTTTCGCACTTGTGTTCGTGTTGAAAAACCACTTTTCGCACTTGTGTTGGTGCAGGAAACCACTTTTGCACTTGTATTAGTGTGGAAAAAACACTTTTTGCACTTGTGATAGTGTTGAAAAACCACTTTTCGCACTTGTGTTAGTGTTGAAAAACCACTTTTCGCACTTGTGTTGGTGCAGGAAACCACTTTTGCACTTGTATTAGTGTGGAAAAACCACTTTTCGCACTTGTGTTAGTGTTGAAAAACCACTTTTCGCACTTGTGTTAGTGTTGAAAAACCACTTTTCGCACTTGTTTTGGTGCAGGAAACCACTTTTGCACTTGTATTAGTGTGGAAAAAACACTTTTTGCACTTGTGATAGTGTTGAAAAACCACTTTTCGCACTTGTGTTAGTGTTGGAAAACCACTTTTCGCACTTGTGTTGGTGCAGGAAACCACTTTTGCACTTGTATTAGTGTGGAAAAACCACTTTTCGCACCTGTGTTAGTGTTGAAAAACCACTTTTCGCTCTTGTGTTAGTGTTGAAAAACCACTTTTCGCACTTGTGTTGGTGCAGGAAACCACTTTTGCACTTGTATTAGTGTGGAAAAAACACTTTTTGCACTTGTGATAGTGTTGAAAAACCACTTTTCGCAATTGTGTTAGTGTTGAAAAACCACTTTTCGCACTTGTGTTGGTGCAGGAAACCACTTTTGCACATTGTATTAGTGTGGAAAAAACACTTTTTGCACTTGTGATAGTGTTGAAAAACCACTTTTCGCACTTGTGTTAGTGTTGAAAAACCACTTTTCGCACTTGTGTTGGTGCAGGAAACCACTTTTGCACTTGTATTAGTGTGGAAAACCACTTTTCGCACTTGTGTTAGTGTTGAAAAACCACTTTTCGCACTTGTGTTAGTGTTGAAAAACCACATTTTGCACTTGTGTTAGTGTTGAAAAACCACTTTTCGCACTTGTGTTGGTGCAGGAAACCACTTTTGCACTTGTATTAGTGTGGCAAAAACACTTTTTGCACTTGTGATAGTGTTGAAAAACCACTTTTCGCACTTGTGTTAGTGTTGAAAAAACACTTTTCGCACTTGTGTTGGTGCAGGAAACCACTTTTGCACTTGTATTAGTGTGGAAAAACCACTTTTCGCACTTGTGTTAGTGTTGAAAAACCACTTTTCGCACTTGTGTTAGTGTTGAAAAACCACTTTTCGCACTTGTTTTGGTGCAGGAAACCACTTTTGCACTTGTATTAGTGTGGAAAAAACACTTTTTGCACTTGTCATAGTGTTGAAAAACCACTTTTCGCACTTGTGTTAGTGTTGAAAAACCACTTTTCGCACTTGTGTTGGTGCAGGAAACCACTTTTGCACTTGTATTCGTGTGGAAAAACCACTTTTGGCACCTGTGTTAGTGTTGAAAAACCACTTTTTGCTCTTGTGTTAGTGTTGAAAAACCACTTTTCGCACTTGTGTTGGTGCAGGAAACCACTTTTGCACTTGTATTAGTGTGGAAAAAACACTTTTTGCACTTGTGATAGTGTTGAAAAACCACTTTTCGCAATTGTGTTAGTGTTGAAAAACCACTTTTCGCACTTGTGTTGGTGCAGGAAACCACTTTTGCACTTGTATTAGTGTGGAAAAAACACTTTTTGCACTTGTGATAGTGTTGAAAAACCACTTTTCGCACTTGTGTTAGTGTTGAAAAACCACTTTTCGCACTTGTGTTGGTGCAGGAAACCACTTTTGCACTTGTATTAGTGTGGTAAAAACACTTTTTGCACTTGTGATAGTGTTGAAAAACCACTTTTCGCACTTGTGTTAGTGTTGAAAAACCACTTTTCGCACTTGTGTTGGTGCAGGAAACCACTTTTGCACTTGTATTAGTGTGGAAAAACCACTTTTCGCACTTGTGTTAGTGTTGAAAAACCACTTTTCGCACTTGTGTTAGTGTTGAAAAAACACTTTCGCACTTGTGTTAGTGTTGAAAAACCACTTTTCGCACTTGTGTTGGTGCAGGAAACCACTTTTGCACTTGTATTAGTGTGGAAAAAACACTTTTCCCACTTGTGTTAGTGTTGAAAAACCACTTTTCGCACATGTGTTAGCGTTGAAAAACCACTTTTCGCACTGGTGTTGGTGCAGGAATCCACTTTTGCACTTGTATTAGTGTGGAAAAACCACTTTTTGCACTTGTGTTAGTGTTGAAAAACCACTTTTCGCACTTGTGTTAGTGTTGAAAAACCACTTTTCGCACATGTGTTAGTGTTGAAAAACCACTTTTCGCACTTGTGTTGGTGCAGGAAACCACTTTTGCACTTGTATTAGTGTGGAAAAAACACTTTTCGCACTTGTGTTGGTGCAGTAAACCACTTTTACACTTGTATTAGTGTGGAAAAACCACTTTTCGCACTTGTGTTGGTGCAGAAAACCACTTTTCGCACTTGTGTTAGTGTTGAAAAACCGCTTTTCGCACTTGTGTTAGTGTTGAAAAACCACTTTTCGCACTTGTGTTGGTGCAGGAAACCACTTTTACACTTGTATTAGTGTGGAAAAAACACTTTTTGCACTTGTGATAGTGTTGAAAAACCACTTTTCGCACTTGTGTTAGTGTTGAAAAACCACTTTTCGCACTTGTGTTAGTGTTGAAAAACCACTTTTCGCACTTGTCTTAGTGTTGAAAAACCACTTTTCACACTTGTGTTGGTGCAGGAAACCACTTTTGCACTTGTATTAGTGTGGAAAAAACTCTTTTTGCACTTGTGATTTTTGTTGAAAAACCACTTTACGCACTTGTGTTAGTGTTGAAAAACCACTTTTCGCACTTGTGTTAGTGTTGAAAAACCACTTTTCGCAATTGTGTTGGTGCAGGAAACCACTTTTGCACTTGTATTAGTGTGGAAAAACCACTTTTCGCACATGTGTTAGTGTTGAAAAACCACTTTTTGCACTTGGGTTAGTGTTGAAAAACCACTTTTCGCAGTTGTGTTGGTGCTGGATACCACTTTTGCACTTGTATTAGTGTGGAAAACCACTTTTCGCACTTGTGTTAGTGTTGAAAAACCACTTTTCGCACTTGTGTTAGTGTTGAAAAACCACTTTTCGCACTTGTGTTAGTGTTGAAAAACCACTTTTCGCACTTGTGTTGGTGCAGGAAACCACTTTTGCACTTGTATTAGTGTGGAAAAAACACTTTTTGCACTTGTGATAGTGTTGAAAAACCACTTTTCGCACATGTGTTAGTGTTGAAAAACCACTTTTCGCACTTGTGTTGGTGCAGGACACCACTTTTTCACTTGTACTAGTGTGGAAAAACCACTTTTCGCACTTGTGTTAGTGTTGAAAAACCACTTTTCGCACTTGTGTTAGTGTTGAAAAACCACTTTTCGCACTTGTGTTGGTGCAGGAAACCACTTTTGCACTTGTATTAGTGTGGAAAAAACACTTTTTGCACTTGTGATAGTGTTGAAAAACCACTTTTCGCACTTGTGTTAGTGTTGAAAAACCACTTTTCGCACTTGTGTTGGTTCAGGAAACCACTTTTGCACTTGTATTAGTGTGGAAAAACCACTTTTCGCACTTGTGTTAGTGTTGAAAAACCACTTTTCGCACTTGTGTTAGTGTTGAAAAACCACTTTCCGCACTTGTGTTGGTGCAGGAAACCACTTTTGCACTTGTATTAGTGTGGAAAAAACACTTTTTGCACTTGTGATAGTGTTGAAAAACCACTTTTCGCACTTGTGTTAGTGTTGAAAAACCACTTTTCGCACTTGTGTTGGTGCAGGAAACCACTTTTGCACTTCTATTAGTGTGGAAAAACCACTTTTCGTACTTGTGTTAGTGTTGAAAAACCACTTTTCGCACTTGTGTTAGTGTTGAAAAACCACTTTTCGCACTTGTGTTAGTGTTGAAAAACCACTTTTCACACGTGTGTTGGTGCAGGAAACCACTTTTGCACTTGTATTAGTGTGGAAAAAACACTTTTTGCACTTGTGATAGTGTTGAAAAACCACTTTTCGCACTTGTGTTAGTGTTGAAAAACCACTTTTCGCACTTGTGTTAGTGTTGAAAAACCACTTTTCGCACTTGTGTTGGTGCAGTAAACCACTTTTACACTTGTATTAGTGTGGAAAAACCACTTTTCGCACTTGTGTTGGTGCAGAAAACCACTTTTCGCACTTGTGTTAGTGTTGAAAAACCGCTTTTCGCACTTGTGTTAGTGTTGAAAAACCACTTTTCGCACTTGTGTTGGTGCAGGAAACCACTTTTACACTTGTATTAGTGTGGAAAAAACACCTTTTGCACTTGTGATAGTGCTGAAAAACCACTTTTCGCACTTGTGTTAGTGTTGAAAAACCACTTTTCGCACTTGTGTTAGTGTTGAAAAAACCACTTTTCGCACTTGTCTTAGTGTTGAAAAACCACTTTTCACACTTGTGTTGGTGCAGGAAACCACTTTTGCACTTGTATTAGTGTGGAAAAAACTCTTTTTGCACTTGTGATTTTTGTTGAAAAACCACTTTTCGCACTTGTGTTAGTGTTGAAAAACCACTTTTCGCAATTGTGTTGGTGCAGGAAACCACTTTTGCACTTGTATTAGTGTGGAAAAACCACTTTCGCACATGTGTTAGTGTTGAAAAACCACTTTTTGCACTTGGGTTAGTGTTGAAAAACCACTTTTCGCACTTGTGTTGGTGTGGAAAAAACATTTTTCGCACTTTTGTTAGTGTTGAAAAAACACTTTTCGCACATGTGTTAGTGTTGAAAAACCACTTTTCGCACTTGTGTTGGTGCAGGAAACCACTTTTGCACTTGTATTAGTGTGGAAAAAACACTTTTCGCACTTGTGTTAGTGTTGAAAAACCACTTTTCGCACTTGTGTTCGTGTTGAAAAACCACTTTTCGCACTTGTGTTGGTGCAGGAAACCACTTTTGCACTTGTATTAGTGTGGAAAAAACACTTTTTGCACTTGTGATAGTGTTGAAAAACCACTTTTCGCACTTGTGTTAGTGTTGAAAAACCACTTTTCGCACTTGTGTTGGTGCAGGAAACCACTTTTGCACTTGTATTAGTGTGGAAAAACCACTTTTCGCACTTGTGTTAGTGTTGAAAAACCACTTTTCGCACTTGTGTTAGTGTTGAAAAACCACTTTTCGCACTTGCTTTGGTGCAGGAAACCACTTTTGCACTTGTATTAGTGTGGAAAAAACACTTTTTGCACTTGTGATGGTGTTGAAAAACCACTTTTCGCACTTGTGTTAGTGTTGAAAAACCACTTTTCGCACTTGTGTTGGTGCAGGAAACCACTTTTGCACTTGTATTAGTGTGGAAAAACCACTTTTCGCACCTGTGTTAGTGTTGAAAAACCACTTTTCGCTCTTGTGTTAGTGTTGAAAAACCACTTTTCGCACTTGTGTTGGTGCAGGAAACCACTTTTGCACTTGTATTAGTGTGGAAAAAACACTTTTTGCACTTGTGATAGTGTTGAAAAACCACTTTTCGCAATTGTGTTAGTGTTGAAAAACCACTTTTCGCACTTGTGTTGGTGCAGGAAACCACTTTTGCACATTGTATTAGTGTGGAAAAAACACTTTTTGCACTTGTGATAGTGTTGAAAAACCACTTTTCGCACTTGTGTTAGTGTTGAAAAACCACTTTTCGCACTTGTGTTGGTGCAGGAAACCACTTTTGCACTTGTATTAGTGTGGAAAACCACTTTTCGCACTTGTGTTAGTGTTGAAAAACCACTTTTCGCACTTGTGTTAGTGTTGAAAAACCACATTTTGCACTTGTGTTAGTGTTGAAAAACCACTTTTCGCACTTGTGTTGGTGCAGGAAACCACTTTTGCACTTGTATTAGTGTGGAAAAACCACTTTTCGCACTTGTGTTAGTGTGGAAAAAACACTTTTTGCACTTGTGATAGTGTTGAAAAACCACTTTTCGCACTTGTGTTAGTGTTGAAAAAACACTTTTCGCACTTGTGTTGGTGCAGGAAACCACTTTTGCACTTGTATTAGTGTGGAAAAAACACTTTTTGCACTTGTCATAGTGTTGAAAAACCACTTTTCGCACTTGTGTTAGTGTTGAAAAACCACTTTTCGCACTTGTGTTGGTGCAGGAAACCACTTTTGCACTTGTATTCGTGTGGAAAAACCACTTTTGGCACCTGTGTTAGTGTTGAAAAACCACTTTTTGCTCTTGTGTTAGTGTTGAAAAACCACTTTTCGCACTTGTGTTGGTGCAGGAAACCACTTTTGCACTTGTATTAGTGTGGAAAAAACACTTTTTGCACTTGTGATAGTGTTGAAAAACCACTTTTCGCACTTGTGTTAGTGTTGAAAAACCACTTTTCGCACTTGTGTTGGTGCAGGAAACCACTTTTGCACTTGTATTAGTGTGGTAAAAACACTTTTTGCACTTGTGATAGTGTTGAAAAACCACTTTTCGCACTTGTGTTAGTGTTGAAAAACCACTTTTCGCACTTGTGTTGGTGCAGGAAACCACTTTTGCACTTGTATTAGTGTGGAAAAACCACTTTTCGCACTTGTGTTAGTGTTGAAAAACCACTTTTCGCACTTGTGTTAGTGTTGAAAAACCACTTTTCGCACTTGTTTTGGTGCAGGAAACCACTTTTGCACTTGTATTAGTGTGGAAAAAACACTTTTTGCACTTGTCATAGTGTTGAAAAACCACTTTTCGCACTTGTGTTAGTGTTGAAAAACCACTTTTCGCACTTGTGTTGGTGCAGGAAACCACTTTTGCACTTGTATTCGTGTGGAAAAACCACTTTTGGCACCTGTGTTAGTGTTGAAAAACCACTTTTTGCTCTTGTGTTAGTGTTGAAAAACCACTTTTCGCACTTGTGTTGGTGCAGGAAACCACTTTTGCACTTGTATTAGTGTGGAAAAAACACTTTTTGCACTTGTGATAGTGTTGAAAAACCACTTTTCGCAATTGTGTTAGTGTTGAAAAACCACTTTTCGCACTTGTGTTGGTGCAGGAAACCACTTTTGCACTTGTATTAGTGTGGAAAAAACACTTTTTGCACTTGTGATAGTGTTGAAAAACCACTTTTCGCACTTGTGTTAGTGTTGAAAAACCACTTTTCGCACTTGTGTTGGTGCAGGAAACCACTTTTGCACTTGTATTAGTGTGGTAAAAACACTTTTTGCACTTGTGATAGTGTTGAAAAACCACTTTTCGCACTTGTGTTAGTGTTGAAAAACCACTTTTCGCACTTGTGTTGGTGCAGGAAACCACTTTTGCACTTGTATTAGTGTGGAAAAACCACTTTTCGCACTTGTGTTAGTGTTGAAAAACCACTTTTCGCACTTGTGTTAGTGTTGAAAAAACACCTTCGCACTTGTGTTAGTGTTGAAAAACCACTTTTCGCACTTGTGTTGGTGCAGGAAACCACTTTTGCACTTGTATTAGTGTGGAAAAAACACTTTTCCCACTTGTGTTAGTGTTGAAAAACCACTTTTCGCACGTGTGTTAGCGTTGAAAAACCACTTTTCGCACTGGTGTTGGTGCAGGAATCCACTTTTGCACTTGTATTAGTGTGGAAAAACCACTTTTTGCACTTGTGTTAGTGTTGAAAAACCACTTTTCGCACTTGTGTTAGTGTTGAAAAACCACTTTTCGCACATGTGTTAGTGTTGAAAAAACACTTTTCGCACTTGTGTTGGTGCAGGAAACCACTTTTGCACTTGTATTAGTGTGGAAAAAACACTTTTCGCACTTGTGTTGGTGCAGTAAACCACTTTTACACTTGTATTAGTGTGGAAAAACCACTTTTCGCACTTGTGTTGGTGCAGAAAACCACTTTTCGCACTTGTGTTAGTGTTGAAAAACCGCTTTTCGCACTTGTGTTAGTGTTGAAAAACCACTTTTCGCACTTGTGTTGGTGCAGGAAACCACTTTTACACTTGTATTAGTGTGGAAAAAACACTTTTTGCACTTGTGATAGTGTTGAAAAACCACTTTTCGCACTTGTGTTAGTGTTGAAAAACCACTTTTCGCACTTGTGTTAGTGTTGAAAAACCACTTTTCGCACTTGTCTTAGTGTTGAAAAACCACTTTTCACACTTGTGTTGGTGCAGGAAACCACTTTTGCACTTGTATTAGTGTGGAAAAAACTCTTTTTGCACTTGTGATTTTTGTTGAAAAACCACTTTTCGCACTTGTGTTAGTGTTGAAAAACCACTTTTCGCACTTGTGTTAGTGTTGAAAAACCACTTTTCGCAATTGTGTTGGTGCAGGAAACCACTTTTGCACTTGTATTAGTGTGGAAAAACCACTTTTCGCACATGTGTTAGTGTTGAAAAACCACTTTTTGCACTTGGGTTAGTGTTGAAAAACCACTTTTCGCAGTTGTGTTGGTGCAGGATACCACTTTTGCACTTGTATTAGTGTGGAAAAACCACTTTTCGCACTTGTGTTAGTGTTGAAAAACCACTTTTCGCACTTGTGTTAGTGTTGAAAAACCACTTTTCGCACTTGTGTTAGTGTTGAAAAACCACTTTTCGCACTTGTGTTGGTGCAGGAAACCACTTTTGCACTTGTATTAGTGTGGAAAAAACACTTTTTGCACTTGTGATAGTGTTGAAAAACCACTTTTCGCACTTGTGTTAGTGTTGAAAAACCACTTTTCGCACTTGTGTTGGTGCAGGACACCACTTTTTCACTTGTACTAGTGTGGAAAAACCACTTTTCGCACTTGTGTTAGTGTTGAAAAACCACTTTTCGCACTTGTGTTAGTGTTGAAAAACCACTTTTCGCACTTGTGTTGGTGCAGGAAACCACTTTTGCACTTGTATTAGTGTGGAAAAAACACTTTTTGCACTTGTGATAGTGTTGAAAAACCACTTTTCGCACTTGTGTTAGTGTTGAAAAACCACTTTTCGCACTTGTGTTGGTTCAGGAAACCACTTTTGCACTTGTATTAGTGTGGAAAAACCACTTTTCGCACTTGTGTTAGTGTTGAAAAACCACTTTTCGCACTTGTGTTAGTGTTGAAAAACCACTTTTCGCACTTGTGTTGGTGCAGGAAACCACTTTTGCACTTGTATTAGTGTGGAAAAAACACTTTTTGCACTTGTGATAGTGTTGAAAAACCACTTTTCGCACTTGTGTTAGTGTTGAAAAACCACTTTTCGCACTTGTGTTGGTGCAGGAAACCACTTTTGCACTTCTATTAGTGTGGAAAAACCACTTTTCGTACTTATGTTAGTGTTGAAAAACCACTTTTCGCACTTGTGTTAGTGTTGAAAAACCACTTTTCGCACTTGTGTTAGTGTTGAAAAACCACTTTTCACACTTGTGTTGGTGCAGGAAACCACTTTTGCACTTGTATTAGTGTGGAAAAAACACTTTTTGCACTTGTGATAGTGTTGAAAAACCACTTTTCGCACTTGTGTTAGTGTTGAAAAACCACTTTTCGCACTTGTGTTAGTGTTGAAAAACCACTTTTCGCACTTGTGTTGGTGCAGTAAACCACTTTTACACTTGTATTAGTGTGGAAAAACCACTTTTCGCACTTGTGTTGGTGCAGAAAACCACTTTTCGCACTTGTGTTAGTGTTGAAAAACCGCTTTTCGCACTTGTGTTAGTGTTGAAAAACCACTTTTCGCACTTGTGTTGGTGCAGGAAACCACTTTTACACTTGTATTAGTGTGGAAAAAACACTTTTTGCACTTGTGATAGTGCTGAAAAACCACTTTTCGCACTTGTGTTAGTGTTGAAAAACCACTTTTCGCACTTGTGTTAGTGTTGAAAAAACCACTTTTCGCACTTGTCTTAGTGTTGAAAAACCACTTTTCACACTTGTGTTGGTGCAGGAAACCACTTTTGCACTTGTATTAGTGTGGAAAAAACACTTTTTGCACTTGTGATAGTGTTGAAAAACCACTTTTCGCAATTGTGTTAGTGTTGAAAAACCACTTTTCGCACTTGTGTTGGTGCAGGAAACCACTTTTGCACTTGTATTAGTGTGGAAAAAACACTTTTTGCACTTGTGATAGTGTTGAAAAACCACTTTTCGCACTTGTGTTAGTGTTGAAAAACCACTTTTCGCACTTGTGTTGGTGCAGGAAACCACTTTTGCACTTGTATTAGTGTGGTAAAAACACTTTTTGCACTTGTGATAGTGTTGAAAAACCACTTTTCGCACTTGTGTTAGTGTTGAAAAACCACTTTTCGCACTTGTGTTGGTGCAGGAAACCACTTTTGCACTTGTATTAGTGTGGAAAAACCACTTTTCGCACTTGTGTTAGTGTTGAAAAACCACTTTTCGCACTTGTGTTAGTGTTGAAAAAACACCTTCGCACTTGTGTTAGTGTTGAAAAACCACTTTTCGCACTTGTGTTGGTGCAGGAAACCACTTTTGCACTTGTATTAGTGTGGAAAAAACACTTTTCCCACTTGTGTTAGTGTTGAAAAACCACTTTTCGCACGTGTGTTAGCGTTGAAAAACCACTTTTCGCACTGGTGTTGGTGCAGGAATCCACTTTTGCACTTGTATTAGTGTGGAAAAACCACTTTTTGCACTTGTGTTAGTGTTGAAAAACCACTTTTCGCACATGTGTTAGTGTTGAAAAAACACTTTTCGCACTTGTGTTGGTGCAGGAAACCACTTTTGCACTTGTATTAGTGTGGAAAAAACACTTTTTGCACTTGTGTTGGTGCAGTAAACCACTTTTACACTTGTATTAGTGTGGAAAAACCACTTTTCGCACTTGTGTTGGTGCAGAAAACCACTTTTCGCACTTGTGTTAGTGTTGAAAAACCGCTTTTCGCACTTGTGTTAGTGTTGAAAAACCACTTTTCGCACTTGTGTTGGTGCAGGAAACCACTTTTACACTTGTATTAGTGTGGAAAAAACACTTTTTGCACTTGTGATAGTGTTGAAAAACCACTTTTCGCACTTGTGTTAGTGTTGAAAAACCACTTTTCGCACTTGTGTTAGTGTTGAAAAACCACTTTTCGCACTTGTCTTAGTGTTGAAAAACCACTTTTCACACTTGTGTTGGTGCAGGAAACCACTTTTGCACTTGTATTAGTGTGGAAAAAACTCTTTTTGCACTTGTGATTTTTGTTGAAAAACCACTTTTCGCACTTGTGTTAGTGTTGAAAAACCACTTTTCGCACTTGTGTTAGTGTTGAAAAACCACTTTTCGCAATTGTGTTGGTGCAGGAAACCACTTTTGCACTTGTATTAGTGTGGAAAAACCACTTTTCGCACATGTGTTAGTGTTGAAAAACCACTTTTTGCACTTGGGTTAGTGTTGAAAAACCACTTTTCGCAGTTGTGTTGGTGCAGGATACCACTTTTGCACTTGTATTAGTGTGGAAAAACCACTTTTCGCACTTGTGTTAGTGTTGAAAAACCACTTTTCGCACTTGTGTTAGTGTTGAAAAACCACTTTTCGCACTTGTGTTAGTGTTGAAAAACCACTTTTCGCACTTGTGTTGGTGCAGGAAACCACTTTTGCACTTGTATTAGTGTGGAAAAAACACTTTTTGCACTTGTGATAGTGTTGAAAAACCACTTTTCGCACTTGTGTTAGTGTTGAAAAACCACTTTTCGCACTTGTGTTGGTGCAGGACACCACTTTTTCACTTGTACTAGTGTGGAAAAACCACTTTTCGCACTTGTGTTAGTGTTGAAAAACCACTTTTCGCACTTGTGTTAGTGTTGAAAAACCACTTTTCGCACTTGTGTTGGTGCAGGAAACCACTTTTGCACTTGTATTAGTGTGGAAAAAACACTTTTTGCACTTGTGATAGTGTTGAAAAACCACTTTTCGCACTTGTGTTAGTGTTGAAAAACCACTTTTCGCACTTGTGTTGGTTCAGGAAACCACTTTTGCACTTGTATTAGTGTGGAAAAACCACTTTTCGCACTTGTGTTAGTGTTGAAAAACCACTTTTCGCACTTGTGTTAGTGTTGAAAAACCACTTTTCGCACTTGTGTTGGTGCAGGAAACCACTTTTGCACTTGTATTAGTGTGGAAAAAACACTTTTTGCACTTGTGATAGCGTTGAAAAACCACTTTTCGCACTTGTGTTAGTGTTGAAAAACCACTTTTCGCACTTGTGTTGGTGCAGGAAACCACTTTTGCACTTCTATTAGTGTGGAAAAACCACTTTTCGTACTTATGTTAGTGTTGAAAAACCACTTTTCGCACTTGTGTTAGTGTTGAAAAACCACTTTTCGCACTTGTGTTAGTGTTGAAAAACCACTTTTCACACTTGTGTTGGTGCAGGAAACCACTTTTGCACTTGTATTAGTGTGGAAAAAACACTTTTTGCACTTGTGATAGTGTTGAAAAACCACTTTTCGCACTTGTGTTAGTGTTGAAAAACCACTTTTCGCACTTGTGTTAGTGTTGAAAAACCACTTTTCGCACTTGTGTTGGTGCAGTAAACCACTTTTACACTTGTATTAGTGTGGAAAAACCACTTTTCGCACTTGTGTTGGTGCAGAAAACCACTTTTCGCACTTGTGTTAGTGTTGAAAAACCGCTTTTCGCACTTGTGTTAGTGTTGAAAAACCACTTTTCGCACTTGTGTTGGTGCAGGAAACCACTTTTACACTTGTATTAGTGTGGAAAAAACACTTTTTGCACTTGTAATAGTGCTGAAAAACCACTTTTCGCACTTGTGTTAGTGTTGAAAAACCACTTTTCGCACTTGTGTTAGTGTTGAAAAAACCACTTTTCGCACTTGTCTTAGTGTTGAAAAACCACTTTTCACACTTGTGTTGGTGCAGGAAACCACTTTTGCACTTGTATTAGTGTGGAAAAAACTCTTTTTGCACTTGTGATTTTTGTTGAAAAACCACTTTTCGCACTTGTGTTAGTGTTGAAAAACCACTTTTCGCACTTGTGTTGGTGCAGGAAACCACTTTTGCACTTGTATTAGTGTGGAAAAAACTCTTTTTGCACTTGTGATTTTTGTTGAAAAACCGCTTTTCGCACTTGTGTTAGTGTTGAAAAACCACTTTTCGCACTTGTGTTGGTGCAGGAAACCACTTTTACACTTGTATTAGTGTGGAAAAAACACTTTTTGCACTTGTGATAGTGTTGAAAAACCACTTTTCGCACTTGTGTTAGTGTTGAAAAACCACTTTTCGCACTTGTGTTAGTGTTGAAAAACCACTTTTCGCACTTGTCTTAGTGTTGAAAAACCACTTTTCACACTTGTGTTGGTGCAGGAAACCACTTTTGCACTTGTATTAGTGTGGAAAAAACTCTTTTTGCACTTGTGATTTTTGTTGAAAAACCACTTTTCGCACTTGTGTTAGTGTTGAAAAACCACTTTTCGCACTTGTGTTAGTGTTGAAAAACCACTTTTCGCAATTGTGTTGGTGCAGGAAACCACTTTTGCACTTGTATTAGTGTGGAAAAACCACTTTTCGCACATGTGTTAGTGTTGAAAAACCACTTTTTGCACTTGGGTTAGTGTTGAAAAACCACTTTTCGCAGTTGTGTTGGTGCAGGATACCACTTTTGCACTTGTATTAGTGTGGAAAAACCACTTTTCGCACTTGTGTTAGTGTTGAAAAACCACTTTTCGCACTTGTGTTAGTGTTGAAAAACCACTTTTCGCACTTGTGTTAGTGTTGAAAAACCACTTTTCGCACTTGTGTTGGTGCAGGAAACCACTTTTGCACTTGTATTAGTGTGGAAAAAACACTTTTTGCACTTGTGATAGTGTTGAAAAACCACTTTTCGCACTTGTGTTAGTGTTGAAAAACCACTTTTCGCACTTGTGTTGGTGCAGGACACCACTTTTTCACTTGTACTAGTGTGGAAAAACCACTTTTCGCACTTGTGTTAGTGTTGAAAAACCACTTTTCGCACTTGTGTTAGTGTTGAAAAACCACTTTTCGCACTTGTGTTGGTGCAGGAAACCACTTTTGCACTTGTATTAGTGTGGAAAAAACACTTTTTGCACTTGTGATAGTGTTGAAAAACCACTTTTCGCACTTGTGTTAGTGTTGAAAAACCACTTTTCGCACTTGTGTTGGTTCAGGAAACCACTTTTGCACTTGTATTAGTGTGGAAAAACCACTTTTCGCACTTGTGTTAGTGTTGAAAAACCACTTTTCGCACTTGTGTTAGTGTTGAAAAACCACTTTTCGCACTTGTGTTGGTGCAGGAAACCACTTTTGCACTTGTATTAGTGTGGAAAAAACACTTTTTGCACTTGTGATAGTGTTGAAAAACCACTTTTCGCACTTGTGTTAGTGTTGAAAAACCACTTTTCGCACTTGTGTTGGTGCAGGAAACCACTTTTGCACTTCTATTAGTGTGGAAAAACCACTTTTCGTACTTATGTTAGTGTTGAAAAACCACTTTTCACACTTGTGTTAGTGTTGAAAAACCACTTTTCGCACTTGTGTTAGTGTTGAAAAACCACTTTTCACACTTGTGTTGGTGCAGGAAACCACTTTTGCACTTGTATTAGTGTGGAAAAAACACTTTTTGCACTTGTGATAGTGTTGAAAAACCACTTTTCGCACTTGTGTTAGTGTTGAAAAACCACTTTTCGCACTTGTGTTAGTGTTGAAAAACCACTTTTCGCACTTGTGTTGGTGCAGTAAACCACTTTTACACTTGTATTAGTGTGGAAAAACCACTTTTCGCACTTGTGTTGGTGCAGAAAACCACTTTTTGCACTTGTGTTAGTGTTGAAAAACCGCTTTTCGCACTTGTGTTAGTGTTGAAAAACCACTTTTCGCACTTGTGTTGGTGCAGGAAACCACTTTTACACTTGTATTAGTGTGGAAAAAACACTTTTTGCACTTGTGATAGTGCTGAAAAACCACTTTTCGCACTTGTGTTAGTGTTGAAAAACCACTTTTCGCACTTGTGTTAGTGTTGAAAAAACCACTTTTCGCACTTGTCTTAGTGTTGAAAAACCACTTTTCACACTTGTGTTGGTGCAGGAAACCACTTTTGCACTTGTATTAGTGTGGAAAAAACACTTTTTGCACTTGTGATAGTGTTGAAAAACCACTTTTCGCAATTGTGTTAGTGTTGAAAAACCACTATTCGCACTTGTGTTGGTGCAGGAAACCACTTTTGCACTTGTATTAGTGTGGAAAAAACACTTTTTGCACTTGTGATAGTGTTGAAAAACCACTTTTCGCACTTGTGTTAGTGTTGAAAAACCACTTTTCGCACTTGTGTTGGTGCAGGAAACCACTTTTGCACTTGTATTAGTGTGGTAAAAACACTTTTTGCACTTGTGATAGTGTTGAAAAACCACTTTTCGCACTTGTGTTAGTGTTGAAAAACCACTTTTCGCACTTGTGTTGGTGCAGGAAACCACTTTTGCACTTGTATTAGTGTGGAAAAACCACTTTTCGCACTTGTGTTAGTGTTGAAAAACCACTTTTCGCACTTGTGTTAGTGTTGAAAAAACACCTTCGCACTTGTGTTAGTGTTGAAAAACCACTTTTCGCACTTGTGTTGGTGCAGGAAACCACTTTTGCACTTGTATTAGTGTGGAAAAAACACTTTTCCCACTTGTGTTAGTGTTGAAAAACCACTTTTCGCACGTGTGTTAGCGTTGAAAAACCACTTTTCGCACTGGTGTTGGTGCAGGAATCCACTTTTGCACTTGTATTAGTATGGAAAAACCACTTTTTGCACTTGTGTTAGTGTTGAAAAACCACTTTTCGCACTTGTGTTAGTGTTGAAAAACCACTTTTCGCACATGTGTTAGTGTTGAAAAAACACTTTTCGCACTTGTGTTGGTGCAGGAAACCACTTTTGCACTTGTATTAGTGTGGAAAAAACACTTTTCGCACTTGTGTTGGTGCAGTAAACCACTTTTACACTTGTATTAGTGTGGAAAAACCACTTTTCGCACTTGTGTTGGTGCAGAAAACCACTTTTCGCACTTGTGTTAGTGTTGAAAAACCGCTTTTCGCACTTGTGTTAGTGTTGAAAAACCACTTTTCGCACTTGTGTTGGTGCAGGAAACCACTTTTACACTTGTATTAGTGTGGAAAAAACACTTTTTGCACTTGTGATAGTGTTGAAAAACCACTTTTCGCACTTGTGTTAGTGTTGAAAAACCACTTTTCGCACTTGTGTTAGTGTTGAAAAACCACTTTTCGCACTTGTCTTAGTGTTGAAAAACCACTTTTCACACTTGTGTTGGTGCAGGAAACCACTTTTGCACTTGTATTAGTGTGGAAAAAACTCTTTTTGCACTTGTGATTTTTGTTGAAAAACCACTTTTCGCACTTGTGTTAGTGTTGAAAAACCACTTTTCGCACTTGTGTTAGTGTTGAAAAACCACTTTTCGCAATTGTGTTGGTGCAGGAAACCACTTTTGCACTTGTATTAGTGTGGAAAAACCACTTTTCGCACATGTGTTAGTGTTGAAAAACCACTTTTTGCACTTGGGTTAGTGTTGAAAAACCACTTTTCGCAGTTGTGTTGGTGCAGGATACCACTTTTGCACTTGTATTAGTGTGGAAAAACCACTTTTCGCACTTGTGTTAGTGTTGAAAAACCACTTTTCGCACTTGTGTTAGTGTTGAAAAACCACTTTTCGCACTTGTGTTAGTGTTGAAAAACCACTTTTCGCACTTGTGTTGGTGCAGGAAACCACTTTTGCACTTGTATTAGTGTGGAAAAAACACTTTTTGCACTTGTGATAGTGTTGAAAAACCACTTTTCGCACTTGTGTTAGTGTTGAAAAACCACTTTTCGCACTTGTGTTGGTGCAGGACACCACTTTTTCACTTGTACTAGTGTGGAAAAACCACTTTTCGCACTTGTGTTAGTGTTGAAAAACCACTTTTCGCACTTGTGTTAGTGTTGAAAAACCACTTTTCGCACTTGTGTTGGTGCAGGAAACCACTTTTGCACTTGTATTAGTGTGGAAAAAACACTTTTTGCACTTGTGATAGTGTTGAAAAACCACTTTTCGCACTTGTGTTAGTGTTGAAAAACCACTTTTCGCACTTGTGTTGGTTCAGGAAACCACTTTTGCACTTGTATTAGTGTGGAAAAACCACTTTTCGCACTTGTGTTAGTGTTGAAAAACCACTTTTCGCACTTGTGTTAGTGTTGAAAAACCACTTTTCGCACTTGTGTTGGTGCAGGAAACCACTTTTGCACTTGTATTAGTGTGGAAAAAACACTTTTTGCACTTGTGATAGTGTTGAAAAACCACTTTTCGCACTTGTGTTAGTGTTGAAAAACCACTTTTCGCACTTGTGTTGGTGCAGGAAACCACTTTTGCACTTCTATTAGTGTGGAAAAACCACTTTTCGTACTTATGTTAGTGTTGAAAAACCACTTTTCGCACTTGTGTTAGTGTTGAAAAACCACTTTTCGCACTTGTGTTAGTGTTGAAAAACCACTTTTCACACTTGTGTTGGTGCAGGAAACCACTTTTGCACTTGTATTAGTGTGGAAAAAACACTTTTTGCACTTGTGATAGTGTTGAAAAACCACTTTTCGCACTTGTGTTAGTGTTGAAAAACCACTTTTCGCACTTGTGTTAGTGTTGAAAAACCACTTTTCGCACTTGTGTTGGTGCAGTAAACCACTTTTACACTTGTATTAGTGTGGAAAAACCACTTTTCGCACTTGTGTTGGTGCAGAAAACCACTTTTCGCACTTGTGTTAGTGTTGAAAAACCGCTTTTCGCACTTGTGTTAGTGTTGAAAAACCACTTTTCGCACTTGTGTTGGTGCAGGAAACCACTTTTACACTTGTATTAGTGTGGAAAAAACACTTTTTGCACTTGTGATAGTGCTGAAAAACCACTTTTCGCACTTGTGTTAGTGTTGAAAAACCACTTTTCGCACTTGTGTTAGTGTTGAAAAAACCACTTTTCGCACTTGTCTTAGTGTTGAAAAACCACTTTTCACACTTGTGTTGGTGCAGGAAACCACTTTTGCACTTGTATTAGTGTGGAAAAAACTCTTTTTGCACTTGTGATTTTTGTTGAAAAACCACTTTTCGCACTTGTGTTAGTGTTGAAAAACCACTTTTCGCAATTGTGTTGGTGCAGGAAACCACTTTTGCACTTGTATTAGTGTGGAAAAACCACTTTTCGCACATGTGTTAGTGTTGAAAAACCACTTTTTGCACTTGGGTTAGTGTTGAAAAACCACTTTTCGCACTTGTGTTGGTGTGGAAAAAACATTTTTTGCACTTGTGTTAGTGTTGAAAAAACACTTTTCGCACATGTGTTAGTGTTGAAAAACCACTTTTCGCACTTGTGTTCGTGTTGAAAAACCACTTTTCGCACTTGTGTTGGTGCAGGAAACCACTTTTGCACTTGTATTAGTGTGGAAAAAACACTTTTTGCACTTGTGATAGTGTTGAAAAACCACTTTTCGCACTTGTGTTAGTGTTGAAAAACCACTTTTCGCACTTGTGTTGGTGCAGGAAACCACTTTTGCACTTGTATTAGTGTGGAAAAACCACCTTTCGCACTTGTGTTAGTGTTGAAAAACCACTTTTCGCACTTGTGTTAGTGTTGAAAAACCACTTTTCGCACTTGTTTTGGTGCAGGAAACCACTTTTGCACTTGTATTAGTGTGGAAAAAACACTTTTTGCACTTGTGATAGTGTTGAAAAACCACTTTTCGCACTTGTGTTAGTGTTGAAAAACCACTTTTCGCACTTGTGTTGGTGCAGGAAACCACTTTTGCACTTGTATTAGTGTGGAAAAACCACTTTTCGCACCTGTGTTAGTGTTGAAAAACCACTTTTCGCTCTTGTGTTAGTGTTGAAAAACCACTTTTCGCACTTGTGTTGGTGCAGGAAACCACTTTTGCACTTGTATTAGTGTGGAAAAAACACTTTTTGCACTTGTGATAGTGTTGAAAAACCACTTTTCGCAATTGTGTTAGTGTTGAAAAACCACTTTTCGCACTTGTGTTGGTGCAGGAAACCACTTTTGCACATTGTATTAGTGTGAAAAAACACTTTTTGCACTTGTGATAGTGTTGAAAAACCACTTTTCGCACTTGTGTTAGTGTTGAAAAACCACTTTTCGCACTTGTGTTGGTGCAGGAAACCACTTTTGCACTTGTATTAGTGTGGAAAACCACTTTTCGCACTTGTGTTAGTGTTTGAAAAACCACTTTTCGCACTTGTGTTAGTGTTGAAAAACCACATTTTGCACTTGTGTTAGTGTTGAAAAACCACTTTTCGCACTTGTGTTGGTGCAGGAAACCACTTTTGCACTTGTATTAGTGTGGAAAAAATACTTTTTGCACTTGTGATAGTGTTGAAAAACCACTTTTCGCACTTGTGTTAGTGTTGAAAAAACACTTTTCGCACTTGTGTTGGTGCAGGAAACCACTTTTGCACTTGTATTAGTGTGGAAAAACCACTTTTCGCACTTGTGTTAGTGTTGAAAAACCACTTTTCGCACTTGTGTTAGTGTTGAAAAACCACTTTTCGCACTTGTATTAGTGTGGAAAAACCACTTTTCGCACTTGTGTTAGTGTTGAAAAACCACTTTTCGCACTTGTGTTAGTGTTGAAAAACCACTTTTCGCACTTGTTTTGGTGCAGGAAACCACTTTTGCACTTGTATTAGTGTGGAAAAAACACTTTTTGCACTTGTCATAGTGTTGAAAAACCACTTTTCGCACTTGTGTTAGTGTTGAAAAACCACTTTTCGCACTTGTGTTGGTGCAGGAAACCACTTTTGCACTTGTATTCGTGTGGAAAAACCACTTTTGGCACCTGTGTTAGTGTTGAAAAACCACTTTTTGCTCTTGTGTTAGTGTTGAAAAACCACTTTTCGCACTTGTGTTGGTGCAGGAAACCACTTTTGCACTTGTATTAGTGTGGAAAAAACACTTTTTGCACTTGTGATAGTGTTGAAAAACCACTTTTCGCAATTGTGTTAGTGTTGAAAAACCACTTTTCGCACTTGTGTTGGTGCAGGAAACCACTTTTGCACTTGTATTAGTGTGGAAAAAACACTTTTTGCACTTGTGATAGTGTTGAAAAACCACTTTTCGCACTTGTGTTAGTGTTGAAAAACCACTTTTCGCACTTGTGTTGGTGCAGGAAACCACTTTTGCACTTGTATTAGTGTGGTAAAAACACTTTTTGCACTTGTGATAGTGTTGAAAAACCACTTTTCGCACTTGTGTTAGTGTTGAAAAACCACTTTTCGCACTTGTGTTGGTGCAGGAAACCACTTTTGCACTTGTATTAGTGTGGCAAAACCACTTTTCGCACTTGTGTTAGTGTTGAAAAACCACTTTTCGCACTTGTGTTAGTGTTGAAAAAACACTTTCGCACTTGTGTTAGTGTTGAAAAACCACTTTTCGCACTTGTGTTGGTGCAGGAAACCACTTTTGCACTTGTATTAGTGTGGAAAAAACACTTTTCGCACTTGTGTTAGTGTTGAAAAACCACTTTTCGCACATGTGTTAGCGTTGAAAAACCACTTTTCGCACTGGTGTTGGTGCAGGAATCCACTTTTGCACTTGTATTAGTGTGGAAAAACCACTTTTTGCACTTGTGTTAGTGTTGAAAAACCACTTTTCGCACTTGTGTTAGTGTTGAAAAACCACTTTTCGCACATGTGTTAGTGTTGAAAAACCACTTTTCGCACTTGTGTTGGTGCAGGAAACCACTTTTGCACTTGTATTAGTGTGGAAAAAACACTTTTCGCACTTGTGTTGGTGCAGTAAACCACTTTTACACTTGTATTAGTGTGGAAAAACCACTTTTCGCACTTGTGTTGGTGCAGAAAACCACTTTTCGCACTTGTGTTAGTGTTGAAAAACCGCTTTTCGCACTTGTGTTAGTGTTGAAAAACCACTTTTCGCACTTGTGTTGGTGCAGGAAACCACTTTTACACTTGTATTAGTGTGGAAAAAACACTTTTTGCACTTGTGATAGTGTTGAAAAACCACTTTTCGCACTTGTGTTAGTGTTGAAAAACCACTTTTCGCACTTGTGTTAGTGTTGAAAAACCACTTTTCGCACTTGTCTTAGTGTTGAAAAACCACTTTTCACACTTGTGTTGGTGCAGGAAACCACTTTTGCACTTGTATTAGTGTGGAAAAACTCTTTTTGCACTTGTGATTTTTATTGAAAAACCACTTTTCGCACTTGTGTTAGTGTTGAAAAACCACTTTTCGCACTTGTGTTAGTGTTGAAAAACCACTTTTCGCAATTGTGTTGGTGCAGGAAACCACTTTTGCACTTGTATTAGTGTGGAAAAACCACTTTTCGCACATGTGTTAGTGTTGAAAAACCACTTTTTGCACTTGGGTTAGTGTTGAAAAACCACTTTTCGCAGTTGTGTTGGTGCAGGATACCACTTTTGCACTTGTATTAGTGTGGAAAAACCACTTTTCGCACTTGTGTTAGTGTTGAAAAACCACTTTTCGCACTTGTGTTAGTGTTGAAAAACCACTTTTCGCACTTGTGTTAGTGTTGAAAAACCACTTTTCGCACTTGTGTTGGTGCAGGAAACCACTTTTGCACTTGTATTAGTGTGGAAAAAACACTTTTTGCACTTGTGATAGTGTTGAAAAACCACTTTTCGCACTTGTGTTAGTGTTGAAAAACCACTTTTCGCACTTGTGTTGGTGCAGGACACCACTTTTTCACTTGTACTAGTGTGGAAAAACCACTTTTCGCACTAGTGTTAGTGTTGAAAAACCACTTTTCGCACTTGTGTTAGTGTTGAAAAACCACTTTCGCACTTGTGTTGGTGCAGGAAACCACTTTTGCACTTGTATTAGTGTGGAAAAAACACTTTTTGCACTTGTGATAGTGTTGAAAAACCACTTTTCGCACTTGTGTTAGTGTTGAAAAACCACTTTTCGCACTTGTGTTGGTTCAGGAAACCACTTTTGCACTTGTATTAGTGTGGAAAAACCACTTTTCGCACTTGTGTTAGTGTTGAAAAACCACTTTTCGCACTTGTGTTAGTGTTGAAAAACCACTTTTCGCACTTGTGTTGGTGCAGGAAACCACTTTTGCACTTGTATTAGTGTGGAAAAAACACTTTTTGCACTTGTGATAGTGTTGAAAAACCACTTTTCGCACTTGTGTTAGTGTTGAAAAACCACTTTTCGCACTTGTGTTGGTGCAGGAAACCACTTTTGCACTTCTATTAGTGTGGAAAAACCACTTTTCGTACTTATGTTAGTGTTGAAAAACCACTTTTCGCACTTGTGTTAGTGTTGAAAAACCACTTTTCGCACTTGTGTTAGTGTGGAAAAACCACTTTTCACACTTGTGTTGGTGCAGGAAACCACTTTTGCACTTGTATTAGTGTGGAAAAAACACTTTTTGCACTTGTGATAGTGTTGAAAAACCACTTTTCGCACTTGTGTTAGTGTTGAAAAACCACTTTTCGCACTTGTGTTAGTGTTGAAAAACTACTTTTCGCACTTGTGTTGGTGCAGTAAACCACTTTTACACTTGTATTAGTGTGGAAAAACCACTTTTCGCACTTGTGTTGGTGCAGAAAACCACTTTTCGCACTTGTGTTAGTGTTGAAAAACCACTTTTCGCACTTGTGTTAGTGTTGAAAAACCACTTTTCGCACTTGTGTTGGTGCAGGAAACCACTTTTACACTTGTATTAGTGTGGAAAAAACACTTTTTGCACTTGTGATAGTGCTGAAAAACCACTTTTCGCACTTGTGTTAGTGTTGAAAAACCACTTTTCGCACTTGTGTTAGTGTTGAAAAAACCACTTTTCGCACTTGTCTTAGTGTTGAAAAACCACTTTTCACACTTGTGTTGGTGCAGGAAACCACTTTTGCACTTGTATTAGTGTGGAAAAAACTCTTTTTGCACTTGTGATTTTTGTTGAAAAACCACTTTTCGCACTTGTGTTAGTGTTGAAAAACCACTTTTCGCAATTGTGTTGGTGCAGGAAACCACTTTTGCACTTGTATTAGTGTGGAAAAACCACTTTTTGCACATGTGTTAGTGTTGAAAAACCACTTTTTGCACTTGGGTTAGTGTTGAAAAACCACTTTTCGCACTTGTGTTGGTGTGGAAAAAACATTTTTCGCACTTGTGTTAGTGTTGAAAAAACACTTTTCGCACATGTGTTAGTGTTGAAAAACCACTTTTCGCACTTGTGTTGGTGCAGGAAACCACTTTTGCACTTGTATTAGTGTGGAAAAAACACTTTTCGCACTTGTGTTAGTGTTGAAAAACCACTTTTCGCACTTGTGTTCGTGTTGAAAAACCACTTTTCGCACTTGTGTTGGTGCAGGAAACCACTTTTGCACTTGTATTAGTGTGGAAAAAACACTTTTTGCACTTGTGATAGTGTTGAAAAACCACTTTTCGCACTTGTGTTAGTGTTGAAAAACCACTTTTCGCACTTGTGTTGGTGCAGGAAACCACTTTTGCACTTGTATTAGTGTGGAAAAACCACTTTTCGCACTTGTGTTAGTGTTGAAAAACCACTTTTCGCACTTGTGTTAGTGTTGAAAAACCACTTTTCGCACTTGTTTTGGTGCAGGAAACCACTTTTGCACTTGTATTAGTGTGGAAAAAACACTTTTTGCACTTGTGATAGTGTTGAAAAACCACTTTTCGCACTTGTGTTAGTGTTGAAAAACCACTTTTCGCACTTGTGTTGGTGCAGGAAACCACTTTTGCACTTGTATTAGTGTGGAAAAACCACTTTTCGCACTTGTGTTAGTGTTGAAAAACCACTTTTCGCACATGTGTTAGTGTTGAAAAACCACTTTTCGCACTTGTGTTGGTGCAGGAAACCACTTTTGCACTTGTATTAGTGTGGAAAAAACACTTTTCGCACTTGTGTTGGTGCAGTAAACCACTTTTACACTTGTATTAGTGTGGAAAAACCACTTTTCGCACTTGTGTTGGTGCAGAAAACCACTTTTCGCACTTGTGTTAGTGTTGAAAAACCGCTTTTCGCACTTGTGTTAGTGTTGAAAAACCACTTTTCGCACTTGTGTTGGTGCAGGAAACCACTTTTACACTTGTATTAGTGTGGAAAAAACACTTTTTGCACTTGTGATAGTGTTGAAAAACCACTTTTCGCACTTGTGTTAGTGTTGAAAAACCACTTTTCGCACTTGTGTTAGTGTTGAAAAACCACTTTTCGCACTTGTCTTAGTGTTGAAAAACCACTTTTCACACTTGTGTTGGTGCAGGAAACCACTTTTGCACTTGTATTAGTGTGGAAAAAACTATTTTTGCACTTGTGATTTTTGTTGAAAAACCACTTTTCGCACTTGTGTTAGTGTTGAAAAACCACTTTTCGCACTTGTGTTAGTGTTGAAAAACCACTTTTCGCAATTGTGTTGGTGCAGGAAACCACTTTTGCACTTGTATTAGTGTGGAAAAACCACTTTTCGCACATGTGTTAGTGTTGAAAAACCACTTTTTGCACTTGGGTTAGTGTTGAAAAACCACTTTTCGCAGTTGTGTTGGTGCAGGATACCACTTTTGCACTTGTATTAGTGTGGAAAAACCACTTTTCGCACTTGTGTTAGTGTTGAAAAACCACTTTTCGCACTTGTGTTAGTGTTGAAAAACCACTTTTCGCACTTGTGTTAGTGTTGAAAAACCACTTTTCGCACTTGTGTTGGTGCAGGAAACCACTTTTGCACTTGTATTAGTGTGGAAAAAACACTTTTTGCACTTGTGATAGTGTTGAAAAACCACTTTTCGCACTTGTGTTAGTGTTGAAAAACCACTTTTCGCACTTGTGTTGGTGCAGGACACCACTTTTTCACTTGTACTAGTGTGGAAAAACCACTTTTCGCACTAGTGTTAGTGTTGAAAAACCACTTTTCGCACTTGTGTTAGTGTTGAAAAACCACTTTTCGCACTTGTGTTGGTGCAGGAAACCACTTTTGCACTTGTATTAGTGTGGAAAAAACACTTTTTGCACTTGTGATAGTGTTGAAAAACCACTTTTCGCACTTGTGTTAGTGTTGAAAAACCACTTTTCGCACTTGTGTTGGTTCAGGAAACCACTTTTGCACTTGTATTAGTGTGGAAAAACCACTTTTCGCACTTGTGTTAGTGTTGAAAAACCACTTTTCGCACTTGTGTTAGTGTTGAAAAACCACTTTTCGCACTTGTGTTGGTGCAGGAAACCACTTTTGCACTTGTATTAGTGTGGAAAAAACACTTTTTGCACTTGTGATAGTGTTGAAAAACCACTTTTCGCACTTGTGTTAGTGTTGAAAAACCACTTTTCGCACTTGTGTTGGTGCAGGAAACCACTTTTGCACTTCTATTAGTGTGGAAAAACCACTTTTCGTACTTATGTTAGTGTTGAAAAACCACTTTTCGCACTTGTGTTAGTGTTGAAAAACCACTTTTCGCACTTGTGTTAGTGTGGAAAAACCACTTTTCACACTTGTGTTGGTGCAGGAAACCACTTTTGCACTTGTATTAGTGTGGAAAAAACACTTTTTGCACTTGTGATAGTGTTGAAAAACCACTTTTCGCACTTGTGTTAGTGTTGAAAAACCACTTTTCGCACTTGTGTTAGTGTTGAAAAACTACTTTTCGCACTTGTGTTGGTGCAGTAAACCACTTTTACACTTGTATTAGTGTGGAAAAACCACTTTTCGCACTTGTGTTGGTGCAGAAAACCACTTTTCGCACTTGTGTTAGTGTTGAAAAACCGCTTTTCGCACTTGTGTTAGTGTTGAAAAACCACTTTTCGCACTTGTGTTGGTGCAGGAAACCACTTTTACACTTGTATTGGTGTGGAAAAAACACTTTTTGCACTTGTGATAGTGCTGAAAAACCACTTTTCGCACTTGTGTTAGTGTTGAAAAACCACTTTTCGCACTTGTGTTAGTGTTGAAAAAACCACTTTTCGCACTTGTCTTAGTGTTGAAAAACCACTTTTCACACTTGTGTTGGTGCAGGAAACCACTTTTGCACTTGTATTAGTGTGGAAAAAACTCTTTTTGCACTTGTGATTTTTGTTGAAAAACCACTTTTCGCACTTGTGTTAGTGTTGAAAAACCACTTTTCGCAATTGTGTTGGTGCAGGAAACCACTTTTGCACTTGTATTAGTGTGGAAAAACCACTTTTTGCACATGTGTTAGTGTTGAAAAACCACTTTTTGCACTTGGGTTAGTGTTGAAAAACCACTTTTCGCACTTGTGTTGGTGTGGAAAAAACATTTTTCGCACTTGTGTTAGTGTTGAAAAAACACTTTTCGCACATGTGTTAGTGTTGAAAAACCACTTTTCGCACTTGTGTTGGTGCAGGAAACCACTTTTGCACTTGTATTAGTGTGGAAAAAACACTTTTCGCACTTGTGTTAGTGTTGAAAAACCACTTTTCGCACTTGTGTTCGTGTTGAAAAACCACTTTTCGCACTTGTGTTGGTGCAGGAAACCACTTTTGCACTTGTATTAGTGTGGAAAAAACACTTTTTGCACTTGTGATAGTGTTGAAAAACCACTTTTCGCACTTGTGTTAGTGTTGAAAAACCACTTTTCGCACTTGTGTTGGTGCAGGAAACCACTTTTGCACTTGTATTAGTGTGGAAAAACCACTTTTCGCACTTGTGTTAGTGTTGAAAAACCACTTTTCGCACTTGTGTTAGTGTTGAAAAACCACTTTTCGCACTTGTTTTGGTGCAGGAAACCACTTTTGCCCTTGTATTAGTGTGGAAAAAACACTTTTTGCACTTGTGATAGTGTTGAAAAACCACTTTTCGCACTTGTGTTAGTGTTGAAAAACCACTTTTCGCACTTGTGTTGGTGCAGGAAACCACTTTTGCACTTGTATTAGTGTGGAAAAACCACTTTTCGCACCTGTGTTAGTGTTGAAAAACCACTTTTCGCTCTTGTGTTAGTGTTGAAAAACCACTTTTCGCACTTGTGTTGGTGCAGGAAATCACTTTTGCACTTGTATTAGTGTGGAAAAAACACTTTTTGCACTTGTGATAGTGTTGAAAAACCACTTTTCGCAATTGTGTTAGTGTTGAAAAACCACTTTTCGCACTTGTGTTGGTGCAGGAAACCACTTTTGCACATTGTATTAGTGTGGAAAAAACACTTTTTGCACTTGTGATAGTGTTGAAAAACCACTTTTCGCACTTGTGTTAGTGTTGAAAAACCACTTTTCGCACTTGTGTTGGTGCAGGAAACCACTTTTGCACTTGTATTAGTGTGGAAAACCACTTTTCGCACTTGTGTTAGTGTTGAAAAACCACTTTTCGCACTTGTGTTAGTGTTGAAAAACTACTTTTCGCACTTGTGTTGGTGCAGTAAACCACTTTTACACTTGTATTAGTGTGGAAAAACCACTTTTCGCACTTGTGTTGGTGCAGAAAACCACTTTTCGCACTTGTGTTAGTGTTGAAAAACCGCTTTTCGCACTTGTGTTAGTGTTGAAAAACCACTTTTCGCACTTGTGTTGGTGCAGGAAACCACTTTTACACTTGTATTAGTGTGGAAAAAACACTTTTTGCACTTGTGATAGTGCTGAAAAACCACTTTTCGCACTTGTGTTAGTGTTGAAAAACCACTTTTCGCACTTGTGTTAGTGTTGAAAAAACCACTTTTCGCACTTGTCTTAGTGTTGAAAAACCACTTTTCACACTTGTTTTGGTGCAGGAAACCACTTTTGCACTTGTATTAGTGTGGAAAAAACTCTTTTTGCACTTGTGATTTTTGTTGAAAAACCACTTTTCGCACTTGTGTTAGTGTTGAAAAACCACTTTTCGCAATTGTGTTGGTGCAGGAAACCACTTTTGCACTTGTATTAGTGTGGAAAAACCACTTTTCGCACATGTGTTAGTGTTGAAAAACCACTTTTTGCACTTGGGTTAGTGTTGGAAAAACCACTTTTCGCACTTGTGTTGGTGTGGAAAAAACATTTTTCGCACTTGTGTTAGTGTTGAAAAAACACTTTTCGCACATGTGTTAGTGTTGAAAAACCACTTTTCGCACTTGTGTTGGTGCAGGAAACCACTTTTGCACTTGTATTAGTGTGGAAAAAACACTTTTCGCACTTGTGTTAGTGTTGAAAAACCACTTTTCGCACTTGTGTTCGTGTTGAAAAACCACTTTTCGCACTTGTGTTGGTGCAGGAAACCACTTTTGCACTTGTATTAGTGTGGAAAAAACACTTTTTGCACTTGTGATAGTGTTGAAAAACCACTTTTCGCACTTGTGTTAGTGTTGAAAAACCACTTTTCGCACTTGTGTTGGTGCAGGAAACCACTTTTGCACTTGTATTAGTGTGGAAAAACCACTTTTCGCACTTGTGTTAGTGTTGAAAAACCACTTTTCGCACTTGTGTTAGTGTTGAAAAACCACTTTTCGCACTTGTTTTGGTGCAGGAAACCACTTTTGCACTTGTATTAGTGTGGAAAAAACACTTTTTGCACTTGTGATAGTGTTGAAAAACCACTTTTCGCACTTGTGTTAGTGTTGAAAAACCACTTTTCGCACTTGTGTTGGTGCAGGAAACCACTTTTGCACTTGTATTAGTGTGGAAAAACCACTTTTCGCACCTGTGTTGGTGTTGAAAAACCACTTTTCGCTCTTGTGTTAGTGTTGAAAAACCACTTTTCGCACTTGTGTTGGTGCAGGAAACCACTTTTGCACTTGTATTAGTGTGGAAAAAACACTTTTTGCACTTGTGATAGTGTTGAAAAACCACTTTTCGCAATTGTGTTAGTGTTGAAAAACCACTTTTCGCACTTGTGTTGGTGCAGGAAACCACTTTTGCACATTGTATTAGTGTGGAAAAAACACTTTTTGCACTTGTGATAGTGTTGAAAAACCACTTTTCGCACTTGTGTTAGTGTTGAAAAACCACTTTTCGCACTTGTGTTGGTGCAGGAAACCACTTTTGCACTTGTATTAGTGTGGAAAACCACTTTTCGCACTTGTGTTAGTGTTGAAAAACCACTTTTCGCACTTGTGTTAGTGTTGAAAAACCACATTTTGCACTTGTGTTAGTGTTGAAAAACCACTTTTCGCACTTGTGTTGGTGCAGGAAACCACTTTTGCACTTGTATTAGTGTGGAAAAAACACTTTTTGCACTTGTGATAGTGTTGAAAAACCACTTTTCGCACTTGTGTTAGTGTTGAAAAAACACTTTTCGCACTTGTGTTGGTGCAGGAAACCACTTTTGCACTTGTATTAGTGTGGAAAAACCACTTTTCGCACTTGTGTTAGTGTTGAAAAACCACTTTTCGCACTTGTGTTAGTGTTGAAAAACCACTTTTCGCACTTGTTTTGGTGCAGGAAACCACTTTTGCACTTGTATTAGTGTGGAAAAAACACTTTTTGCACTTGTCATAGTGTTGAAAAACCACTTTTCGCACTTGTGTTAGTGTTGAAAAACCACTTTTCGCACTTGTGTTGGTGCAGGAAACCACTTTTGCACTTGTATTCGTGTGGAAAAACCACTTTTGGCACCTGTGTTAGTGTTGAAAAACCACTTTTTGCTCTTGTGTTAGTGTTGAAAAACCACTTTTCGCACTTGTGTTGGTGCAGGAAACCACTTTTGCACTTGTATTAGTGTGGAAAAAACACTTTTTGCACTTGTGATAGTGTTGAAAAACCACTTTTCGCAATTGTGTTAGTGTTGAAAAACCACTTTTCGCACTTGTGTTGGTGCAGGAAACCACTTTTGCACTTGTATTAGTGTGGAAAAAACACTTTTTGCACTTGTGATAGTGTTGAAAAACCACTTTTCGCACTTGTGTTAGTGTTGAAAAACCACTTTTCGCACTTGTGTTGGTGCAGGAAACCACTTTTGCACTTGTATTAGTGTGGTAAAAACACTTTTTGCACTTGTGATAGTGTTGAAAAACCACTTTTCGCACTTGTGTTAGTGTTGAAAAACCACTTTTCGCACTTGTGTTGGTGCAGGAAACCACTTTTGCACTTGTATTAGTGTGGAAAAACCACTTTTCGCACTTGTGTTAGTGTTGAAAAACCACTTTTCGCACTTGTGTTAGTGTTGAAAAAACACTTTCGCACTTGTGTTAGTGTTGAAAAACCACTTTTCGCACTTGTGTTGGTGCAGGAAACCACTTTTGCACTTGTATTAGTGTGGAAAAAACACTTTTCGCACTTGTGTTATTGTTGAAAAACCACTTTTCGCACATGTGTTAGCGTTGAAAAACCACTTTTCGCACTGGTGTTGGTGCAGGAAACCACTTTTGCACTTGTATTAGTGTGGAAAAACCACTTTTTGCACTTGTGTTAGTGTTGAAAAACCACTTTTCGCACTTGTGTTAGTGTTGAAAAACCACTTTTCGCACATGTGTTAGTGTTGAAAAACCACTTTTCGCACTTGTGTTGGTGCAGGAAACCACTTTTGCACTTGTATTAGTGTGGAAAAAACACTTTTCGCACTTGTGTTGGTGCAGTAAACCACTTTTACACTTGTATTAGTGTGGAAAAACCACTTTTCGCATTTGTGTTGGTGCAGAAAACCACTTTTCGCACTTGTGTTAGTGTTGAAAAACCGCTTTTCGCACTTGTGTTAGTGTTGAAAAACCACTTTTCGCACTTGTGTTGGTGCAGGAAACCACTTTTACACTTGTATTAGTGTGGAAAAAACACTTTTTGCACTTGTGATAGTGTTGAAAAACCACTTTTCGCACTTGTGTTAGTGTTGAAAAACCACTTTTCGCAATTGTGTTGGTGCAGGAAACCACTTTTGCACTTGTATTAGTGTGGAAAAACCACTTTTCGCACATGTGTTAGTGTTGAAAAACCACTTTTTGCACTTGGGTTAGTGTTGAAAAACCACTTTTCGCACTTGTGTTGGTGTGGAAAAAACATTTTTCGCACTTGTGTTAGTGTTGAAAAAACACTTTTCGCACATGTGTTAGTGTTGAAAAACCACTTTTCGCACTTGTGTTGGTGCAGGAAACCACTTTTGCACTTGTATTAGTGTGGAAAAAACACTTTTCGCACTTGTGTTAGTGTTGAAAAACCACTTTTCGCACTTGTGTTCGTGTTGAAAAACCACTTTTCGCACTTGTGTTGGTGCAGGAAACCACTTTTGCACTTGTATTAGTGTGGAAAAAACACTTTTTGCACTTGTGATAGTGTTGAAAAACCACTTTTCGCACTTGTGTTAGTGTTGAAAAACCACTTTTCGCACTTGTGTTGGTGCAGGAAACCACTTTTGCACTTGTATTAGTGTGGAAAAACCACTTTTCGCACTTGTGTTAGTGTTGAAAAACCACTTTTCGCACTTGTGTTAGTGTTGAAAAACCACTTTTCGCACTTGTTTTGGTGCAGGAAACCACTTTTGCACTTGTATTAGTGTGGAAAAAACACTTTTTGCACTTGTGATAGTGTTGAAAAACCACTTTTCGCACTTGTGTTAGTGTTGAAAAACCACTTTTCGCACTTGTGTTGGTGCAGGAAACCACTTTTGCACTTGTATTAGTGTGGAAAAACCACTTTTCGCACCTGTGTTAGTGTTGAAAAACCACTTTTCGCTCTTGTGTTAGTGTTGAAAAACCACTTTTCGCACTTGTGTTGGTGCAGGAAATCACTTTTGCACTTGTATTAGTGTGGAAAAAACACTTTTTGCACTTGTGATAGTGTTGAAAAACCACTTTTCGCAATTGTGTTAGTGTTGAAAAACCACTTTTCGCACTTGTGTTGGTGCAGGAAACCACTTTTGCACATTGTATTAGTGTGGAAAAAACACTTTTTGCACTTGTGATAGTGTTGAAAAACCACTTTTCGCACTTGTGTTAGTGTTGAAAAACCACTTTTCGCACTTGTGTTGGTGCAGGAAACCACTTTTGCACTTGTATTAGTGTGGAAAACCACTTTTCGCACTTGTGTTAGTGTTGAAAAACCACTTTTCGCACTTGTGTTAGTGTTGAAAAACTACTTTTCGCACTTGTGTTGGTGCAGTAAACCACTTTTACACTTGTATTAGTGTGGAAAAACCACTTTTCGCACTTGTGTTGGTGCAGAAAACCACTTTTCGCACTTGTGTTAGTGTTGAAAAACCGCTTTTCGCACTTGTGTTAGTGTTGAAAAACCACTTTTCGCACTTGTGTTGGTGCAGGAAACCACTTTTACACTTGTATTAGTGTGGAAAAAACACTTTTTGCACTTGTGATAGTGCTGAAAAACCACTTTTCGCACTTGTGTTAGTGTTGAAAAACCACTTTTCGCACTTGTGTTAGTGTTGAAAAAACCACTTTTCGCACTTGTCTTAGTGTTGAAAAACCACTTTTCACACTTGTGTTGGTGCAGGAAACCACTTTTGCACTTGTATTAGTGTGGAAAAAACTCTTTTTGCACTTGTGATTTTTGTTGAAAAACCACTTTTCGCACTTGTGTTAGTGTTGAAAAACCACTTTTCGCAATTGTGTTGGTGCAGGAAACCACTTTTGCACTTGTATTAGTGTGGAAAAACCACTTTTCGCACATGTGTTAGTGTTGAAAAACCACTTTTTGCACTTGGGTTAGTGTTGAAAAACCACTTTTCGCACTTGTGTTGGTGTGGAAAAAACATTTTTCGCACTTGTGTTAGTGTTGAAAAAACACTTTTCGCACATGTGTTAGTGTTGAAAAACCACTTTTCGCACTTGTGTTGGTACAGGAAACCACTTTTGCACTTGTATTAGTGTGGAAAAAACACTTTTCGCACTTGTGTTAGTGTTGAAAAACCACTTTTCGCACTTGTGTTCGTGTTGAAAAACCACTTTTCGCACTTGTGTTGGTGCAGGAAACCACTTTTGCACTTGTATTAGTGTGGAAAAAACACTTTTTGCACTTGTGATAGTGTTGAAAAACCACTTTTCGCACTTGTGTTAGTGTTGAAAAACCACTTTTCGCACTTGTGTTGGTGCAGGAAACCACTTTTGCACTTGTATTAGTGTGGAAAAACCACTTTTCGCACTTGTGTTAGTGTTGAAAAACCACTTTTCGCACTTGTGTTAGTGTTGAAAAACCACTTTTCGCACTTGTTTTGGTGCAGGAAACCACTTTTGCACTTGTATTAGTGTGGAAAAAACACTTTTTGCACTTGTGATAGTGTTGAAAAACCACTTTTCGCACTTGTGTTAGTGTTGAAAAACCACTTTTCGCACTTGTGTTGGTGCAGGAAACCACTTTTGCACTTGTATTAGTGTGGAAAAACCACTTTTCGCACCTGTGTTGGTGTTGAAAAACCACTTTTCGCTCTTGTGTTAGTGTTGAAAAACCACTTTTCGCACTTGTGTTGGTGCAGGAAACCACTTTTGCACTTGTATTAGTGTGGAAAAAACACTTTTTGCACTTGTGATAGTGTTGAAAAACCACTTTTCGCAATTGTGTTAGTGTTGAAAAACCACTTTTCGCACTTGTGTTGGTGCAGGAAACCACTTTTGCACATTGTATTAGTGTGGAAAAAACACTTTTTGCACTTGTGATAGTGTTGAAAAACCACTTTTCGCACTTGTGTTAGTGTTGAAAAACCACTTTTCGCACTTGTGTTGGTGCAGGAAACCACTTTTGCACTTGTATTAGTGTGGAAAACCACTTTTCGCACTTGTGTTAGTGTTGAAAAACCACTTTTCGCACTTGTGTTAGTGTTGAAAAACCACATTTTGCACTTGTGTTAGTGTTGAAAAACCACTTTTCGCACTTGTGTTGGTGCAGGAAACCACTTTTGCACTTGTATTAGTGTGGAAAAAACACTTTTTGCACTTGTGATAGTGTTGAAAAACCACTTTTCGCACTTGTGTTAGTGTTGAAAAAACACTTTTCGCACTTGTGTTGGTGCAGGAAACCACTTTTGCACTTGTATTAGTGTGGAAAAACCACTTTTCGCACTTGTGTTAGTGTTGAAAAACCACTTTTCGCACTTGTGTTAGTGTTGAAAAACCACTTTTCGCACTTGTTTTGGTGCAGGAAACCACGTTTGCACTTGTATTAGTGTGGAAAAAACACTTTTTGCACTTGTCATAGTGTTGAAAAACCACTTTTCGCACTTGTGTTAGTGTTGAAAAACCACTTTTCGCACTTGTGTTGGTGCAGGAAACCACTTTTGCACTTGTATTCGTGTGGAAAAACCACTTTTGGCACCTGTGTTAGTGTTGAAAAACCACTTTTTCCTCTTGTGTTAGTGTTGAAAAACCACTTTTCGCACTTGTGTTGGTGCAGGAAACCACTTTTGCACTTGTATTAGTGTGGAAAAAACACTTTTTGCACTTGTGATAGTGTTGAAAAACCACTTTTCGCAATTGTGTTAGTGTTGAAAAACCACTTTTCGCACTTGTGTTGGTGCAGGAAACCACTTTTGCACTTGTATTAGTGTGGAAAAAACACTTTTTGCACTTGTGATAGTGTTGAAAAACCACTTTTCGCACTTGTGTTAGTGTTGAAAAACCACTTTTCGCACTTGTGTTGGTGCAGGAAACCACTTTTGCACTTGTATTAGTGTGGTAAAAACACTTTTTGCACTTGTGATAGTGTTGAAAAACCACTTTTCGCACTTGTGTTAGTGTTGAAAAACCACTTTTCGCACTTGTGTTGGTGCAGGAAACCACTTTTGCACTTGTATTAGTGTGGAAAAACCACTTTTCGCACTTGTGTTAGTGTTGAAAAACCACTTTTCGCACTTGTGTTAGTGTTGAAAAAACACTTTCGCACTTGTGTTAGTGTTGAAAAACCACTTTTCGCACTTGTGTTGGTGCAGGAAACCACTTTTGCACTTGTATTAGTGTGGAAAAAACACTTTTCGCACTTGTGTTATTGTTGAAAAACCACTTTTCGCACATGTGTTAGCGTTGAAAAACCACTTTTCGCACTGGTGTTGGTGCAGGAAACCACTTTTGCACTTGTATTAGTGTGGAAAAACCACTTTTTGCACTTGTGTTAGTGTTGAAAAACCACTTTTCGCACTTGTGTTAGTGTTGAAAAACCACTTTTCGCACATGTGTTAGTGTTGAAAAACCACTTTTCGCACTTGTGTTGGTGCAGGAAACCACTTTTGCACTTGTATTAGTGTGGAAAAAACACTTTTCGCACTTGTGTTGGTGCAGTAAACCACTTTTACACTTGTATTAGTGTGGAAAAACCACTTTTCGCATTTGTGTTGGTGCAGAAAACCACTTTTCGCACTTGTGTTAGTGTTGAAAAACCGCTTTTCGCACTTGTGTTAGTGTTGAAAAACCTCTTTTCGCACTTGTGTTGGTGCAGGAAACCACTTTTACACTTGTATTAGTGTGGAAAAAACACTTTTTGCACTTGTGATAGTGTTGAAAAACCACTTTTCGCACTTGTGTTAGTGTTGAAAAACCACTTTTCGCACTTGTGTTAGTGTTGAAAAACCACTTTTCGCACTTGTCTTAGTGTTGAAAAACCACTTTTCACACTTGTGTTGGTGCAGGAAACCACTTTTGCACTTGTATTAGTGTGGAAAAAACTCTTTTTGCACTTGTGATTTTTGTTGAAAAACCACTTTTCGCAATTGTGTTAGTGTTGAAAAACCACTTTTCGCACTTGTGTTGGTGCAGGAAACCACTTTTGCACTTGTATTAGTGTGGAAAAAACACTTTTTGCACTTGTGATAGTGTTGAAAAACCACTTTTCGCAATTGTGTTAGTGTTGAAAAACCACTTTTCGCACTTGTGTTGGTGCAGGAAACCACTTTTGCACTTGTATTAGTGTGGAAAAACACTTTTTGCACTTGTGATAGTGTTGAAAAACCACTTTTCGCACTTGTGTTAGTGTTGAAAAACCACTTTTCGCACTTGTGTTGGTGCAGGAAACCACTTTTGCACTTGTATTAGTGTGGTAAAAACACTTTTTGCACTTGTGATAGTGTTGAAAAACCACTTTTCGCACTTGTGTTAGTGTTGAAAAACCACTTTTCGCACTTGTGTTGGTGCAGGAAACCACTTTTGCACTTGTATTAGTGTGGAAAAACCACTTTTCGCACTTGTGTTAGTGTTGAAAAACCACTTTTCGCACTTGTGTTAGTGTTGAAAAAACACCTTCGCACTTGTGTTAGTGTTGAAAAACCACTTTTCGCACTTGTGTTGGTGCAGGAAACCACTTTTGCACTTGTATTAGTGTGGAAAAAACACTTTTCCCACTTGTGTTAGTGTTGAAAAACCACTTTTCGCACGTGTGTTAGCGTTGAAAAACCACTTTTCGCACTTGTGTTGGTGCAGGAAACCACTTTTGCACTTGTATTAGTGTGGTAAAAACACTTTTTGCACTTGTGATAGTGTTGAAAAACCACTTTTCGCACTTGTGTTAGTGTTGAAAAACCACTTTTCGCACTTGTGTTGGTGCAGGAAACCACTTTTGCACTTGTATTAGTGTGGAAAAACCACTTTTCGCACTTGTGTTAGTGTTGAAAAACCACTTTTCGCACTTGTGTTAGTGTTGAAAAAACACCTTCGCACTTGTGTTAGTGTTGAAAAACCACTTTTCGCACTTGTGTTGGTGCAGGAAACCACTTTTGCACTTGTATTAGTGTGGAAAAAACACTTTTCCCACTTGTGTTAGTGTTGAAAAACCACTTTTCGCACGTGTGTTAGCGTTGAAAAACCACTTTTCGCACTGGTGTTGGTGCAGGAATCCACTTTTGCACTTGTATTAGTGTGGAAAAACCACTTTTTGCACTTGTGTTAGTGTTGAAAAACCACTTTTCGCACTTGTGTTAGTGTTGAAAAACCACTTTTCGCACATGTGTTAGTGTTGAAAAACCACTTTTCGCACTTGTGTTGGTGCAGGAAACCACTTTTGCACTTGTATTAGTGTGGAAAAAACACTTTTCGCACTTGTGTTGGTGCAGTAAACCACTTTTACACTTGTATTAGTGTGGAAAAACCACTTTTCGCACTTGTGTTGGTGCAGAAAACCACTTTTCGCACTTGTGTTAGTGTTGAAAAACCGCTTTTCGCACTTGTGTTAGTGTTGAAAAACCACTTTTCGCACTTGTGTTGGTGCAGGAAACCACTTTTACACTTGTATTAGTGTGGAAAAAACACTTTTTGCACTTGTGATAGTGTTGAAAAACCACTTTTCGCACTTGTGTTAGTGTTGAAAAACCACTTTTCGCACTTGTGTTAGTGTTGAAAAACCACTTTTCGCACTTGTCTTAGTGTTGAAAAACCACTTTTCACACTTGTGTTGGTGCAGGAAACCACTTTTGCACTTGTATTAGTGTGGAAAAAACTCTTTTTGCACTTGTGATTTTTGTTGAAAAACCACTTTTCGCACTTGTGTTAGTGTTGAAAAACCACTTTTCGCACTTGTGTTAGTGTTGAAAAACCACTTTTCGCAATTGTGTTGGTGCAGGAAACCACTTTTGCACTTGTATTAGTGTGGAAAAACCACTTTTCGCACATGTGTTAGTGTTGAAAAACCACTTTTTGCACTTGGGTTAGTGTTGAAAAACCACTTTTCGCAGTTGTGTTGGTGCAGGATACCACTTTTGCACTTGTATTAGTGTGGAAAAACCACTTTTCGCACTTGTGTTAGTGTTGAAAAACCACTTTTCGCACTTGTGTTAGTGTTGAAAAACCACTTTTCGCACTTGTGTTAGTGTTGAAAAACCACTTTTTGCACTTGTGTTGGTGCAGGAAACCACTTTTGCACTTGTATTAGTGTGGAAAAAACACTTTTTGCACTTGTGATAGTGTTGAAAAACCACTTTTTGCACTTGTGTTAGTGTTGAAAAACCACTTTTCGCACTTGTGTTGGTGCAGGACACCACTTTTTCACTTGTACTAGTGTGGAAAAACCACTTTTCGCACTTGTGTTAGTGTTGAAAAACCACTTTTCGCACTTGTGTTGGTGCAGGAAACCACTTTTGCACTTGTATTAGTGTGGAAAAAACACTTTTTGCACTTGTGATAGTGTTGAAAAACCACTTTTCGCACTTGTGTTAGTGTTGAAAAACCACTTTTCGCACTTGTGTTGGTTCAGGAAACCACTTTTGCACTTGTATTAGTGTGGAAAAACCACTTTTCGCACTTGTGTTAGTGTTGAAAAACCACTTTTCGCACTTGTGTTAGTGTTGAAAAACCACTTTTCGCACTTGTGTTGGTGCAGGAAACCACTTTTGCACTTGTATTAGTGTGGAAAAAACACTTTTTGCACTTGTGATAGTGTTGAAAAACCACTTTTCGCACTTGTGTTAGTGTTGAAAAACCACTTTTCGCACTTGTGTTGGTGCAGGAAACCACTTTTGCACTTCTATTAGTGTGGAAAAACCACTTTTCGTACTTATGTTAGTGTTGAAAAACCACTTTTCGCACTTGTGTTAGTGTTGAAAAACCACTTTTCGCACTTGTGTTAGTGTTGAAAAACCACTTTTCACACTTGTGTTGGTGCAGGAAACCACTTTTGCACTTGTATTAGTGTGGAAAAAACACTTTTTGCACTTGTGATAGTGTTGAAAAACCACTTTTCGCACTTGTGTTAGTGTTGAAAAACCACTTTTCGCACTTGTGTTAGTGTTGAAAAACCACTTTTCGCACTTGTGTTGGTGCAGTAAACCACTTTTACACTTGTATTAGTGTGGAAAAACCACTTTTCGCACTTGTGTTGGTGCAGAAAACCACTTTTCGCACTTGTGTTAGTGTTGAAAAACCGCTTTTCGCACTTGTGTTAGTGTTGAAAAACCACTTTTCGCACTTGTGTTGGTGCAGGAAACCACTTTTACACTTGTATTAGTGTGGAAAAAACACTTTTTGCACTTGTGATAGTGCTGAAAAACCACTTTTCGCACTTGTGTTAGTGTTGAAAAACCACTTTTCGCACTTGTGTTAGTGTTGAAAAAACCACTTTTCGCACTTGTCTTAGTGTTGAAAAACCACTTTTCACACTTGTGTTGGTGCAGGAAACCACTTTTGCACTTGTATTAGTGTGGAAAAAACTCTTTTTGCACTTGTGATTTTTGTTGAAAAACCACTTTTCGCACTTGTGTTAGTGTTGAAAAACCACTTTTCGCAATTGTGTTGGTGCAGGAAACCACTTTTGCACTTGTATTAGTGTGGAAAAACCACTTTTCGCACATGTGTTAGTGTTGAAAAACCACTTTTTGCACTTGGGTTAGTGTTGAAAAACCACTTTTCGCACTTGTGTTGGTGTGGAAAAAACATTTTTCGCACTTGTGTTAGTGTTGAAAAAACACTTTTCGCACATGTGTTAGTGTTGAAAAACCACTTTTCGCACTTGTGTTGGTGCAGGAAACCACTTTTGCACTTGTATTAGTGTGGAAAAAACACTTTTCGCACTTGTGTTAGTGTTGAAAAACCACTTTTCGCACTTGTGTTCGTGTTGAAAAACCACTTTTCGCACTTGTGTTGGTGCAGGAAACCACTTTTGCACTTGTATTAGTGTGGAAAAAACACTTTTTGCACTTGTGATAGTGTTGAAAAACCACTTTTCGCACTTGTGTTAGTGTTGAAAAACCACTTTTCGCACTTGTGTTGGTGCAGGAAACCACTTTTGCACTTGTATTAGTGTGGAAAAACCACCTTTCGCACTTGTGTTAGTGTTGAAAAACCACTTTTCGCACTTGTGTTAGTGTTGAAAAACCACTTTTCGCACTTGTTTTGGTGCAGGAAACCACTTTTGCACTTGTATTAGTGTGGAAAAAACACTTTTTGCACTTGTGATAGTGTTGAAAAACCACTTTTCGCACTTGTGTTAGTGTTGAAAAACCACTTTTCGCACTTGTGTTGGTGCAGGAAACCACTTTTGCACTTGTATTAGTGTGGAAAAACCACTTTTCGCACCTGTGTTAGTGTTGAAAAACCACTTTTCGCTCTTGTGTTAGTGTTGAAAAACCACTTTTCGCACTTGTGTTGGTGCAGGAAACCACTTTTGCACTTGTATTAGTGTGGAAAAAACACTTTTTACACTTGTGATAGTGTTGAAAAACCACTTTTCGCAATTGTGTTAGTGTTGAAAAACCACTTTTCGCACTTGTGTTGGTGCAGGAAACCACTTTTGCACATTGTATTAGTGTGGAAAAAACACTTTTTGCACTTGTGATAGTGTTGAAAAACCACTTTTCGCACTTGTGTTAGTGTTGAAAAACCACTTTTCGCACTTGTGTTGGTGCAGGAAACCACTTTTGCACTTGTATTAGTGTGGAAAACCACTTTTCGCACTTGTGTTAGTGTTGAAAAACCACTTTTCGCACTTGTGTTAGTGTTGAAAAACCACATTTTGCACTTGTGTTAGTGTTGAAAAACCACTTTTCGCACTTGTGTTGGTGCAGGAAACCACTTTTGCACTTGTATTAGTGTGGAAAAAACACTTTTTGCACTTGTGATAGTGTTGAAAAACCACTTTTCGCACTTGTGTTAGTGTTGAAAAAACACTTTTCGCACTTGTGTTGGTGCAGGAAACCACTTTTGCACTTGTATTAGTGTGGAAAAACCACTTTTCGCACTTGTGTTAGTGTTGAAAAACCACTTTTCGCACTTGTGTTAGTGTTGAAAAACCACTTTTCGCACTTGTTTTGGTGCAGGAAACCACTTTTGCACTTGTATTAGTGTGGAAAAAACACTTTTTGCACTTGTCATAGTGTTGAAAAACCACTTTTCGCACTTGTGTTAGTGTTGAAAAACCACTTTTCGCACTTGTGTTGGTGCAGGAAACCACTTTTGCACTTGTATTCGTGTGGAAAAACCACTTTTGGCACCTGTGTTAGTGTTGAAAAACCACTTTTTGCTCTTGTGTTAGTGTTGAAAAACCACTTTTCGCACTTGTGTTGGTGCAGGAAACCACTTTTGCACTTGTATTAGTGTGGAAAAAACACTTTTTGCACTTGTGATAGTGTTGAAAAACCACTTTTCGCAATTGTGTTAGTGTTGAAAAACCACTTTTCGCACTTGTGTTGGTGCAGGAAACCACTTTTGCACTTGTATTAGTGTGGAAAAAACACTTTTTGCACTTGTGATAGTGTTGAAAAACCACTTTTCGCACTTGTGTTAGTGTTGAAAAACCACTTTTCGCACTTGTGTTGGTGCAGGAAACCACTTTTGCACTTGTATTAGTCTGGTAAAAACACTTTTTGCACTTGTGATAGTGTTGAAAAACCACTTTTCGCACTTGTGTTAGTGTTGAAAAACCACTTTTCGCACTTGTGTTGGTGCAGGAAACCACTTTTGCACTTGTATTAGTGTGGAAAAACCACTTTTCGCACTTGTGTTAGTGTTGAAAAACCACTTTTCGCACTTGTGTTAGTGTTGAAAAAACACTTTCGCACTTGTGTTAGTGTTGAAAAACCACTTTTCGCACTTGTGTTGGTGCAGGAAACCACTTTTGCACTTGTATTAGTGTGGAAAAAACACTTTTCGCACTTGTGTTAGTGTTGAAAAACCACTTTTCGCACATGTGTTAGCGTTGAAAAACCACTTTTCGCACTGGTGTTGGTGCAGGAATCCACTTTTGCACTTGTATTAGTGTGGAAAAACCACTTTTTGCACTTGTGTTAGTGTTGAAAAACCACTTTTCGCACTTGTGTTAGTGTTGAAAAACCACTTTTCGCACATGTGTTAGTGTTGAAAAACCACTTTTCGCACTTGTGTTGGTGCAGGAAACCACTTTTGCACTTGTATTAGTGTGGAAAAAACACTTTTCGCACTTGTGTTGGTGCAGTAAACCACTTTTACACTTGTATTAGTGTGGAAAAACCACTTTTCGCACTTGTGTTGGTGCAGAAAACCACTTTTCGCACTTGTGTTAGTGTTGAAAAACCGCTTTTCGCACTTGTGTTAGTGTTGAAAAACCACTTTTCGCACTTGTGTTGGTGCAGGAAACCACTTTTACACTTGTATTAGTGTGGAAAAAACACTTTTTGCACTTGTGATAGTGTTGAAAAACCACTTTTCGCACTTGTGTTAGTGTTGAAAAACCACTTTTCGCACTTGTGTTAGTGTTGAAAAACCACTTTTCGCACTAACACAAGTGCGAAAAGTGCGAAAAGCGGTTTGTATTAGTGTGGAAAAAAAAAAAAAAAAAAAACTTGTCTTAGTGTTGAAAAACCACTTTTCACACTTGTGTTGGTGCAGGAAACCACTTTTGCACTTGTATTAGTGTGGAAAAAACTCTTTTTGCACTTGTGATTTTTGTTGAAAAACCACTTTTCGCACTTGTGTTAGTGTTGAAAAACCACTTTTCGCACTTGTGTTAGTGTTGAAAAACCACTTTTCGCAATTGTGTTGGTGCAGGAAACCACTTTTGCACTTGTATTAGTGTGGAAAAACCACTTTTCGCACATGTGTTAGTGTTGAAAAACCACTTTTTGCACTTGGGTTAGTGTTGAAAAACCACTTTTCGCAGTTGTGTTGGTGCAGGATACCACTTTTGCACTTGTATTAGTGTGGAAAAACCACTTTTCGCACTTGTGTTAGTGTTGAAAAACCACTTTTCGCACTTGTGTTAGTGTTGAAAAACCACTTTTCGCACTTGTGTTAGTGTTGAAAAACCACTTTTCGCACTTGTGTTGGTGCAGGAAACCACTTTTGCACTTGTATTAGTGTGGAAAAAACACTTTTTGCACTTGTGATAGTGTTGAAAAACCACTTTTCGCACTTGTGTTAGTGTTGAAAAACCACTTTTCGCACTTGTGTTGGTGCAGGACACCACTTTTTCACTTGTACTAGTGTGGAAAAACCACTTTTCGCACTAGTGTTAGTGTTGAAAAACCACTTTTCGCACTTGTGTTAGTGTTGAAAAACCACTTTTCGCACTTGTGTTGGTGCAGGAAACCACTTTTGCACTTGTATTAGTGTGGAAAAAACACTTTTTGCACTTGTGATAGTGTTGAAAAACCAATTTCGCACTTGTGTTAGTGTTGAAAAACCACTTTTCGCACTTGTGTTGGTTCAGGAAACCACTTTTGCACTTGTATTAGTGTGGAAAACCACTTTTCGCACTTGTGTTAGTGTTGAAAAACCACTTTTCGCACTTGTGTTAGTGTTGAAAAACCACTTTTCGCACTTGTGTTGGTGCAGGAAACCACTTTTGCACTTGTATTAGTGTGGAAAAAACACTTTTTGCACTTGTGATAGTGTTGAAAAACCACTTTTCGCACTTGTGTTAGTGTTGAAAAACCACTTTTCGCACTTGTGTTGGTGCAGGAAACCACTTTTGCACTTCTATTAGTGTGGAAAAACCACTTTTCGTACTTATGTTAGTGTTGAAAAACCACTTTTCGCACTTGTGTTAGTGTTGAAAAACCACTTTTCGCACTTGTGTTAGTGTGGAAAAACCACTTTTCACACTTGTGTTGGTGCAGGAAACCACTTTTGCACTTGTATTAGTGTGGAAAAAACACTTTTTGCACTTGTGATAGTGTTGAAAAACCACTTTTCGCACTTGTGTTAGTGTTGAAAAACCACTTTTCGCACTTGTGTTAGTGTTGAAAAACTACTTTTCGCACTTGTGTTGGTGCAGTAAACCACTTTTACACTTGTATTAGTGTGGAAAAACCACTTTTCGCACTTGTGTTGGTGCAGAAAACCACTTTTCGCACTTGTGTTAGTGTTGAAAAACCGCTTTCGCACTTGTGTTAGTGTTGAAAAACCACTTTTCGCACTTGTGTTGGTGCAGGAAACCACTTTTACACTTGTATTAGTGTGGAAAAAACACTTTTTGCACTTGTGATAGTGTTGAAAAACCACTTTTCGCACTTGTGTTAGTGTTGAAAAACCACTTTTCGCACTTGTGTTAGTGTTGAAAAACCACTTTTCGCACTTGTGTTGGTGCAGTAAACCACTTTTACACTTGTATTAGTGTGGAAAAACCACTTTTCGCACTTGTGTTGGTGCAGAAAACCACTTTTCGCACTTGTGTTAGTGTTGAAAAACCGCTTTTCGCACTTGTGTTAGTGTTGAAAAACCACTTTTCGCACTTGTGTTGGTGCAGGAAACCACTTTTACACTTGTATTAGTGTGGAAAAAACACTTTTTGCACTTGTGATAGTGCTGAAAAACCACTTTTCGCACTTGTGTTAGTGTTGAAAAACCACTTTTCGCACTTGTGTTAGTGTTGAAAAAACCACTTTTCGCACTTGTCTTAGTGTTGAAAAACCACTTTTCACACTTGTGTTGGTGCAGGAAACCACTTTTGCACTTGTATTAGTGTGGAAAAAACTCTTTTTGCACTTGTGATTTTTGTTGAAAAACCACTTTTCGCACTTGTGTTAGTGTTGAAAAACCACTTTTCGCAATTGTGTTGGTGCAGGAAACCACTTTTGCACTTGTATTAGTGTGGAAAAACCACTTTTCGCACATGTGTTAGTGTTGAAAAACCACTTTTTGCACTTGGGTTAGTGTTGAAAAACCACTTTTCGCACTTGTGTTGGTGTGGAAAAAACATTTTTCGCACATGTGTTAGTGTTGAAAAACCACTTTTCGCACTTGTGTTGGTGCAGGAAACCACTTTTGCACTTGTATTAGTGTGGAAAAAACACTTTTCGCACTTGTGTTAGTGTTGAAAAACCACTTTTCGCACTTGTGTTCGTGTTGAAAAACCACTTTTCGCACTTGTGTTGGTGCAGGAAACCACTTTTGCACTTGTATTAGTGTGGAAAAAACACTTTTTGCACTTGTGATAGTGTTGAAAAACCACTTTTCGCACTTGTGTTAGTGTTGAAAAACCACTTTTCGCACTTGTGTTGGTGCAGGAAACCACTTTTGCACTTGTATTAGTGTGGAAAAACCACCTTTCGCACTTGTGTTAGTGTTGAAAAACCACTTTTCGCACTTGCGTTAGTGTTGAAAAACCACTTTTCGCACTTGTTTTGGTGCAGGAAACCACTTTTGCACTTGTATTAGTGTGGAAAAAACACTTTTTGCACTTGTGATAGTGTTGAAAAACCACTTTTCGCAATTGTGTTAGTGTTGAAAAACCACTTTTCGCACTTGTGTTGGTGCAGGAAACCACTTTTGCATATTGTATTAGTGTGGAAAAAACACTTTTTGCACTTGTGATAGTGTTGAAAAACCACTTTTCGCACTTGTGTTAGTGTTGAAAAACCACTTTTCGCACTTGTGTTGGTGCAGGAAACCACTTTTGCACTTGTATTAGTGTGGAAAACCACTTTTCGCACTTGTGTTAGTGTTGAAAAACCACTTTTCGCACTTGTGTTAGTGTTGAAAAACCACATTTTGCACTTGTGTTAGTGTTGAAAAACCACTTTTCGCACTTGTGTTGGTGCAGGAAACCACTTTTGCACTTGTATTAGTGTGGAAAAAACACTTTTTGCACTTGTGATAGTGTTGAAAAACCACTTTTCGCACTTGTGTTAGTGTTGAAAAAACACTTTTCGCACTTGTGTTGGTGCAGGAAACCACTTTTGCACTTGTATTAGTGTGGAAAAACCACTTTTCGCACTTGTGTTAGTGTTGAAAAACCACTTTTCGCACTTGTGTTAGTGTTGAAAAACCACTTTTCGCACTTGTTTTGGTGCAGGAAACCACTTTTGCACTTGTATTAGTGTGGAAAAAACACTTTTTGCACTTGTCATAGTGTTGAAAAACCACTTTTCGCACTTGTGTTAGTGTTGAAAAACCACTTTTCGCACTTGTGTTGGTGCAGGAAACCACTTTTGCACTTGTATTCGTGTGGAAAAAACACTTTTTGCACTTGTGATAGTGTTGAAAAACCACTTTTCGCAATTGTGTTAGTGTTGAAAAACCACTTTTCGCACTTGTGTTGGTGCAGGAAACCACTTTTGCACTTGTATTAGTGTGGAAAAAACACTTTTTGCACTTGTGATAGTGTTGAAAAACCACTTTTCGCACTTGTGTTAGTGTTGAAAAACCACTTTTCGCACTTGTGTTGGTGCAGGAAACCACTTTTGCACTTGTATTAGTGTGGTAAAAACACTTTTTGCACTTGTGATAGTGTTGAAAAACCACTTTTCGCACTTGTGTTAGTGTTGAAAAACCACTTTTCGCACTTGTGTTGGTGCAGGAAACCACTTTTGCACTTGTATTAGTGTGGAAAAACCACTTTTCGCACTTGTGTTAGTGTTGAAAAACCACTTTTCGCACTTGTGTTAGTGTTGAAAAAACACTTTCGCACTTGTGTTAGTGTTGAAAAACCACTTTTCGCACTTGTGTTGGTGCAGGAAACCACTTTTGCACTTGTATTAGTGTGGAAAAAACACTTTTCGCACTTGTGTTAGTGTTGAAAAACCACTTTTCGCACATGTGTTAGCGTTGAAAAACCACTTTTCGCACTGGTGTTGGTGCAGGAATCCACTTTTGCACTTGTATTAGTGTGGAAAAACCACTTTTTGCACTTGTGTTAGTGTTGAAAAACCACTTTTCGCACTTGTGTTAGTGTTGAAAAACCACTTTTCGCACATGTGTTAGTGTTGAAAAACCACTTTTCGCACTTGTGTTGGTGCAGGAAACCACTTTTGCACTTGTATTAGTGTGGAAAAAACACTTTTCGCACTTGTGTTGGTGCAGTAAACCACTTTTACACTTGTATTAGTGTGGAAAAACCACTTTTCGCACTTGTGTTGGTGCAGAAAACCACTTTTCGCACTTGTGTTAGTGTTGAAAAACCGCTTTTCGCACTTGTGTTAGTGTTGAAAAACCACTTTTCGCACTTGTGTTGGTGCAGGAAACCACTTTTACACTTGTATTAGTGTGGAAAAAACACTTTTTGCACTTGTGATAGTGTTGAAAAACCACTTTTCGCACTTGTGTTAGTGTTGAAAAACCACTTTTCGCACTTGTGTTAGTGTTGAAAAACCACTTTTCGCACTTGTCTTAGTGTTGAAAAACCACTTTTCACACTTGTGTTGGTGCAGGAAACCACTTTTGCACTTGTATTAGTGTGGAAAAAACTCTTTTTGCACTTGTGATTTTTGTTGAAAAACCACTTTTCGCACTTGTGTTAGTGTTGAAAAACCACTTTTCGCACTTGTGTTAGTGTTGAAAAACCACTTTTCGCAATTGTGTTGGTGCAGGAAACCACTTTTGCACTTGTATTAGTGTGGAAAAACCACTTTTCGCACATGTGTTAGTGTTGAAAAACCACTTTTTGCACTTGGGTTAGTGTTGAAAAACCACTTTTCGCAGTTGTGTTGGTGCAGGATACCACTTTTGCACTTGTATTAGTGTGGAAAAACCACTTTTCGCACTTGTGTTAGTGTTGAAAAACCACTTTTCGCACTTGTGTTAGTGTTGAAAAACCACTTTTCGCACTTGTGTTAGTGTTGAAAAACCACTTTTCGCACTTGTGTTGGTGCAGGAAACCACTTTTGCACTTGTATTAGTGTGGAAAAAACACTTTTTGCACTTGTGATAGTGTTGAAAAACCACTTTTCGCACTTGTGTTAGTGTTGAAAAACCACTTTTCGCACTTGTGTTGGTGCAGGACACCACTTTTTCACTTGTACTAGTGTGGAAAAACCACTTTTCGCACTAGTGTTAGTGTTGAAAAACCACTTTTCGCACTTGTGTTAGTGTTGAAAAACCACTTTTCGCACTTGTGTTGGTGCAGGAAACCACTTTTGCACTTGTATTAGTGTGGAAAAAACACTTTTTGCACTTGTGATAGTGTTGAAAAACCACTTTTCGCACTTGTGTTAGTGTTGAAAAACCACTTTTCGCACTTGTGTTGGTTCAGGAAACCACTTTTGCACTTGTATTAGTGTGGAAAAACCACTTTTCGCACTTGTGTTAGTGTTGAAAAACCACTTTTCGCACTTGTGTTGGTGCAGGAAACCACTTTTACACTTGTATTAGTGTGGAAAAAACACTTTTTGCACTTGTGATAGTGTTGAAAAACCACTTTTCGCACTTGTGTTAGTGTTGAAAAACCACTTTTCGCACTTGTGTTAGTGTTGAAAAACCACTTTTCGCACTTGTCTTAGTGTTGAAAAACCACTTTTCACACTTGTGTTGGTGCAGGAAACCACTTTTGCACTTGTATTAGTGTGGAAAAAACTCTTTTTGCACTTGTGATTTTTGTTGAAAAACCACTTTTCGCACTTGTGTTAGTGTTGAAAAACCACTTTTCGCACTTGTGTTAGTGTTGAAAAACCACTTTTCGCAATTGTGTTGGTGCAGGAAACCACTTTTGCACTTGTATTAGTGTGGAAAAACCACTTTTCGCACATGTGTTAGTGTTGAAAAACCACTTTTTGCACTTGGGTTAGTGTTGAAAAACCACTTTTCGCAGTTGTGTTGGTGCAGGATACCACTTTTGCACTTGTATTAGTGTGGAAAAACCACTTTTCGCACTTGTGTTAGTGTTGAAAAACCACTTTTCGCACTTGTGTTAGTGTTGAAAAACCACTTTTCGCACTTGTGTTAGTGTTGAAAAACCACTTTTCGCACTTGTGTTGGTGCAGGAAACCACTTTTGCACTTGTATTAGTGTGGAAAAAACACTTTTTGCACTTGTGATAGTGTTGAAAAACCACTTTTCGCACTTGTGTTAGTGTTGAAAAACCACTTTTCGCACTTGTGTTGGTGCAGGACACCACTTTTTCACTTGTACTAGTGTGGAAAAACCACTTTTCGCACTAGTGTTAGTGTTGAAAAACCACTTTTCGCACTTGTGTTAGTGTTGAAAAACCACTTTTCGCACTTGTGTTGGTGCAGGAAACCACTTTTGCACTTGTATTAGTGTGGAAAAAACACTTTTTGCACTTGTGATAGTGTTGAAAAACCACTTTTCGCACTTGTGTTAGTGTTGAAAAACCACTTTTCGCACTTGTGTTGGTTCAGGAAACCACTTTTGCACTTGTATTAGTGTGGAAAAACCACTTTTCGCACTTGTGTTAGTGTTGAAAAACCACATTTTGCACTTGTGTTAGTGTTGAAAAACCACTTTTCGCACTTGTGTTGGTGCAGGAAACCACTTTTGCACTTGTATTAGTGTGGAAAAAACTCTTTTTGCACTTGTGATTTTTGTTGAAAAACCACTTTTCGCACTTGTGTTAGTGTTGAAAAACCACTTTTCGCACTTGTGTTAGTGTTGAAAAACCACTTTTCGCAATTGTGTTGGTGCAGGAAACCACTTTTGCACTTGTATTAGTGTGGAAAAACCACTTTTCGCACATGTGTTAGTGTTGAAAAACCACTTTTTGCACTTGGGTTAGTGTTGAAAAACCACTTTTCGCAGTTGTGTTGGTGCAGGATACCACTTTTGCACTTGTATTAGTGTGGAAAAACCACTTTTCGCACTTGTGTTAGTGTTGAAAAACCACTTTTCGCACTTGTGTTAGTGTTGAAAAACCACTTTTCGCACTTGTGTTAGTGTTGAAAAACCACTTTTCGCACTTGTGTTGGTGCAGGAAACCACTTTTGCACTTGTATTAGTGTGGAAAAAACACTTTTTGCACTTGTGATAGTGTTGAAAAACCACTTTTCGCACTTGTGTTAGTGTTGAAAAACCACTTTTCGCACTTGTGTTGGTGCAGGACACCACTTTTTCACTTGTACTAGTGTGGAAAAACCACTTTTCGCACTAGTGTTAGTGTTGAAAAACCACTTTTCGCACTTGTGTTAGTGTTGAAAAACCACTTTTCGCACTTGTGTTGGTGCAGGAAACCACTTTTGCACTTGTATTAGTGTGGAAAAAACACTTTTTGCACTTGTGATAGTGTTGAAAAACCAATTTCGCACTTGTGTTAGTGTTGAAAAACCACTTTTCGCACTTGTGTTGGTTCAGGAAACCACTTTTGCACTTGTATTAGTGTGGAAAACCACTTTTCGCACTTGTGTTAGTGTTGAAAAACCACTTTTCGCACTTGTGTTAGTGTTGAAAAACCACTTTTCGCACTTGTGTTGGTGCAGGAAACCACTTTTGCACTTGTATTAGTGTGGAAAAAACACTTTTTGCACTTGTGATAGTGTTGAAAAACCACTTTTCGCACTTGTGTTAGTGTTGAAAAACCACTTTTCGCACTTGTGTTGGTGCAGGAAACCACTTTTGCACTTCTATTAGTGTGGAAAAACCACTTTTCGTACTTATGTTAGTGTTGAAAAACCACTTTTCGCACTTGTGTTAGTGTTGAAAAACCACTTTTCGCACTTGTGTTAGTGTGGAAAAACCACTTTTCACACTTGTGTTGGTGCAGGAAACCACTTTTGCACTTGTATTAGTGTGGAAAAAACACTTTTTGCACTTGTGATAGTGTTGAAAAACCACTTTTCGCACTTGTGTTAGTGTTGAAAAACCACTTTTCGCACTTGTGTTAGTGTTGAAAAACTACTTTTCGCACTTGTGTTGGTGCAGTAAACCACTTTTACACTTGTATTAGTGTGGAAAAACCACTTTTCGCACTTGTGTTGGTGCAGAAAACCACTTTTCGCACTTGTGTTAGTGTTGAAAAACCGCTTTCGCACTTGTGTTAGTGTTGAAAAACCACTTTTCGCACTTGTGTTGGTGCAGGAAACCACTTTTACACTTGTATTAGTGTGGAAAAAACACTTTTTGCACTTGTGATAGTGTTGAAAAACCACTTTTCGCACTTGTGTTAGTGTTGAAAAACCACTTTTCGCACTTGTGTTAGTGTTGAAAAACCACTTTTCGCACTTGTGTTGGTGCAGTAAACCACTTTTACACTTGTATTAGTGTGGAAAAACCACTTTTCGCACTTGTGTTGGTGCAGAAAACCACTTTTCGCACTTGTGTTAGTGTTGAAAAACCGCTTTTCGCACTTGTGTTAGTGTTGAAAAACCACTTTTCGCACTTGTGTTGGTGCAGGAAACCACTTTTACACTTGTATTAGTGTGGAAAAAACACTTTTTGCACTTGTGATAGTGCTGAAAAACCACTTTTCGCACTTGTGTTAGTGTTGAAAAACCACTTTTCGCACTTGTGTTAGTGTTGAAAAAACCACTTTTCGCACTTGTCTTAGTGTTGAAAAACCACTTTTCACACTTGTGTTGGTGCAGGAAACCACTTTTGCACTTGTATTAGTGTGGAAAAAACTCTTTTTGCACTTGTGATTTTTGTTGAAAAACCACTTTTCGCACTTGTGTTAGTGTTGAAAAACCACTTTTCGCAATTGTGTTGGTGCAGGAAACCACTTTTGCACTTGTATTAGTGTGGAAAAACCACTTTTCGCACATGTGTTAGTGTTGAAAAACCACTTTTTGCACTTGGGTTAGTGTTGAAAAACCACTTTTCGCACTTGTGTTGGTGTGGAAAAAACATTTTTCGCACATGTGTTAGTGTTGAAAAACCACTTTTCGCACTTGTGTTGGTGCAGGAAACCACTTTTGCACTTGTATTAGTGTGGAAAAAACACTTTTCGCACTTGTGTTAGTGTTGAAAAACCACTTTTCGCACTTGTGTTCGTGTTGAAAAACCACTTTTCGCACTTGTGTTGGTGCAGGAAACCACTTTTGCACTTGTATTAGTGTGGAAAAAACACTTTTTGCACTTGTGATAGTGTTGAAAAACCACTTTTCGCACTTGTGTTAGTGTTGAAAAACCACTTTTCGCACTTGTGTTGGTGCAGGAAACCACTTTTGCACTTGTATTAGTGTGGAAAAACCACCTTTCGCACTTGTGTTAGTGTTGAAAAACCACTTTTCGCACTTGTGTTAGTGTTGAAAAACCACTTTTCGCACTTGTTTTGGTGCAGGAAACCACTTTTGCACTTGTATTAGTGTGGAAAAAACACTTTTTGCACTTGTGATAGTGTTGAAAAACCACTTTTCGCAATTGTGTTAGTGTTGAAAAACCACTTTTCGCACTTGTGTTGGTGCAGGAAACCACTTTTGCATATTGTATTAGTGTGGAAAAAACACTTTTTGCACTTGTGATAGTGTTGAAAAACCACTTTTCGCACTTGTGTTAGTGTTGAAAAACCACTTTTCGCACTTGTGTTGGTGCAGGAAACCACTTTTGCACTTGTATTAGTGTGGAAAACCACTTTTCGCACTTGTGTTAGTGTTGAAAAACCACTTTTCGCACTTGTGTTAGTGTTGAAAAACCACATTTTGCACTTGTGTTAGTGTTGAAAAACCACTTTTCGCACTTGTGTTGGTGCAGGAAACCACTTTTGCACTTGTATTAGTGTGGAAAAAACACTTTTTGCACTTGTGATAGTGTTGAAAAACCACTTTTCGCACTTGTGTTAGTGTTGAAAAAACACTTTTCGCACTTGTGTTGGTGCAGGAAACCACTTTTGCACTTGTATTAGTGTGGAAAAACCACTTTTCGCACTTGTGTTAGTGTTGAAAAACCACTTTTCGCACTTGTGTTAGTGTTGAAAAACCACTTTTCGCACTTGTTTTGGTGCAGGAAACCACTTTTGCACTTGTATTAGTGTGGAAAAAACACTTTTTGCACTTGTCATAGTGTTGAAAAACCACTTTTCGCACTTGTGTTAGTGTTGAAAAACCACTTTTCGCACTTGTGTTGGTGCAGGAAACCACTTTTGCACTTGTATTCGTGTGGAAAAAACACTTTTTGCACTTGTGATAGTGTTGAAAAACCACTTTTCGCAATTGTGTTAGTGTTGAAAAACCACTTTTCGCACTTGTGTTGGTGCAGGAAACCACTTTTGCACTTGTATTAGTGTGGAAAAAACACTTTTTGCACTTGTGATAGTGTTGAAAAACCACTTTTCGCACTTGTGTTAGTGTTGAAAAACCACTTTTCGCACTTGTGTTGGTGCAGGAAACCACTTTTGCACTTGTATTAGTGTGGTAAAAACACTTTTTGCACTTGTGATAGTGTTGAAAAACCACTTTTCGCACTTGTGTTAGTGTTGAAAAACCACTTTTCGCACTTGTGTTGGTGCAGGAAACCACTTTTGCACTTGTATTAGTGTGGAAAAACCACTTTTCGCACTTGTGTTAGTGTTGAAAAACCACTTTTCGCACTTGTGTTAGTGTTGAAAAAACACTTTCGCACTTGTGTTAGTGTTGAAAAACCACTTTTCGCACTTGTGTTGGTGCAGGAAACCACTTTTGCACTTGTATTAGTGTGGAAAAAACACTTTTCGCACTTGTGTTAGTGTTGAAAAACCACTTTTCGCACATGTGTTAGCGTTGAAAAACCACTTTTCGCACTGGTGTTGGTGCAGGAATCCACTTTTGCACTTGTATTAGTGTGGAAAAACCACTTTTTGCACTTGTGTTAGTGTTGAAAAACCACTTTTCGCACTTGTGTTAGTGTTGAAAAACCACTTTTCGCACATGTGTTAGTGTTGAAAAACCACTTTTCGCACTTGTGTTGGTGCAGGAAACCACTTTTGCACTTGTATTAGTGTGGAAAAAACACTTTTCGCACTTGTGTTGGTGCAGTAAACCACTTTTACACTTGTATTAGTGTGGAAAAACCACTTTTCGCACATGTGTTGGTGCAGAAAACCACTTTTCGCACTTGTGTTAGTGTTGAAAAACCGCTTTTCGCACTTGTGTTAGTGTTGAAAAACCACTTTTCGCACTTGTGTTGGTGCAGGAAACCACTTTTACACTTGTATTAGTGTGGAAAAAACACTTTTTGCACTTGTGATAGTGTTGAAAAACCACTTTTCGCACTTGTGTTAGTGTTGAAAAACCACTTTTCGCACTTGTGTTAGTGTTGAAAAACCACTTTTCGCACTTGTCTTAGTGTTGAAAAACCACTTTTCACACTTGTGTTGGTGCAGGAAACCACTTTTGCACTTGTATTAGTGTGGAAAAAACTCTTTTTGCACTTGTGATTTTTGTTGAAAAACCACTTTTCGCACTTGTGTTAGTGTTGAAAAACCACTTTTCGCACTTGTGTTAGTGTTGAAAAACCACTTTTCGCAATTGTGTTGGTGCAGGAAACCACTTTTGCACTTGTATTAGTGTGGAAAAACCACTTTTCGCACATGTGTTAGTGTTGAAAAACCACTTTTTGCACTTGGGTTAGTGTTGAAAAACCACTTTTCGCAGTTGTGTTGGTGCAGGATACCACTTTTGCACTTGTATTAGTGTGGAAAAACCACTTTTCGCACTTGTGTTAGTGTTGAAAAACCACTTTTCGCACTTGTGTTAGTGTTGAAAAACCACTTTTCGCACTTGTGTTAGTGTTGAAAAACCACTTTTCGCACTTGTGTTGGTGCAGGAAACCACTTTTGCACTTGTATTAGTGTGGAAAAAACACTTTTTGCACTTGTGATAGTGTTGAAAAACCACTTTTCGCACTTGTGTTAGTGTTGAAAAACCACTTTTCGCACTTGTGTTGGTGCAGGACACCACTTTTTCACTTGTACTAGTGTGGAAAAACCACTTTTCGCACTAGTGTTAGTGTTGAAAAACCACTTTTCGCACTTGTGTTAGTGTTGAAAAACCACTTTTCGCACTTGTGTTGGTGCAGGAAACCACTTTTGCACTTGTATTAGTGTGGAAAAAACACTTTTTGCACTTGTGATAGTGTTGAAAAACCACTTTTCGCACTTGTGTTAGTGTTGAAAAACCACTTTTCGCACTTGTGTTGGTTCAGGAAACCACTTTTGCACTTGTATTAGTGTGGAAAAACCACTTTTCGCACTTGTGTTAGTGTTGAAAAACCACTTTTCGCACTTGTGTTAGTGTTGAAAAACCACTTTTCGCACTTGTGTTGGTGCAGGAAACCACTTTTGCACTTGTATTAGTGTGGAAAAAACACTTTTTGCACTTGTGATAGTGTTGAAAAACCACTTTTCGCACTTGTGTTAGTGTTGAAAAACCACTTTTCGCACTTGTGTTGGTGCAGGAAACCACTTTTGCACTTCTATTAGTGTGGAAAAACCACTTTTCGTACTTATGTTAGTGTTGAAAAACCACTTTTCGCACTTGTGTTAGTGTTGAAAAACCACTTTTCGCACTTGTGTTAGTGTGGAAAAACCACTTTTCACACTTGTGTTGGTGCAGGAAACCACTTTTGCACTTGTATTAGTGTGGAAAAAACACTTTTTGCACTTGTGATAGTGTTGAAAAACCACTTTTCGCACTTGTGTTAGTGTTGAAAAACCACTTTTCGCACTTGTGTTAGTGTTGAAAAACTACTTTTCGCACTTGTGTTGGTGCAGTAAACCACTTTTACACTTGTATTAGTGTGGAAAAACCACTTTTCGCACTTGTGTTGGTGCAGAAAACCACTTTTCGCACTTGTGTTAGTGTTGAAAAACACTTTTCGCACTTGTGTTGGTGCAGGAAACCACTTTTACACTTGTATTAGTGTGGAAAAAACACTTTTTGCACTTGTGATAGTGCTGAAAAACCACTTTTCGCACTTGTGTTAGTGTTGAAAAACCACTTTTCGCACTTGTGTTGGTGCAGGAAACCACTTTTGCACTTGTATTCGTGTGGAAAAACCACTTTTGGCACCTGTGTTAGTGTTGAAAAACCACTTTTTGCTCTTGTGTTAGTGTTGAAAAACCACTTTTCGCACTTGTGTTGGTGCAGGAAACCACTTTTGCACTTGTATTAGTGTGGAAAAAACACTTTTTGCACTTGTGATAGTGTTGAAAAACCACTTTTCGCAATTGTGTTAGTGTTGAAAAACCACTTTTCGCACTTGTGTTGGTGCAGGAAACCACTTTTGCACTTGTATTAGTGTGGAAAAAACACTTTTTGCACTTGTGATAGTGTTGAAAAACCACTTTTCGCACTTGTGTTAGTGTTGAAAAACCACTTTTCGCACTTGTGTTGGTGCAGGAAACCACTTTTGCACTTGTATTAGTGTGGTAAAAACACTTTTTGCACTTGTGATAGTGTTGAAAAACCACTTTTCGCACTTGTGTTAGTGTTGAAAAACCACTTTTCGCACTTGTGTTGGTGCAGGAAACCACTTTTGCACTTGTATTAGTGTGGAAAAACCACTTTTCGCACTTGTGTTAGTGTTGAAAAACCACTTTTCGCACTTGTGTTAGTGTTGAAAAAACACTTTCGCACTTGTGTTAGTGTTGAAAAACCACTTTTCGCACTTGTGTTGGTGCAGGAAACCACTTTTGCACTTGTATTAGTGTGGAAAAAACACTTTTCGCACTTGTGTTATTGTTGAAAAACCACTTTTCGCACATGTGTTAGCGTTGAAAAACCACTTTTCGCACTGGTGTTGGTGCAGGAAACCACTTTTGCACTTGTATTAGTGTGGAAAAACCACTTTTTGCACTTGTGTTAGTGTTGAAAAACCACTTTTCACACTTGTGTTAGTGTTGAAAAACCACTTTTCGCACATGTGTTAGTGTTGAAAAACCACTTTTCGCACTTGTGTTGGTGCAGGAAACCACTTTTGCACTTGTATTAGTGTGGAAAAAACACTTTTCGCACTTGTGTTGGTGCAGTAAACCACTTTTACACTTGTATTAGTGTGGAAAAACCACTTTTCGCATTTGTGTTGGTGCAGAAAACCACTTTTCGCACTTGTGTTAGTGTTGAAAAACCGCTTTTCGCACTTGTGTTAGTGTTGAAAAACCACTTTTCGCACTTGTGTTGGTGCAGGAAACCACTTTTACACTTGTATTAGTGTGGAAAAAACACTTTTTGCACTTGTGATAGTGTTGAAAAACCACTTTTCGCACTTGTGTTAGTGTTGAAAAACCACTTTTCGCAATTGTGTTGGTGCAGGAAACCACTTTTGCACTTGTATTAGTGTGGAAAAACCACTTTTCGCACATGTGTTAGTGTTGAAAAACCACTTTTTGCACTTGGGTTAGTGTTGAAAAACCACTTTTCGCACTTGTGTTGGTGTGGAAAAAACATTTTTCGCACTTGTGTTAGTGTTGAAAAAACACTTTTCGCACATGTGTTAGTGTTGAAAAACCACTTTTCGCACTTGTGTTGGTGCAGGAAACCACTTTTGCACTTGTATTAGTGTGGAAAAAACACTTTTCGCACTTGTGTTAGTGTTGAAAAACCACTTTTCGCACTTGTGTTCGTGTTGAAAAACCACTTTTCGCACTTGTGTTGGTGCAGGAAACCACTTTTGCACTTGTATTAGTGTGGAAAAAACACTTTTTGCACTTGTGATAGTGTTGAAAAACCACTTTTCGCACTTGTGTTAGTGTTGAAAAACCACTTTTCGCACTTGTGTTGGTGCAGGAAACCACTTTTGCACTTGTATTAGTGTGGAAAAACCACTTTTCGCACTTGTGTTAGTGTTGAAAAACCACTTTTCGCACTTGTGTTAGTGTTGAAAAACCACTTTTCGCACTTGTTTTGGTGCAGGAAACCACTTTTGCACTTGTATTAGTGTGGAAAAAACACTTTTTGCACTTGTGATAGTGTTGAAAAACCACTTTTCGCACTTGTGTTAGTGTTGAAAAACCACTTTTCGCACTTGTGTTGGTGCAGGAAACCACTTTTGCACTTGTATTAGTGTGGAAAAACCACTTTTCGCACCTGTGTTAGTGTTGAAAAACCACTTTTCGCTCTTGTGTTAGTGTTGAAAAACCACTTTTCGCACTTGTGTTGGTGCAGGAAATCACTTTTGCACTTGTATTAGTGTGGAAAAAACACTTTTTGCACTTGTGATAGTGTTGAAAAACCACTTTTCGCAATTGTGTTAGTGTTGAAAAACCACTTTTCGCACTTGTGTTGGTGCAGGAAACCACTTTTGCACATTGTATTAGTGTGGAAAAAACACTTTTTGCACTTGTGATAGTGTTGAAAAACCACTTTTCGCACTTGTGTTAGTGTTGAAAAACCACTTTTCGCACTTGTGTTGGTGCAGGAAACCACTTTTGCACTTGTATTAGTGTGGAAAACCACTTTTCGCACTTGTGTTAGTGTTGAAAAACCACTTTTCGCACTTGTGTTAGTGTTGAAAAACTACTTTTCGCACTTGTGTTGGTGCAGTAAACCACTTTTACACTTGTATTAGTGTGGAAAAACCACTTTTCGCACTTGTGTTGGTGCAGAAAACCACTTTTCGCACTTGTGTTAGTGTTGAAAAACCGCTTTTCGCACTTGTGTTAGTGTTGAAAAACCACTTTTCGCACTTGTGTTGGTGCAGGAAACCACTTTTACACTTGTATTAGTGTGGAAAAAACACTTTTTGCACTTGTGATAGTGCTGAAAAACCACTTTTCGCACTTGTGTTAGTGTTGAAAAACCACTTTTCGCACTTGTGTTAGTGTTGAAAAAACCACTTTTCGCACTTGTCTTAGTGTTGAAAAACCACTTTTCACACTTGTGTTGGTGCAGGAAACCACTTTTGCACTTGTATTAGTGTGGAAAAAACTCTTTTTGCACTTGTGATTTTTGTTGAAAAACCACTTTTCGCACTTGTGTTAGTGTTGAAAAACCACTTTTCGCAATTGTGTTGGTGCAGGAAACCACTTTTGCACTTGTATTAGTGTGGAAAAACCACTTTTCGCACATGTGTTAGTGTTGAAAAACCACTTTTTGCACTTGGGTTAGTGTTGAAAAACCACTTTTCGCACTTGTGTTGGTGTGGAAAAAACATTTTTCGCACTTGTGTTAGTGTTGAAAAAACACTTTTCGCACATGTGTTAGTGTTGAAAAACCACTTTTCGCACTTGTGTTGGTACAGGAAACCACTTTTGCACTTGTATTAGTGTGGAAAAAACACTTTTCGCACTTGTGTTAGTGTTGAAAAACCACTTTTCGCACTTGTGTTCGTGTTGAAAAACCACTTTTCGCACTTGTGTTGGTGCAGGAAACCACTTTTGCACTTGTATTAGTGTGGAAAAAACACTTTTTGCACTTGTGATAGTGTTGAAAAACCACTTTTCGCACTTGTGTTAGTGTTGAAAAACCACTTTTCGCACTTGTGTTGGTGCAGGAAACCACTTTTGCACTTGTATTAGTGTGGAAAAACCACTTTTCGCACTTGTGTTAGTGTTGAAAAACCACTTTTCGCACTTGTGTTAGTGTTGAAAAACCACTTTTCGCACTTGTTTTGGTGCAGGAAACCACTTTTGCACTTGTATTAGTGTGGAAAAAACACTTTTTGCACTTGTGATAGTGTTGAAAAACCACTTTTCGCACTTGTGTTAGTGTTGAAAAACCACTTTTCGCACTTGTGTTGGTGCAGGAAACCACTTTTGCACTTGTATTAGTGTGGAAAAACCACTTTTCGCACCTGTGTTGGTGTTGAAAAACCACTTTTCGCTCTTGTGTTAGTGTTGAAAAACCACTTTTCGCACTTGTGTTGGTGCAGGAAACCACTTTTGCACTTGTATTAGTGTGGAAAAAACACTTTTTGCACTTGTGATAGTGTTGAAAAACCACTTTTCGCAATTGTGTTAGTGTTGAAAAACCACTTTTCGCACTTGTGTTGGTGCAGGAAACCACTTTTGCACATTGTATTAGTGTGGAAAAAACACTTTTTGCACTTGTGATAGTGTTGAAAAACCACTTTTCGCACTTGTGTTAGTGTTGAAAAACCACTTTTCGCACTTGTGTTGGTGCAGGAAACCACTTTTGCACTTGTATTAGTGTGGAAAACCACTTTTCGCACTTGTGTTAGTGTTGAAAAACCACTTTTCGCACTTGTGTTAGTGTTGAAAAAACACATTTTGCACTTGTGTTAGTGTTGAAAAACCACTTTTCGCACTTGTGTTGGTGCAGGAAACCACTTTTGCACTTGTATTAGTGTGGAAAAAACACTTTTTGCACTTGTGATAGTGTTGAAAAACCACTTTTCGCACTTGTGTTAGTGTTGAAAAAACACTTTTCGCACTTGTGTTGGTGCAGGAAACCACTTTTGCACTTGTATTAGTGTGGAAAAACCACTTTTCGCACTTGTGTTAGTGTTGAAAAACCACTTTTCGCACTTGTGTTAGTGTTGAAAAACCACTTTTCGCACTTGTTTTGGTGCAGGAAACCACGTTTGCACTTGTATTAGTGTGGAAAAAACACTTTTTGCACTTGTCATAGTGTTGAAAAACCACTTTTCGCACTTGTGTTAGTGTTGAAAAACCACTTTTCGCACTTGTGTTGGTGCAGGAAACCACTTTTGCACTTGTATTCGTGTGGAAAAACCACTTTTGGCACCTGTGTTAGTGTTGAAAAACCACTTTTTGCTCTTGTGTTAGTGTTGAAAAACCACTTTTCGCACTTGTGTTGGTGCAGGAAACCACTTTTGCACTTGTATTAGTGTGGAAAAAACACTTTTTGCACTTGTGATAGTGTTGAAAAACCACTTTTCGCAATTGTGTTAGTGTTGAAAAACCACTTTTCGCACTTGTGTTGGTGCAGGAAACCACTTTTGCACTTGTATTAGTGTGGAAAAAACACTTTTTGCACTTGTGATAGTGTTGAAAAACCACTTTTCGCACTTGTGTTAGTGTTGAAAAACCACTTTTCGCACTTGTGTTGGTGCAGGAAACCACTTTTGCACTTGTATTAGTGTGGTAAAAACACTTTTTGCACTTGTGATAGTGTTGAAAAACCACTTTTCGCACTTGTGTTAGTGTTGAAAAACCACTTTTCGCACTTGTGTTGGTGCAGGAAACCACTTTTGCACTTGTATTAGTGTGGAAAAACCACTTTTCGCACTTGTGTTAGTGTTGAAAAACCACTTTTCGCACTTGTGTTAGTGTTGAAAAAACACTTTCGCACTTGTGTTAGTGTTGAAAAACCACTTTTCGCACTTGTGTTGGTGCAGGAAACCACTTTTGCACTTGTATTAGTGTGGAAAAAACACTTTTCGCACTTGTGTTATTGTTGAAAAACCACTTTTCGCACATGTGTTAGCGTTGAAAAACCACTTTTCGCACTGGTGTTGGTGCAGGAAACCACTTTTGCACTTGTATTAGTGTGGAAAAACCACTTTTTGCACTTGTGTTAGTGTTGAAAAACCACTTTTCGCACTTGTGTTAGTGTTGAAAAACCACTTTTCGCACATGTGTTAGTGTTGAAAAACCACTTTTCGCACTTGTGTTGGTGCAGGAAACCACTTTTGCACTTGTATTAGTGTGGAAAAAACACTTTTCGCACTTGTGTTGGTGCAGTAAACCACTTTTACACTTGTATTAGTGTGGAAAAACCACTTTTCGCATTTGTGTTGGTGCAGAAAACCACTTTTCGCACTTGTGTTAGTGTTGAAAAACCGCTTTTCGCACTTGTGTTAGTGTTGAAAAACCACTTTTTGCACTTGTGTTGGTGCAGGAAACCACTTTTACACTTGTATTAGTGTGGAAAAAACACTTTTTGCACTTGTGATAGTGTTGAAAAACCACTTTTCGCACTTGTGTTAGTGTTGAAAAACCACTTTTCGCACTTGTGTTAGTGTTGAAAAACCATTTTCGCACTTGTCTTAGTGTTGAAAAACCACTTTTCACACTTGTGTTGGTGCAGTAAACCACTTTTGCACTTGTATTAGTGTGGAAAAAACTCTTTTTGCACTTGTGATTTTTGTTGAAAAACCACTTTTCGCAATTGTGTTAGTGTTGAAAAACCACTTTTCGCACTTGTGTTGGTGCAGGAAACCACTTTTGCACTTGTATTAGTGTGGAAAAAACACTTTTTGCACTTGTGATAGTGTTGAAAAACCACTTTTCGCAATTGTGTTAGTGTTGAAAAACCACTTTTCGCACTTGTGTTGGTGCAGGAAACCACTTTTGCACTTGTATTAGTGTGGAAAAACACTTTTTGCACTTGTGATAGTGTTGAAAAACCACTTTTCGCACTTGTGTTAGTGTTGAAAAACCACTTTTCGCACTTGTGTTGGTGCAGGAAACCACTTTTGCACTTGTATTAGTGTGGTAAAAACACTTTTTGCACTTGTGATAGTGTTGAAAAACCACTTTTCGCACTTGTGTTAGTGTTGAAAAACCACTTTTCGCACTTGTGTTGGTGCAGGAAACCACTTTTGCACTTGTATTAGTGTGGAAAAACCACTTTTCGCACTTGTGTTAGTGTTGAAAAACCACTTTTCGCACTTGTGTTAGTGTTGAAAAAACACCTTCGCACTTGTGTTAGTGTTGAAAAACCACTTTTCGCACTTGTGTTGGTGCAGGAAACCACTTTTGCACTTGTATTAGTGTGGAAAAAACACTTTTCCCACTTGTGTTAGTGTTGAAAAACCACTTTTCGCACGTGTGTTAGCGTTGAAAAACCACTTTTCGCACTGGTGTTGGTGCAGGAATCCACTTTTGCACTTGTATTAGTGTGGAAAAACCACTTTTTGCACTTGTGTTAGTGTTGAAAAACCACTTTTCGCACTTGTGTTAGTGTTGAAAAACCACTTTTCGCACATGTGTTAGTGTTGAAAAACCACTTTTCGCACTTGTGTTGGTGCAGGAAACCACTTTTGCACTTGTATTAGTGTGGAAAAAACACTTTTCGCACTTGTGTTGGTGCAGTAAACCACTTTTACACTTGTATTAGTGTGGAAAAACCACTTTTCGCACTTGTGTTGGTGCAGAAAACCACTTTTCGCACTTGTGTTAGTGTTGAAAAACCGCTTTTCGCACTTGTGTTAGTGTTGAAAAACCACTTTTCGCACTTGTGTTGGTGCAGGAAACCACTTTTACACTTGTATTAGTGTGGAAAAAACACTTTTTGCACTTGTGATAGTGTTGAAAAACCACTTTTCGCACTTGTGTTAGTGTTGAAAAACCACTTTTCGCACTTGTGTTAGTGTTGAAAAACCACTTTTCGCACTTGTCTTAGTGTTGAAAAACCACTTTTCACACTTGTGTTGGTGCAGGAAACCACTTTTGCACTTGTATTAGTGTGGAAAAAACTCTTTTTGCACTTGTGATTTTTGTTGAAAAACCACTTTTCGCACTTGTGTTAGTGTTGAAAAACCACTTTTCGCACTTGTGTTAGTGTTGAAAAACCACTTTTCGCAATTGTGTTGGTGCAGGAAACCACTTTTGCACTTGTATTAGTGTGGAAAAACCACTTTTCGCACATGTGTTAGTGTTGAAAAACCACTTTTTGCACTTGGGTTAGTGTTGAAAAACCACTTTTCGCAGTTGTGTTGGTGCAGGATACCACTTTTGCACTTGTATTAGTGTGGAAAAACCACTTTTCGCACTTGTGTTAGTGTTGAAAAACCACTTTTCGCACTTGTGTTAGTGTTGAAAAACCACTTTTCGCACTTGTGTTAGTGTTGAAAAACCACTTTTTGCACTTGTGTTGGTGCAGGAAACCACTTTTGCACTTGTATTAGTGTGGAAAAAACACTTTTTGCACTTGTGATAGTGTTGAAAAACCACTTTTCGCACTTGTGTTAGTGTTGAAAAACCACTTTTCGCACTTGTGTTGGTGCAGGACACCACTTTTTCACTTGTACTAGTGTGGAAAAACCACTTTTCGCACTTGTGTTAGTGTTGAAAAACCACTTTTCGCACTTGTGTTGGTGCAGGAAACCACTTTTGCACTTGTATTAGTGTGGAAAAAACACTTTTTGCACTTGTGATAGTGTTGAAAAACCACTTTTCGCACTTGTGTTAGTGTTGAAAAACCACTTTTCGCACTTGTGTTGGTTCAGGAAACCACTTTTGCACTTGTATTAGTGTGGAAAAACCACTTTTCGCACTTGTGTTAGTGTTGAAAAACCACTTTTCGCACTTGTGTTAGTGTTGAAAAACCACTTTTCGCACTTGTGTTGGTGCAGGAAACCACTTTTGCACTTGTATTAGTGTGGAAAAAACACTTTTTGCACTTGTGATAGTGTTGAAAAACCACTTTTCGCACTTGTGTTAGTGTTGAAAAACCACTTTTCGCACTTGTGTTGGTGCAGGAAACCACTTTTGCACTTCTATTAGTGTGGAAAACCACTTTTCGTACTTATGTTAGTGTTGAAAAACCACTTTTCGCACTTGTGTTAGTGTTGAAAAACCACTTTTCGCACTTGTGTTAGTGTTGAAAAACCACTTTTCACACTTGTGTTGGTGCAGGAAACCACTTTTGCACTTGTATTAGTGTGGAAAAAACACTTTTTGCACTTGTGATAGTGTTTAAAAACCACTTTTCGCACTTGTGTTAGTGTTGAAAAACCACTTTTCGCACTTGTGTTAGTGTTGAAAAACCACTTTTCGCACTTGTGTTGGTGCAGTAAACCACTTTTACACTTGTATTAGTGTGGAAAAACCACTTTTCGCACTTGTGTTGGTGCAGAAAACCACTTTTCGCACTTGTGTTAGTGTTGAAAAACCGCTTTTCGCACTTGTGTTAGTGTTGAAAAACCACTTTTCGCACTTGTGTTGGTGCAGGAAACCACTTTTACACTTGTATTAGTGTGGAAAAAACACTTTTTGCACTTGTGATAGTGCTGAAAAACCACTTTTCGCACTTGTGTTAGTGTTGAAAAACCACTTTTCGCACTTGTGTTAGTGTTGAAAAAACCACTTTTCGCACTTGTCTTAGTGTTGAAAAACCACTTTTCACACTTGTGTTGGTGCAGGAAACCACTTTTGCACTTGTATTAGTGTGGAAAAAACTCTTTTTGCACTTGTGATTTTTGTTGAAAAACCACTTTTCGCACTTGTGTTAGTGTTGAAAAACCACTTTTCGCAATTGTGTTGGTGCAGGAAACCACTTTTGCACTTGTATTGGTGTGGAAAAACCACTTTTCGCACATGTGTTAGTGTTGAAAAACCACTTTTTGCACTTGGGTTAGTGTTGAAAAACCACTTTTCGCACTTGTGTTGGTGTGGAAAAAACATTTTTCGCACTTGTGTTAGTGTTGAAAAAACACTTTTCGCACATGTGTTAGTGTTGAAAAACCACTTTTCGCACTTGTGTTGGTGCAGGAAACCACTTTTGCACTTGTATTAGTGTGGAAAAAACACTTTTCGCACTTGTGTTAGTGTTGAAAAACCACTTTTCGCACTTGTGTTCGTGTTGAAAAACCACTTTTCGCACTTGTGTTGGTGCAGGAAACCACTTTTGCACTTGTATTAGTGTGGAAAAAACACTTTTTGCACTTGTGATAGTGTTGAAAAACCACTTTTCGCACTTGTGTTAGTGTTGAAAAACCACTTTTCGCACTTGTGTTGGTGCAGGAAACCACTTTTGCACTTGTATTAGTGTGGAAAAACCACCTTTCGCACTTGTGTTAGTGTTGAAAAACCACTTTTCGCACTTGTGTTAGTGTTGAAAAACCACTTTTCGCACTTGTTTTGGTGCAGGAAACCACTTTTGCACTTGTATTAGTGTGGAAAAAACACTTTTTGCACTTGTGATAGTGTTGAAAAACCACTTTTCGCACTTGTGTTAGTGTTGAAAAACCACTTTTCGCACTTGTGTTGGTGCAGGAAACCACTTTTGCACTTGTATTAGTGTGGAAAAACCACTTTTTGCACCTGTGTTAGTGTTGAAAAACCACTTTTCGCTCTTGTGTTAGTGTTGAAAAACCACTTTTCGCACTTGTGTTGGTGCAGGAAACCACTTTTGCACTTGTATTAGTGTGGAAAAAACACTTTTTACACTTGTGATAGTGTTGAAAAACCACTTTTCGCAATTGTGTTAGTGTTGAAAAACCACTTTTCGCACTTGTGTTGGTGCAGGAAACCACTTTTGCACATTGTATTAGTGTGGAAAAAACACTTTTTGCACTTGTGATAGTGTTGAAAAACCACTTTTCGCACTTGTGTTAGTGTTGAAAAACCACTTTTCGCACTTGTGTTGGTGCAGGAAACCACTTTTGCACTTGTATTAGTGTGGAAAACCACTTTTCGCACTTGTGTTAGTGTTGAAAAACCACTTTTCGCACTTGTGTTAGTGTTGAAAAACCACATTTTGCACTTGTGTTAGTGTTGAAAAACCACTTTTCGCACTTGTGTTGGTGCAGGAAACCACTTTTGCACTTGTATTAGTGTGGAAAAAACACTTTTTGCACTTGTGATAGTGTTGAAAAACCACTTTTCGCACTTGTGTTAGTGTTGAAAAAACACTTTTCGCACTTGTGTTGGTGCAGGAAACCACTTTTGCACTTGTATTAGTGTGGAAAAACCACTTTTCGCACTTGTGTTAGTGTTGAAAAACCACTTTTCGCACTTGTGTTAGTGTTGAAAAACCACTTTTCGCACTTGTTTTGGTGCAGGAAACCACTTTTGCACTTGTATTAGTGTGGAAAAAACACTTTTTGCACTTGTCATAGTGTTGAAAAACCACTTTTCGCACTTGTGTTAGTGTTGAAAATCCACTTTTCGCACTTGTGTTGGTGCAGGAAACCACTTTTGCACTTGTATTCGTGTGGAAAAACCACTTTTGGCACCTGTGTTAGTGTTGAAAAACCACTTTTTGCTCTTGTGTTAGTGTTGAAAAACCACTTTTCGCACTTGTGTTGGTGCAGGAAACCACTTTTGCACTTGTATTAGTGTGGAAAAAACACTTTTTGCACTTGTGATAGTGTTGAAAAACCACTTTTCGCAATTGTGTTAGTGTTGAAAAACCACTTTTCGCACTTGTGTTGGTGCAGGAAACCACTTTTGCACTTGTATTAGTGTGGAAAAAACACTTTTTGCACTTGTGATAGTGTTGAAAAACCACTTTTCGCACTTGTGTTAGTGTTGAAAAACCACTTTTCGCACTTGTGTTGGTGCAGGAAACCACTTTTGCACTTGTATTAGTGTGGTAAAAACACTTTTTGCACTTGTGATAGTGTTGAAAAACCACTTTTCGCACTTGTGTTAGTGTTGAAAAACCACTTTTCGCACTTGTGTTGGTGCAGGAAACCACTTTTGCACTTGTATTAGTGTGGAAAAACCACTTTTCGCACTTGTGTTAGTGTTGAAAAACCACTTTTCGCACTTGTGTTAGTGTTGAAAAAACACTTTCGCACTTGTGTTAGTGTTGAAAAACCACTTTTCGCACTTGTGTTGGTGCAGGAAACCACTTTTGCACTTGTATTAGTGTGGAAAAAACACTTTTCGCACTTGTGTTAGTGTTGAAAAACCACTTTTCGCACATGTGTTAGCGTTGAAAAACCACTTTTCGCACTGGTGTTGGTGCAGGAATCCACTTTTGCACTTGTATTAGTGTGGAAAAACCACTTTTTGCACTTGTGTTAGTGTTGAAAAACCACTTTTCGCACTTGTGTTAGTGTTGAAAAACCACTTTTCGCACATGTGTTAGTGTTGAAAAACCACTTTTCGCACTTGTGTTGGTGCAGGAAACCACTTTTGCACTTGTATTAGTGTGGAAAAAACACTTTTCGCACTTGTGTTGGTGCAGTAAACCACTTTTACACTTGTATTAGTGTGGAAAAACCACTTTTCGCACTTGTGTTGGTGCAGAAAACCACTTTTCGCACTTGTGTTAGTGTTGAAAAACCGCTTTTCGCACTTGTGTTAGTGTTGAAAAACCACTTTTCGCACTTGTGTTGGTGCAGGAAACCACTTTTACACTTGTATTAGTGTGGAAAAAACACTTTTTGCACTTGTGATAGTGTTGAAAAACCACTTTTCGCACTTGTGTTAGTGTTGAAAAACCACTTTTCGCACTTGTGTTAGTGTTGAAAAACCACTTTTCGCACTAACACAAGTGCGAAAAGTGCGAAAAGCGGTTTGTATTAGTGTGGAAAAAAAAAAAAACTTGTCTTAGTGTTGAAAAACCACTTTTCACACTTGTGTTGGTGCAGGAAACCACTTTTGCACTTGTATTAGTGTGGAAAAAACTCTTTTTGCACTTGTGATTTTTGTTGAAAAACCACTTTTCGCACTTGTGTTAGTGTTGAAAAACCACTTTTCGCACTTGTGTTAGTGTTGAAAAACCACTTTTCGCAATTGTGTTGGTGCAGGAAACCACTTTTGCACTTGTATTAGTGTGGAAAAACCACTTTTCGCACATGTGTTAGTGTTGAAAAACCACTTTTTGCACTTGGGTTAGTGTTGAAAAACCACTTTTCGCAGTTGTGTTGGTGCAGGATACCACTTTTGCACTTGTATTAGTGTGGAAAAACCACTTTTCGCACTTGTGTTAGTGTTGAAAAACCACTTTTCGCACTTGTGTTAGTGTTGAAAAACCACTTTTCGCACTTGTGTTAGTGTTGAAAAACCACTTTTCGCACTTGTGTTGGTGCAGGAAACCACTTTTGCACTTGTATTAGTGTGGAAAAAACACTTTTTGCACTTGTGATAGTGTTGAAAAACCACTTTTCGCACTTGTGTTAGTGTTGAAAAACCACTTTTCGCACTTGTGTTGGTGCAGGACACCACTTTTGCACTTGTATTAGTGTGGAAAAACCACTTTTCGCACTTGTGTTAGTGTTGAAAAACCACTTTTCGCACTTGTGTTGGTGCAGGAAACCACTTTTGCACTTGTATTAGTGTGGAAAAAACACTTTTTGCACTTGTGATAGTGTTGAAAAACCACTTTTCGCACTTGTGTTAGTGTTGAAAAACCACTTTTCGCACTTGTGTTGGTTCAGGAAACCACTTTTGCACTTGTATTAGTGTGGAAAAACCACTTTTCGCACTTGTGTTAGTGTTGAAAAACCACTTTTCGCACTTGTGTTAGTGTTGAAAAACCACTTTTCGCACTTGTGTTGGTGCAGGAAACCACTTTTGCACTTGTATTAGTGTGGAAAAAACACTTTTTGCACTTGTGATAGTGTTGAAAAACCACTTTTCGCACTTGTGTTAGTGTTGAAAAACCACTTTTCGCACTTGTGTTGGTGCAGGAAACCACTTTTGCACTTCTATTAGTGTGGAAAACCACTTTTCGTACTTATGTTAGTGTTGAAAAACCACTTTTCGCACTTGTGTTAGTGTTGAAAAACCACTTTTCGCACTTGTGTTAGTGTTGAAAAACCACTTTTCACACTTGTGTTGGTGCAGGAAACCACTTTTGCACTTGTATTAGTGTGGAAAAAACACTTTTTGCACTTGTGATAGTGTTTAAAAACCACTTTTCGCACTTGTGTTAGTGTTGAAAAACCACTTTTCGCACTTGTGTTAGTGTTGAAAAACCACTTTTCGCACTTGTGTTGGTGCAGTAAACCACTTTTACACTTGTATTAGTGTGGAAAAACCACTTTTCGCACTTGTGTTGGTGCAGAAAACCACTTTTCGCACTTGTGTTAGTGTTGAAAAACCGCTTTTCGCACTTGTGTTAGTGTTGAAAAACCACTTTTCGCACTTGTGTTGGTGCAGGAAACCACTTTTACACTTGTATTAGTGTGGAAAAAACACTTTTTGCACTTGTGATAGTGCTGAAAAACCACTTTTCGCACTTGTGTTAGTGTTGAAAAACCACTTTTCGCACTTGTGTTAGTGTTGAAAAAACCACTTTTCGCACTTGTCTTAGTGTTGAAAAACCACTTTTCACACTTGTGTTGGTGCAGGAAACCACTTTTGCACTTGTATTAGTGTGGAAAAAACTCTTTTTGCACTTGTGATTTTTGTTGAAAAACCACTTTTCGCACTTGTGTTAGTGTTGAAAAACCACTTTTCGCAATTGTGTTGGTGCAGGAAACCACTTTTGCACTTGTATTGGTGTGGAAAAACCACTTTTCGCACATGTGTTAGTGTTGAAAAACCACTTTTTGCACTTGGGTTAGTGTTGAAAAACCACTTTTCGCACTTGTGTTGGTGTGGAAAAAACATTTTTCGCACTTGTGTTAGTGTTGAAAAAACACTTTTCGCACATGTGTTAGTGTTGAAAAACCACTTTTCGCACTTGTGTTGGTGCAGGAAACCACTTTTGCACTTGTATTAGTGTGGAAAAAACACTTTTCGCACTTGTGTTAGTGTTGAAAAACCACTTTTCGCACTTGTGTTCGTGTTGAAAAACCACTTTTCGCACTTGTGTTGGTGCAGGAAACCACTTTTGCACTTGTATTAGTGTGGAAAAAACACTTTTTGCACTTGTGATAGTGTTGAAAAACCACTTTTCGCACTTGTGTTAGTGTTGAAAAACCACTTTTCGCACTTGTGTTGGTGCAGGAAACCACTTTTGCACTTGTATTAGTGTGGAAAAACCACCTTTCGCACTTGTGTTAGTGTTGAAAAACCACTTTTCGCACTTGTGTTAGTGTTGAAAAACCACTTTTCGCACTTGTTTTGGTGCAGGAAACCACTTTTGCACTTGTATTAGTGTGGAAAAAACACTTTTTGCACTTGTGATAGTGTTGAAAAACCACTTTTCGCACTTGTGTTAGTGTTGAAAAACCACTTTTCGCACTTGTGTTGGTGCAGGAAACCACTTTTGCACTTGTATTAGTGTGGAAAAACCACTTTTCGCACCTGTGTTAGTGTTGAAAAACCACTTTTCGCTCTTGTGTTAGTGTTGAAAAACCACTTTTCGCACTTGTGTTGGTGCAGGAAACCACTTTTGCACTTGTATTAGTGTGGAAAAAACACTTTTTACACTTGTGATAGTGTTGAAAAACCACTTTTCGCAATTGTGTTAGTGTTGAAAAACCACTTTTCGCACTTGTGTTGGTGCAGGAAACCACTTTTGCACATTGTATTAGTGTGGAAAAAACACTTTTTGCACTTGTGATAGTGTTGAAAAACCACTTTTCGCACTTGTGTTAGTGTTGAAAAACCACTTTTCGCACTTGTGTTGGTGCAGGAAACCACTTTTGCACTTGTATTAGTGTGGAAAACCACTTTTCGCACTTGTGTTAGTGTTGAAAAACCACTTTTCGCACTTGTGTTAGTGTTGAAAAACCACATTTTGCACTTGTGTTAGTGTTGAAAAACCACTTTTCGCACTTGTGTTGGTGCAGGAAACCACTTTTGCACTTGTATTAGTGTGGAAAAAACACTTTTTGCACTTGTGATAGTGTTGAAAAACCACTTTTCGCACTTGTGTTAGTGTTGAAAAAACACTTTTCGCACTTGTGTTGGTGCAGGAAACCACTTTTGCACTTGTATTAGTGTGGAAAAACCACTTTTCGCACTTGTGTTAGTGTTGAAAAACCACTTTTCGCACTTGTGTTAGTGTTGAAAAACCACTTTTCGCACTTGTTTTGGTGCAGGAAACCACTTTTGCACTTGTATTAGTGTGGAAAAAACACTTTTTGCACTTGTCATAGTGTTGAAAAACCACTTTTCGCACTTGTGTTAGTGTTGAAAATCCACTTTTCGCACTTGTGTTGGTGCAGGAAACCACTTTTGCACTTGTATTCGTGTGGAAAAACCACTTTTGGCACCTGTGTTAGTGTTGAAAAACCACTTTTTGCTCTTGTGTTAGTGTTGAAAAACCACTTTTCGCACTTGTGTTGGTGCAGGAAACCACTTTTGCACTTGTATTAGTGTGGAAAAAACACTTTTTGCACTTGTGATAGTGTTGAAAAACCACTTTTCGCAATTGTGTTAGTGTTGAAAAACCACTTTTCGCACTTGTGTTGGTGCAGGAAACCACTTTTGCACTTGTATTAGTGTGGAAAAAACACTTTTTGCACTTGTGATAGTGTTGAAAAACCACTTTTCGCACTTGTGTTAGTGTTGAAAAACCACTTTTCGCACTTGTGTTGGTGCAGGAAACCACTTTTGCACTTGTATTAGTGTGGTAAAAACACTTTTTGCACTTGTGATAGTGTTGAAAAACCACTTTTCGCACTTGTGTTAGTGTTGAAAAACCACTTTTCGCACTTGTGTTGGTGCAGGAAACCACTTTTGCACTTGTATTAGTGTGGAAAAACCACTTTTCGCACTTGTGTTAGTGTTGAAAAACCACTTTTCGCACTTGTGTTAGTGTTGAAAAAACACTTTCGCACTTGTGTTAGTGTTGAAAAACCACTTTTCGCACTTGTGTTGGTGCAGGAAACCACTTTTGCACTTGTATTAGTGTGGAAAAAACACTTTTCGCACTTGTGTTAGTGTTGAAAAACCACTTTTCGCACATGTGTTAGCGTTGAAAAACCACTTTTCGCACTGGTGTTGGTGCAGGAATCCACTTTTGCACTTGTATTAGTGTGGAAAAACCACTTTTTGCACTTGTGTTAGTGTTGAAAAACCACTTTTCGCACTTGTGTTAGTGTTGAAAAACCACTTTTCGCACATGTGTTAGTGTTGAAAAACCACTTTTCGCACTTGTGTTGGTGCAGGAAACCACTTTTGCACTTGTATTAGTGTGGAAAAAACACTTTTCGCACTTGTGTTGGTGCAGTAAACCACTTTTACACTTGTATTAGTGTGGAAAAACCACTTTTCGCACTTGTGTTGGTGCAGAAAACCACTTTTCGCACTTGTGTTAGTGTTGAAAAACCGCTTTTCGCACTTGTGTTAGTGTTGAAAAACCACTTTTCGCACTTGTGTTGGTGCAGGAAACCACTTTTACACTTGTATTAGTGTGGAAAAAACACTTTTTGCACTTGTGATAGTGTTGAAAAACCACTTTTCGCACTTGTGTTAGTGTTGAAAAACCACTTTTCGCACTTGTGTTAGTGTTGAAAAACCACTTTTCGCACTAACACAAGTGCGAAAAGTGCGAAAAGCGGTTTGTATTAGTGTGGAAAAAAAAAAAAACTTGTCTTAGTGTTGAAAAACCACTTTTCACACTTGTGTTGGTGCAGGAAACCACTTTTGCACTTGTATTAGTGTGGAAAAAACTCTTTTTGCACTTGTGATTTTTGTTGAAAAACCACTTTTCGCACTTGTGTTAGTGTTGAAAAACCACTTTTCGCACTTGTGTTAGTGTTGAAAAACCACTTTTCGCAATTGTGTTGGTGCAGGAAACCACTTTTGCACTTGTATTAGTGTGGAAAAACCACTTTTCGCACATGTGTTAGTGTTGAAAAACCACTTTTTGCACTTGGGTTAGTGTTGAAAAACCACTTTTCGCAGTTGTGTTGGTGCAGGATACCACTTTTGCACTTGTATTAGTGTGGAAAAACCACTTTTCGCACTTGTGTTAGTGTTGAAAAACCACTTTTCGCACTTGTGTTAGTGTTGAAAAACCACTTTTCGCACTTGTGTTAGTGTTGAAAAACCACTTTTCGCACTTGTGTTGGTGCAGGAAACCACTTTTGCACTTGTATTAGTGTGGAAAAAACACTTTTTGCACTTGTGATAGTGTTGAAAAACCACTTTTCGCACTTGTGTTAGTGTTGAAAAACCACTTTTCGCACTTGTGTTGGTGCAGGACACCACTTTTTCACTTGTACTAGTGTGGAAAAACCACTTTTCGCACTAGTGTTAGTGTTGAAAAACCACTTTTCGCACTTGTGTTAGTGTTGAAAAACCACTTTTCGCACTTGTGTTGGTGCAGAAAACCACTTTTCGCACTTGTGTTAGTGTTGAAAAACCGCTTTTCGCACTTGTGTTAGTGTTGAAAAACCACTTTTCGCACTTGTGTTGGTGCAGGAAACCACTTTTACACTTGTATTAGTGTGGAAAAAACACTTTTTGCACTTGTGATAGTGTTGAAAAACCACTTTTCGCACTTGTGTTAGTGTTGAAAAACCACTTTTCGCACTTGTGTTAGTGTTGAAAAACCACTTTTCGCACTAACACAAGTGCGAAAAGTGCGAAAAGCGGTTTGTATTAGTGTGGAAAAAAAAAAAAAAAAACTTGTCTTAGTGTTGAAAAACCACTTTTCACACTTGTGTTGGTGCAGGAAACCACTTTTGCACTTGTATTAGTGTGGAAAAAACTCTTTTTGCACTTGTGATTTTTGTTGAAAAACCACTTTTCGCACTTGTGTTAGTGTTGAAAAACCACTTTTCGCACTTGTGTTAGTGTTGAAAAACCACTTTTCGCAATTGTGTTGGTGCAGGAAACCACTTTTGCACTTGTATTAGTGTGGAAAAACCACTTTTCGCACATGTGTTAGTGTTGAAAAACCACTTTTTGCACTTGGGTTAGTGTTGAAAAACCACTTTTCGCAGTTGTGTTGGTGCAGGATACCACTTTTGCACTTGTATTAGTGTGGAAAAACCACTTTTCGCACTTGTGTTAGTGTTGAAAAACCACTTTTCGCACTTGTGTTAGTGTTGAAAAACCACTTTTCGCACTTGTGTTAGTGTTGAAAAACCACTTTTCGCACTTGTGTTGGTGCAGGAAACCACTTTTGCACTTGTATTAGTGTGGAAAAAACACTTTTTGCACTTGTGATAGTGTTGAAAAACCACTTTTCGCACTTGTGTTAGTGTTGAAAAACCACTTTTCGCACTTGTGTTGGTGCAGGACACCACTTTTTCACTTGTACTAGTGTGGAAAAACCACTTTTCGCACTAGTGTTAGTGTTGAAAAACCACTTTTCGCACTTGTGTTAGTGTTGAAAAACCACTTTTCGCACTTGTGTTGGTGCAGGAAACCACTTTTGCACTTGTATTAGTGTGGAAAAAACACTTTTTGCACTTGTGATAGTGTTGAAAAACCAATTTCGCACTTGTGTTAGTGTTGAAAAACCACTTTTCGCACTTGTGTTGGTTCAGGAAACCACTTTTGCACTTGTATTAGTGTGGAAAAACCACTTTTCGCACTTGTGTTAGTGTTGAAAAACCACTTTTCGCACTTGTGTTAGTGTTGAAAAACCACTTTTCGCACTTGTGTTGGTGCAGGAAACCACTTTTGCACTTGTATTAGTGTGGAAAAAACACTTTTTGCACTTGTGATAGTGTTGAAAAACCACTTTTCGCACTTGTGTTAGTGTTGAAAAACCACTTTTCGCACTTGTGTTGGTGCAGGAAACCACTTTTGCACTTCTATTAGTGTGGAAAAACCACTTTTCGTACTTATGTTAGTGTTGAAAAACCACTTTTCGCACTTGTGTTAGTGTTGAAAAACCACTTTTCGCACTTGTGTTAGTGTGGAAAAACCACTTTTCACACTTGTGTTGGTGCAGGAAACCACTTTTGCACTTGTATTAGTGTGGAAAAAACACTTTTTGCACTTGTGATAGTGTTGAAAAACCACTTTTCGCACTTGTGTTAGTGTTGAAAAACCACTTTTCGCACTTGTGTTAGTGTTGAAAAACTACTTTTCGCACTTGTGTTGGTGCAGTAAACCACTTTTACACTTGTATTAGTGTGGAAAAACCACTTTTCGCACTTGTGTTGGTGCAGAAAACCACTTTTCGCACTTGTGTTAGTGTTGAAAAACCGCTTTCGCACTTGTGTTAGTGTTGAAAAACCACTTTTCGCACTTGTGTTGGTGCAGGAAACCACTTTTACACTTGTATTAGTGTGGAAAAAACACTTTTTGCACTTGTGATAGTGTTGAAAAACCACTTTTCGCACTTGTGTTAGTGTTGAAAAACCACTTTTCGCACTTGTGTTAGTGTTGAAAAACCACTTTTCGCACTTGTGTTGGTGCAGTAAACCACTTTTACACTTGTATTAGTGTGGAAAAACCACTTTTCGCACTTGTGTTGGTGCAGAAAACCACTTTTCGCACTTGTGTTAGTGTTGAAAAACCGCTTTTCCCACTTGTGTTAGTGTTGAAAAACCACTTTTCGCACTTGTGTTGGTGCAGGAAACCACTTTTACACTTGTATTAGTGTGGAAAAAACACTTTTTGCACTTGTGATAGTGCTGAAAAACCACTTTTCGCACTTGTGTTAGTGTTGAAAAACCACTTTTCGCACTTGTGTTAGTGTTGAAAAAACCACTTTTCGCACTTGTCTTAGTGTTGAAAAACCACTTTTCACACTTGTGTTGGTGCAGGAAACCACTTTTGCACTTGTATTAGTGTGGAAAAAACTCTTTTTGCACTTGTGATTTTTGTTGAAAAACCACTTTTCGCACTTGTGTTAGTGTTGAAAAACCACTTTTCGCAATTGTGTTGGTGCAGGAAACCACTTTTGCACTTGTATTAGTGTGGAAAAACCACTTTTCGCACATGTGTTAGTGTTGAAAAACCACTTTTTGCACTTGGGTTAGTGTTGAAAAACCACTTTTCGCACTTGTGTTGGTGTGGAAAAAACATTTTTCGCACTTGTGTTAGTGTTGAAAAAACACTTTTCGCACATGTGTTAGTGTTGAAAAACCACTTTTCGCACTTGTGTTGGTGCAGGAAACCACTTTTGCACTTGTATTAGTGTGGAAAAAACACTTTTCGCACTTGTGTTAGTGTTGAAAAACCACTTTTCGCACTTGTGTTCGTGTTGAAAAACCACTTTTCGCACTTGTGTTGGTGCAGGAAACCACTTTTGCACTTGTATTAGTGTGGAAAAAACACTTTTTGCACTTGTGATAGTGTTGAAAAACCACATTTCGCACTTGTGTTAGTGTTGAAAAACCACTTTTCGCACTTGTGTTGGTGCAGGAAACCACTTTTGCACTTGTATTAGTGTGGAAAAACCACCTTTCGCACTTGTGTTAGTGTTGAAAAACCACTTTTCGCACTTGTGTTAGTGTTGAAAAACCACTTTTCGCACTTGTTTTGGTGCAGGAAACCACTTTTGCACTTGTATTAGTGTGGAAAAAACACTTTTTGCACTTGTGATAGTGTTGAAAAACCACTTTTCGCACTTGTGTTAGTGTTGAAAAACCACTTTTCGCACTTGTGTTGGTGCAGGAAACCACTTTTGCACTTGTATTAGTGTGGAAAAACCACTTTTCGCACCTGTGTTAGTGTTGAAAAACCACTTTTCGCTCTTGTGTTAGTGTTGAAAAACCACTTTTCGCACTTGTGTTGGTGCAGGAAACCACTTTTGCACTTGTATTAGTGTGGAAAAAACACTTTTTGCACTTGTGATAGTGTTGAAAAACCACTTTTCGCAATTGTGTTAGTGTTGAAAAACCACTTTTCGCACTTGTGTTGGTGCAGGAAACCACTTTTGCATATTGTATTAGTGTGGAAAAAACACTTTTTGCACTTGTGATAGTGTTGAAAAACCACTTTTCGCACTTGTGTTAGTGTTGAAAAACCACTTTTCGCACTTGTGTTGGTGCAGGAAACCACTTTTGCACTTGTATTAGTGTGGAAAACCACTTTTCGCACTTGTGTTAGTGTTGAAAAACCACTTTTCGCACTTGTGTTAGTGTTGAAAAACCACATTTTGCACTTGTGTTAGTGTTGAAAAACCACTTTTCGCACTTGTGTTGGTGCAGGAAACCACTTTTGCACTTGTATTAGTGTGGAAAAAACACTTTTTGCACTTGTGATAGTGTTGAAAAACCACTTTTCGCACTTGTGTTAGTGTTGAAAAAACACTTTTCGCACTTGTGTTGGTGCAGGAAACCACTTTTGCACTTGTATTAGTGTGGAAAAACCACTTTTCGCACTTGTGTTAGTGTTGAAAAACCACTTTTCGCACTTGTGTTAGTGTTGAAAAACCACTTTTCGCACTTGTTTTGGTGCAGGAAACCACTTTTGCACTTGTATTAGTGTGGAAAAAACACTTTTTGCACTTGTCATAGTGTTGAAAAACCACTTTTCGCACTTGTGTTAGTGTTGAAAAACCACTTTTCGCACTTGTGTTGGTGCAGGAAACCACTTTTGCACTTGTATTCGTGTGGAAAAACCACTTTTGGCACCTGTGTTAGTGTTGAAAAACCACTTTTTGCTCTTGTGTTAGTGTTGAAAAACCACTTTTCGCACTTGTGTTGGTGCAGGAAACCACTTTTGCACTTGTATTAGTGTGGAAAAAACACTTTTTGCACTTGTGATAGTGTTGAAAAACCACTTTTCGCAATTGTGTTAGTGTTGAAAAACCACTTTTCGCACTTGTGTTGGTGCAGGAAACCACTTTTGCACTTGTATTAGTGTGGTAAAAACACTTTTTGCACTTGTGATAGTGTTGAAAAACCACTTTTCGCACTTGTGTTAGTGTTGAAAAACCACTTTTCGCACTTGTGTTGGTGCAGGAAACCACTTTTGCACTTGTATTAGTGTGGAAAAACCACTTTTCGCACTTGTGTTAGTGTTGAAAAACCACTTTTCGCACTTGTGTTAGTGTTGAAAAAACACTTTCGCACTTGTGTTAGTGTTGAAAAACCACTTTTCGCACTTGTGTTGGTGCAGGAAACCACTTTTGCACTTGTATTAGTGTGGAAAAAACACTTTTCGCACTTGTGTTAGTGTTGAAAAACCACTTTTCGCACATGTGTTAGCGTTGAAAAACCACTTTTCGCACTGGTGTTGGTGCAGGAATCCACTTTTGCACTTGTATTAGTGTGGAAAAACCACTTTTTGCACTTGTGTTAGTGTTGAAAAACCACTTTTCGCACTTGTGTTAGTGTTGAAAAACCACTTTTCGCACATGTGTTAGTGTTGAAAAACCACTTTTCGCACTTGTGTTGGTGCAGGAAACCACTTTTGCACTTGTATTAGTGTGGAAAAAACACTTTTCGCACTTGTGTTGGTGCAGTAAACCACTTTTACACTTGTATTAGTGTGGAAAAACCACTTTTCGCACTTGTGTTGGTGCAGAAAACCACTTTTCGCACTTGTGTTAGTGTTGAAAAACCGCTTTTCGCACTTGTGTTAGTGTTGAAAAACCACTTTTCGCACTTGTGTTGGTGCAGGAAACCACTTTTACACTTGTATTAGTGTGGAAAAAACACTTTTTGCACTTGTGATAGTGTTGAAAAACCACTATTCGCACTTGTGTTAGTGTTGAAAAACCACTTTTCGCACTTGTGTTAGTGTTGAAAAACCACTTTTCGCACTTGTCTTAGTGTTGAAAAACCACTTTTCACACTTGTGTTGGTGCAGGAAACCACTTTTGCACTTGTATTAGTGTGGAAAAAACTCTTTTTGCACTTGTGATTTTTGTTGAAAAACCACTTTTCGCACTTGTGTTAGTGTTGAAAAACCACTTTTCGCACTTGTGTTAGTGTTGAAAAACCACTTTTCGCAATTGTGTTGGTGCAGGAAACCACTTTTGCACTTGTATTAGTGTGGAAAAACCACTTTTCGCACATGTGTTAGTGTTGAAAAACCACTTTTTGCACTTGGGTTAGTGTTGAAAAACCACTTTTCGCAGTTGTGTTGGTGCAGGATACCACTTTTGCACTTGTATTAGTGTGGAAAAACCACTTTTCGCACTTGTGTTAGTGTTGAAAAACCACTTTTCGCACTTGTGTTAGTGTTGAAAAACCACTTTTCGCACTTGTGTTAGTGTTGAAAAACCACTTTTCGCACTTGTGTTGGTGCAGGAAACCACTTTTGCACTTGTATTAGTGTGGAAAAAACACTTTTTGCACTTGTGATAGTGTTGAAAAACCACTTTTCGCACTTGTGTTAGTGTTGAAAAACCACTTTTCGCACTTGTGTTGGTGCAGGACACCACTTTTTCACTTGTACTAGTGTGGAAAAACCACTTTTCGCACTAGTGTTAGTGTTGAAAAACCACTTTTCGCACTTGTGTTAGTGTTGAAAAACCACTTTTCGCACTTGTGTTGGTGCAGGAAACCACTTTTGCACTTGTATTAGTGTGGAAAAAACACTTTTTGCACTTGTGATAGTGTTGAAAAACCACTTTTCGCACTTGTGTTAGTGTTGAAAAACCACTTTTCGCACTTGTGTTGGTTCAGGAAACCACTTTTGCACTTGTATTAGTGTGGAAAAACCACTTTTCGCACTTGTGTTAGTGTTGAAAAACCACTTTTCGCACTTGTGTTAGTGTTGAAAAACCACTTTTCGCACTTGTGTTGGTGCAGGAAACCACTTTTGCACTTGTATTAGTGTGGAAAAAACACTTTTTGCACTTGTGATAGTGTTGAAAAACCACTTTTCGCACTTGTGTTAGTGTTGAAAAACCACTTTTCGCACTTGTGTTGGTGCAGGAAACCACTTTTGCACTTCTATTAGTGTGGAAAAACCACTTTTCGTACTTATGTTAGTGTTGAAAAACCACTTTTCGCACTTGTGTTAGTGTTGAAAAACCACTTTTCGCACTTGTGTTAGTGTGGAAAAACCACTTTTCACACTTGTGTTGGTGCAGGAAACCACTTTTGCACTTGTATTAGTGTGGAAAAAACACTTTTTGCACTTGTGATAGTGTTGAAAAACCACTTTTCGCACTTGTGTTAGTGTTGAAAAACCACTTTTCGCACTTGTGTTAGTGTTGAAAAACTACTTTTCGCACTTGTGTTGGTGCAGTAAACCACTTTTACACTTGTATTAGTGTGGAAAAACCACTTTTCGCACTTGTGTTGGTGCAGAAAACCACTTTTCGCACTTGTGTTAGTGTTGAAAAACCGCTTTTCGCACTTGTGTTAGTGTTGAAAAACCACTTTTCGCACTTGTGTTGGTGCAGGAAACCACTTTTACACTTGTATTAGTGTGGAAAAAACACTTTTTGCACTTGTGATAGTGCTGAAAAACCACTTTTCGCACTTGTGTTAGTGTTGAAAAACCACTTTTCGCACTTGTGTTAGTGTTGAAAAAACCACTTTTCGCACTTGTCTTAGTGTTGAAAAACCACTTTTCACACTTGTGTTGGTGCAGGAAACCACTTTTGCACTTGTATTAGTGTGGAAAAAACTCTTTTTGCACTTGTGATTTTTGTTGAAAAACCACTTTTCGCACTTGTGTTAGTGTTGAAAAACCACTTTTCGCAATTGTGTTGGTGCAGGAAACCACTTTTGCACTTGTATTAGTGTGGAAAAACCACTTTTCGCACATGTGTTAGTGTTGAAAAACCACTTTTTGCACTTGGGTTAGTGTTGAAAAACCACTTTTCGCACTTGTGTTGGTGTGGAAAAAACATTTTTCGCACTTGTGTTAGTGTTGAAAAAACACTTTTCGCACATGTGTTAGTGTTGAAAAACCACTTTTCGCACTTGTGTTGGTGCAGGAAACCACTTTTGCACTTGTATTAGTGTGGAAAAAACACTTTTCGCACTTGTGTTAGTGTTGAAAAACCACTTTTCGCACTTGTGTTCGTGTTGAAAAACCACTTTTCGCACTTGTGTTGGTGCAGGAAACCACTTTTGCACTTGTATTAGTGTGGAAAAAACACTTTTTGCACTTGTGATAGTGTTGAAAAACCACTTTTCGCACTTGTGTTAGTGTTGAAAAACCACTTTTCGCACTTGTGTTGGTGCAGGAAACCACTTTTGCACTTGTATTAGTGTGGAAAAACCACTTTTCGCACTTGTGTTAGTGTTGAAAAACCACTTTTCGCACTTGTGTTAGTGTTGAAAAACCACTTTTCGCACTTGTTTTGGTGCAGGAAACCACTTTTGCACTTGTATTAGTGTGGAAAAAACACTTTTTGCACTTGTGATAGTGTTGAAAAACCACTTTTCGCACTTGTGTTAGTGTTGAAAAACCACTTTTCGCACTTGTGTTGGTGCAGGAAACCACTTTTGCACTTGTATTAGTGTGGAAAAACCACTTTTCGCACCTGTGTTAGTGTTGAAAAACCACTTTTCGCTCTTGTGTTAGTGTTGAAAAACCACTTTTCGCACTTGTGTTGGTGCAGGAAATCACTTTTGCACTTGTATTAGTGTGGAAAAAACACTTTTTGCACTTGTGATAGTGTTGAAAAACCACTTTTCGCAATTGTGTTAGTGTTGAAAAACCACTTTTCGCACTTGTGTTGGTGCAGGAAACCACTTTTGCACATTGTATTAGTGTGGAAAAAACACTTTTTGCACTTGTGATAGTGTTGAAAAACCACTTTTCGCACTTGTGTTAGTGTTGAAAAACCACTTTTCGCACTTGTGTTGGTGCAGGAAACCACTTTTGCACTTGTATTAGTGTGGAAAACCCACTTTTCGCACTTGTGTTAGTGTTGAAAAACCACTTTTCGCACTTGTGTTAGTGTTGAAAAACCACTTTTCGCACTTGTTTTGGTGCAGGAAACCACTTTTGCACTTGTATTAGTGTGGAAAAAACACTTTTTGCACTTGTGATAGTGTTGAAAAACCACTTTTCGCACTTGTGTTAGTGTTGAAAAACCACTTTTCGCACTTGTGTTGGTGCAGGAAACCACTTTTGCACTTGTATTAGTGTGGAAAAACCACTTTTCGCACCTGTGTTAGTGTTGAAAAACCACTTTTCGCTCTTGTATTAGTGTTGAAAAACCACTTTTCGCACTTGTGTTGGTGCAGGAAATCACTTTTGCACTTGTATTAGTGTGGAAAAAACACTTTTTGCACTTGTGATAGTGTTGAAAAACCACTTTTCGCAATTGTGTTAGTGTTGAAAAACCACTTTTCGCACTTGTGTTGGTGCAGGAAACCACTTTTGCACATTGTATTAGTGTGGAAAAAACACTTTTTGCACTTGTGATAGTGTTGAAAAACCACTTTTCGCACTTGTGTTAGTGTTGAAAAACCACTTTTCGCACTTGTGTTGGTGCAGGAAACCACTTTTGCACTTGTATTAGTGTGGAAAACCACTTTTCGCACTTGTGTTAGTGTTGAAAAACCACTTTTCGCACTTGTGTTAGTGTTGAAAAACTACTTTTCGCACTTGTGTTGGTGCAGTAAACCACTTTTACACTTGTATTAGTGTGGAAAAACCACTTTTCGCACTTGTGTTGGTGCAGAAAACCACTTTTCGCACTTGTGTTAGTGTTGAAAAACCGCTTTTCGCACTTGTGTTAGTGTTGAAAAACCACTTTTCGCACTTGTGTTGGTGCAGGAAACCACTTTTACACTTGTATTAGTGTGGAAAAAACACTTTTTGCACTTGTGATAGTGCTGAAAAACCACTTTTCGCACTTGTGTTAGTGTTGAAAAACCACTTTTCGCACTTGTGTTAGTGTTGAAAAAACCACTTTTCGCACTTGTCTTAGTGTTGAAAAACCACTTTTCACACTTGTGTTGGTGCAGGAAACCACTTTTGCACTTGTATTAGTGTGGAAAAAACTCTTTTTGCACTTGTGATTTTTGTTGAAAAACCACTTTTCGCACTTGTGTTAGTGTTGAAAAACCACTTTTCGCAATTGTGTTGGTGCAGGAAACCACTTTTGCACTTGTATTAGTGTGGAAAAACCACTTTTCGCACATGTGTTAGTGTTGAAAAACCACTTTTTGCACTTGGGTTAGTGTTGAAAAACCACTTTTCGCACTTGTGTTGGTGTGGAAAAAACATTTTTCGCACTTGTGTTAGTGTTGAAAAAACACTTTTCGCACATGTGTTAGTGTTGAAAAACCACTTTTCGCACTTGTGTTGGTGCAGGAAACCACTTTTGCACTTGTATTAGTGTGGAAAAAACACTTTTCGCACTTGTGTTAGTGTTGAAAAACCACTTTTCGCACTTGTGTTCGTGTTGAAAAACCACTTTTCGCACTTGTGTTGGTGCAGGAAACCACTTTTGCACTTGTATTAGTGTGGAAAAAACACTTTTTGCACTTGTGATAGTGTTGAAAAACCACTTTTCGCACTTGTGTTAGTGTTGAAAAACCACTTTTCGCACTTGTGTTGGTGCAGGAAACCACTTTTGCACTTGTATTAGTGTGGAAAAACCACTTTTCGCACTTGTGTTAGTGTTGAAAAACCACTTTTCGCACTTGTGTTAGTGTTGAAAAACCACTTTTCGCACTTGTTTTGGTGCAGGAAACCACTTTTGCACTTGTATTAGTGTGGAAAAAACACTTTTTGCACTTGTGATAGTGTTGAAAAACCACTTTTCGCACTTGTGTTAGTGTTGAAAAACCACTTTTCGCACTTGTGTTGGTGCAGGAAACCACTTTTGCACTTGTATTAGTGTGGAAAAACCACTTTTCGCACCTGTGTTAGTGTTGAAAAACCACTTTTCGCTCTTGTGTTAGTGTTGAAAAACCACTTTTCGCACTTGTGTTGGTGCAGGAAACCACTTTTGCACTTGTATTAGTGTGGAAAAAACACTTTTTGCACTTGTGATAGTGTTGAAAAACCACTTTTCGCAATTGTGTTAGTGTTGAAAAACCACTTTTCGCACTTGTGTTGGTGCAGGAAACCACTTTTGCACATTGTATTAGTGTGGAAAAAACACTTTTTGCACTTGTGATAGTGTTGAAAAACCACTTTTCGCACTTGTGTTAGTGTTGAAAAACCACTTTTCGCACTTGTGTTGGTGCAGGAAACCACTTTTGCACTTGTATTAGTGTGGAAAACCACTTTTCGCACTTGTGTTAGTGTTGAAAAACCACTTTTCGCACTTGTGTTAGTGTTGAAAAACCACATTTTGCACTTGTGTTAGTGTTGAAAAACCACTTTTCGCACTTGTGTTGGTGCAGGAAACCACTTTTGCACTTGTATTAGTGTGGAAAAAACACTTTTTGCACTTGTGATAGTGTTGAAAAACCACTTTTCGCACTTGTGTTAGTGTTGAAAAAACACTTTTCGCACTTGTGTTGGTGCAGGAAACCACTTTTGCACTTGTATTAGTGTGGAAAAACCACTTTTCGCACTTGTGTTAGTGTTGAAAAACCACTTTTCGCACTTGTGTTAGTGTTGAAAAACCACTTTTCGCACTTGTTTTGGTGCAGGAAACCACTTTTGCACTTGAATTAGTGTGGAAAAAACACTTTTTGCACTTGTCATAGTGTTGAAAAACCACTTTTCGCACTTGTGTTAGTGTTGAAAAACCACTTTTCGCACTTGTGTTGGTGCAGGAAACCACTTTTGCACTTGTATTCGTGTGGAAAAACCACTTTTGGCACCTGTGTTAGTGTTGAAAAACCACTTTTTGCTCTTGTGTTAGTGTTGAAAAACCACTTTTCGCACTTGTGTTGGTGCAGGAAACCACTTTTGCACTTGTATTAGTGTGGAAAAAACACTTTTTGCACTTGTGATAGTGTTGAAAAACCACTTTTCGCAATTGTGTTAGTGTTGAAAAACCACTTTTCGCACTTGTGTTGGTGCAGGAAACCACTTTTGCACTTGTATTAGTGTGGAAAAAACACTTTTTGCACTTGTGATAGTGTTGAAAAACGACTTTTCGCACTTGTGTTAGTGTTGAAAAACCACTTTTCGCACTTGTGTTGGTGCAGGAAACCACTTTTGCACTTGTATTAGTGTGGTAAAAACACTTTTTGCACTTGTGATAGTGTTGAAAAACCACTTTTCGCACTTGTGTTAGTGTTGAAAAACCACTTTTCGCACTTGTGTTGGTGCAGGAAACCACTTTTGCACTTGTATTAGTGTGGAAAAACCACTTTTCGCACTTGTGTTAGTGTTGAAAAACCACTTTTCGCACTTGTGTTAGTGTTGAAAAAACACTTTCGCACTTGTGTTAGTGTTGAAAAACCACTTTTCGCACTTGTGTTGGTGCAGGAAACCACTTTTGCACTTGTATTAGTGTGGAAAAAACACTTTTCGCACTTGTGTTATTGTTGAAAAACCACTTTTCGCACATGTGTTAGCGTTGAAAAACCACTTTTCGCACTGGTGTTGGTGCAGGAAACCACTTTTGCACTTGTATTAGTGTGGATAAACCACTTTTTGCACTTGTGTTAGTGTTGAAAAACCACTTTTCGCACTTGTGTTAGTGTTGAAAAACCACTTTTCGCACATGTGTTAGTGTTGAAAAACCACTTTTCGCACTTGTGTTGGTGCAGGAAACCACTTTTGCACTTGTATTAGTGTGGAAAAAACACTTTTCGCACTTGTGTTGGTGCAGTAAACCACTTTTACACTTGTATTAGTGTGGAAAAACCACTTTTCGCACTTGTGTTGGTGCAGAAAACCACTTTTCGCACTTGTGTTAGTGTTGAAAAACCGCTTTTCGCACTTGTGTTAGTGTTGAAAAACCACTTTTCGCACTTGTGTTGGTGCAGGAAACCACTTTTACACTTGTATTAGTGTGGAAAAAACACTTTTTGCACTTGTGATAGTGTTGAAAAACCACTTTTCGCACTTGTGTTAGTGTTGAAAAACCACTTTTCGCACTTGTGTTAGTGTTGAAAAACCACTTTTCGCACTTGTCTTAGTGTTGAAAAACCACTTTTCACACTTGTGTTGGTGCAGGAAACCACTTTTGCACTTGTATTAGTGTGGAAAAAACTCTTTTTGCACTTGTGATTTTTGTTGAAAAACCACTTTTCGCACTTGTGTTAGTGTTGAAAAACCACTTTTCGCACTTGTGTTAGTGTTGAAAAACCACTTTTCGCAATTGTGTTGGTGCAGGAAACCACTTTTGCACTTGTATTAGTGTGGAAAAACCACTTTTCGCACATGTGTTAGTGTTGAAAAACCACTTTTTGCACTTGGGTTAGTGTTGAAAAACCACTTTTCGCAGTTGTGTTGGTGCAGGATACCACTTTTGCACTTGTATTAGTGTGGAAAAACCACTTTTCGCACTTGTGTTAGTGTTGAAAAACCACTTTTCGCACTTGTGTTAGTGTTGAAAAACCACTTTTCGCACTTGTGTTCGTGTTGAAAAACCACTTTTCGCACTTGTGTTGGTGCAGGAAACCACTTTTGCACTTGTATTAGTGTGGAAAAAACACTTTTTGCACTTGTGATAGTGTTGAAAAACCACTTTTCGCACTTGTGTTAGTGTTGAAAAACCACTTTTCGCACTTGTGTTGGTGCAGGAAACCACTTTTGCACTTGTATTAGTGTGGAAAAACCACTTTTCGCACTTGTGTTAGTGTTGAAAAACCACTTTTCGCACTTGTGTTAGTGTTGAAAAACCACTTTTCGCACTTGTTTTGGTGCAGGAAACCACTTTTGCACTTGTATTAGTGTGGAAAAAACACTTTTTGCACTTGTGATAGTGTTGAAAAACCACTTTTCGCACTTGTGTTAGTGTTGAAAAACCACTTTTCGCACTTGTGTTGGTGCAGGAAACCACTTTTGCACTTGTATTAGTGTGGAAAAACCACTTTTCGCACCTGTGTTAGTGTTGAAAAACCACTTTTCGCTCTTGTGTTAGTGTTGAAAAACCACTTTTCGCACTTGTGTTGGTGCAGGAAACCACTTTTGCACTTGTATTAGTGTGGAAAAAACACTTTTTGCACTTGTGATAGTGTTGAAAAACCACTTTTCGCAATTGTGTTAGTGTTGAAAAACCACTTTTCGCACTTGTGTTGGTGCAGGAAACCACTTTTGCACATTGTATTAGTGTGGAAAAAACACTTTTTGCACTTGTGATAGTGTTGAAAAACCACTTTTCGCACTTGTGTTAGTGTTGAAAAACCACTTTTCGCACTTGTGTTGGTGCAGGAAACCACTTTTGCACTTGTATTAGTGTGGAAAAACCACTTTTCGCACTTGTGTTAGTGTTGAAAAACCACTTTTCGCACTTGTGTTAGTGTTGAAAAACCACATTTTGCACTTGTGTTAGTGTTGAAAAACCACTTTTCGCACTTGTGTTGGTGCAGGAAACCACTTTTGCACTTGTATTAGTGTGGAAAAAACACTTTTTGCACTTGTGATAGTGTTGAAAAACCACTTTTCGCACTTGTGTTAGTGTTGAAAAAACACTTTTCGCACTTGTGTTGGTGCAGGAAACCACTTTTGCACTTGTATTAGTGTGGAAAAACCACTTTTCGCACTTGTGTTAGTGTTGAAAAACCACTTTTCGCACTTGTGTTAGTGTTGAAAAACCACTTTTCGCACTTGTTTTGGTGCAGGAAACCACTTTTGCACTTGTATTAGTGTGGAAAAAACACTTTTTGCACTTGTCATAGTGTTGAAAAACCACTTTTCGCACTTGTGTTAGTGTTGAAAAACCACTTTTCGCACTTGTGTTGGTGCAGGAAACCACTTTTGCACTTGTATTCGTGTGGAAAAACCACTTTTGGCACCTGTGTTAGTGTTGAAAAACCACTTTTTGCTCTTGTGTTAGTGTTGAAAAACCACTTTTCGCACTTGTGTTGGTGCAGGAAACCACTTTTGCACTTGTATTAGTGTGGAAAAAACACTTTTTGCACTTGTGATAGTGTTGAAAAACCACTTTTCGCAATTGTGTTAGTGTTGAAAAACCACTTTTCGCACTTGTGTTGGTGCAGGAAACCACTTTTGCACTTGTATTAGTGTGGAAAAAACACTTTTTGCACTTGTGATAGTGTTGAAAAACCACTTTTCGCACTTGTGTTAGTGTTGAAAAACCACTTTTCGCACTTGTGTTGGTGCAGGAAACCACTTTTGCACTTGTATTAGTGTGGTAAAAACACTTTTTGCACTTGTGATAGTGTTGAAAAACCACTTTTCGCACTTGTGTTAGTGTTGAAAAACCACTTTTCGCACTTGTGTTGGTGCAGGAAACCACTTTTGCACTTGTATTAGTGTGGAAAAACCACTTTTCGCACTTGTGTTAGTGTTGAAAAACCACTTTTCGCACTTGTGTTAGTGTTGAAAAAACACTTTCGCACTTGTGTTAGTGTTGAAAAACCACTTTTCGCACTTGTGTTGGTGCAGGAAACCACTTTTGCACTTGTATTAGTGTGGAAAAAACACTTTTCGCACTTGTGTTATTGTTGAAAAACCACTTTTCGCACATGTGTTAGCGTTGAAAAACCACTTTTCGCACTGGTGTTGGTGCAGGAAACCACTTTTGCACTTGTATTAGTGTGGAAAAACCACTTTTTGCACTTGTGTTAGTGTTGAAAAACCACTTTTCGCACTTGTGTTAGTGTTGAAAAACCACTTTTCGCACATGTGTTAGTGTTGAAAAACCACTTTTCGCACTTGTGTTGGTGCAGGAAACCACTTTTGCACTTGTATTAGTGTGGAAAAAACACTTTTCGCACTTGTGTTGGTGCAGTAAACCACTTTTACACTTGTATTAGTGTGGAAAAAGCACTTTTCGCACTTGTGTTGGTGCAGAAAACCACTTTTCGCACTTGTGTTAGTGTTGAAAAACCGCTTTTCGCACTTGTGTTAGTGTTGAAAAACCACTTTTCGCACTTGTGTTGGTGCAGGAAACCACTTTTACACTTGTATTAGTGTGGAAAAAACACTTTTTGCACTTGTGATAGTGTTGAAAAACCACTTTTCGCACTTGTGTTAGTGTTGAAAAACCACTTTTCGCACTTGTGTTAGTGTTGAAAAACCACTTTTCGCACTTGTCTTAGTGTTGAAAAACCACTTTTCACACTTGTGTTGGTGCAGGAAACCACTTTTGCACTTGTATTAGTGTGGAAAAAACTCTTTTTGCACTTGTGATTTTTGTTGAAAAACCACTTTTCGCACTTGTGTTAGTGTTGAAAAACCACTTTTCGCACTTGTGTTAGTGTTGAAAAACCACTTTTCGCAATTGTGTTGGTGCAGGAAACCACTTTTGCACTTGTATTAGTGTGGAAAAACCACTTTTCGCACATGTGTTAGTGTTGAAAAACCACTTTTTGCACTTGGGTTAGTGTTGAAAAACCACTTTTCGCAGTTGTGTTGGTGCAGGATACCACTTTTGCACTTGTATTAGTGTGGAAAAACCACTTTTCGCACTTGTGTTAGTGTTGAAAAACCACTTTTCGCACTTGTGTTAGTGTTGAAAAACCACTTTTCGCACTTGTGTTAGTGTTGAAAAACCACTTTTCGCACTTGTGTTGGTGCAGGAAACCACTTTTGCACTTGTATTAGTGTGGAAAAAACACTTTTTGCACTTGTGATAGTGTTGAAAAACCACTTTTCGCACTTGTGTTAGTGTTGAAAAACCACTTTTCGCACTTGTGTTGGTGCAGGACACCACTTTTTCACTTGTACTAGTGTGGAAAAACCACTTTTCGCACTTGTGTTAGTGTTGAAAAACCACTTTTCGCACTTGTGTTAGTGTTGAAAAACCACTTTTCGCACTTGTGTTGGTGCAGGAAACCACTTTTGCACTTGTATTAGTGTGGAAAAACACTTTTTGCACTTGTGATAGTGTTGAAAAACCACTTTTCGCACTTGTGTTAGTGTTGAAAAACCACTTTTCGCACTTGTGTTGGTTCAGGAAACCACTTTTGCACTTGTATTAGTGTGGAAAAACCACTTTTCGCACTTGTGTTAGTGTTGAAAAACCACTTTTCGCACTTGTGTTAGTGTTGAAAAACCACTTTTCGCACTTCTGTTGGTGCAGGAAACCACTTTTGCACTTGTATTAGTGTGGAAAAAACACTTTTTGCACTTGTGATAGTGTTGAAAAACCACTTTTCGCACTTGTGTTAGTGTTGAAAAACCACTTTTCGCACTTGTGTTGGTGCAGGAAACCACTTTTGCACTTCTATTAGTGTGGAAAAACCACTTTTCGTACTTATGTTAGTGTTGAAAAACCACTTTTCGCACTTGTGTTAGTGTTGAAAAACCACTTTTCGCACTTGTGTTAGTGTTGAAAAACCACTTTTCACACTTGTGTTGGTGCAGGAAACCACTTTTGCACTTGTATTAGTGTGGAAAAAACACTTTTTGCACTTGTGATAATGTTGAAAAACCACTTTTCGCACTTGTGTTAGTGTTGAAAAACCACTTTTCGCACTTGTGTTAGTGTTGAAAAACCACTTTTCGCACTTGTGTTGGTGCAGTAAACCACTTTTACACTTGTATTAGTGTGGAAAAACCACTTTTCGCACTTGTGTTGATGCAGAAAACCACTTTTCGCACTTGTGTTAGTGTTGAAAAACCGCTTTTCGCACTTGTGTTAGTGTTGAAAAACCACTTTTCGCACTTGTGTTGGTGCAGGAAACCACTTTTACACTTGTATTAGTGTGGAAAAAACACTTTTTGCACTTGTGATAGTGCTGAAAAACCACTTTTCGCACTTGTGTTAGTGTTGAAAAACCACTTTTCGCACTTGTGTTAGTGTTGAAAAAACCACTTTTCGCACTTGTCTTAGTGTTGAAAAACCACTTTTCACACTTGTGTTGGTGCAGGAAACCACTTTTGCACTTGTATTAGTGTGGAAAAAACTCTTTTTGCACTTGTGATTTTTGTTGAAAAACCACTTTTCGCACTTGTGTTAGTGTTGAAAAACCACTTTTCGCAATTGTGTTGGTGCAGGAAACCACTTTTGCACTTGTATTAGTGTGGAAAAACCACTTTTCGCACATGTGTTAGTGTTGAAAAACCACTTTTTGCACTTGGGTTAGTGTTGAAAAACCACTTTTCGCAGTTGTGTTGGTGCAGGATACCACTTTTGCACTTGTATTAGTGTGGAAAAAACACTTTTTGCACTTGTGATAGTGTTGAAAAACCACTTTTCAAACTTGTGTTAGTGTTGAAAAACCACTTTTCGCACTTGTGTTGGTGCAGGAAACCACTTTTGCACTTGTATTAGTGTGGAAAAACCACTTTTCGCACTTGTGTTAGTGTTGAAAAACCACTTTTCGCACTTGTGTTAGTGTTGAAAAACCACTTTTCGCACTTGTGTTGGTGCAGGAAACCACTTTTGCACTTGTATTAGTGTGGTAAAAACACTTTTTGCACTTGTGATAGTGTTGAAAAACCACTTTTCGCACTTGTGTTAGTGTTGAAAAACCACTTTTCGCACTTGTGTTGGTGCAGGAAACCACTTTTGCACTTGTATTAGTGTGGAAAAACCACTTTTCGCACTTGTGTTAGTGTTGAAAAACCACTTTTCGCACTTGTGTTAGTGTTGAAAAAACACTTTTCGCACTTGTGTTAGTGTTGAAAAACCACTTTTCGCACTTGTGTTGGTGCAGGAAACCACTTTTGCACTTGTATTAGTGTGGAAAAAACACTTTTCGCACTTGTGTTAGTGTTGAAAAACCACTTTTCGCACATGTGTTAGTGTTGAAAAACCACTTTTCGCACTTGTGTTGGTGCAGGAAACCACTTTTGCACTTGTATTAGTGTGGAAAAACCACTTTTCGCACTTGTGTTAGTGTTGAAAAACCACTTTTCGCACTTGTGTTAGTGTTGAAAAACCACTTTTCGCACTTGTGTTAGTGTTGAAAAACCACTTTTCGCACTTGTGTTAGTGTTGAAAAACCACTTTTCGCACTTGTGTTGGTGCAGGAAACCACTTTTGCACTTGTATTAGTGTGGAAAAAACATTTTTCGCACTTGTGTTAGTGTTGAAAAAACACTTTTCGCACATGTGTTAGTGTTGAAAAACCACTTTTCGCACTTGTGTTGGTGCAGGAAACCACTTTTGCACTTGTATTAGTGTGGAAAAAACACTTTTCGCACTTTTGTTAGTGTTGAAAAACCACTTTTCGCACTTGTGTTCGTGTTGAAAAACCACTTTTCGCACTTGTGTTGGTGCAGGAAACCACTTTTGCACTTGTATTAGTGTGGAAAAAACACTTTTTGCACTTGTGATAGTGTTGAAAAACCACTTTTCGCACTTGTGTTAGTGTTGAAAAACCACTTTCCGCACTTGTGTTGGTGCAGGAAACCACTTTTGCACTTGTATTAGTGTGGAAAAAACCACTTTTTGCACTTGTGATAGTGTTGAAAAACCACTTTTCGCACTTGTGTTAGTGTTGAAAAACCACTTTTCGCACTTGTGTTGGTGCAGGAAACCACTTTTGCACTTGTATTAGTGTGGAAAAACCACTTTTCGCACCTGTGTTAGTGTTGAAAAACCACTTTTCGCTCTTGTGTTAGTGTTGAAAAACCACTTTTCGCACTTGTGTTGGTGCAGGAAACCACTTTTGCACTTGTATTAGTGTGGAAAAAACACTTTTTGCACTTGTGATAGTGTTGAAAAACCACTTTTCGCAATTGTGTTAGTGTTGAAAAACCACTTTTCGCACTTGTGTTGGTGCAGGAAACCACTTTTGCACATTGTATTAGTGTGGAAAAAACACTTTTTGCACTTGTGATAGTGTTGAAAAACCACTTTTCGCACTTGTGTTAGTGTTGAAAAACCACTTTTCGCACTTGTGTTGGTGCAGGAAACCACTTTTGCACTTGTATTAGTGTGGAAAACCACTTTTCGCACTTGTGTTAGTGTTGAAAAACCACTTTTCGCACTTGTGTTAGTGTTGAAAAACCACATTTTGCACTTGTGTTAGTGTTGAAAAACCACTTTTCGCACTTGTGTTGGTGCAGGAAACCACTTTTGCACTTGTATTAGTGTGGAAAAAACACTTTTTGCACTTGTGATAGTGTTGAAAAACCACTTTTCGCACTTGTGTTAGTGTTGAAAAAACACTTTTCGCACTTGTGTTGGTGCAGGAAACCACTTTTGCACTTGTATTAGTGTGGAAAAACCACTTTTCGCACTTGTGTTAGTGTTGAAAAACCACTTTTCGCACTTGTGTTAGTGTTGAAAAACCACCTTTCGCACTTGTTTTGGTGCAGGAAACCACTTTTGCACTTGTATTAGTGTGGAAAAAACACTTTTTGCACTTGTGATAGTGTTGAAAAACCACTTTTCGCACTTGTGTTAGTGTTGAAAAACCACTTTTCGCACTTGTGTTGGTGCAGGAAACCACTTTTGCACTTGTATTAGTGTGGAAAAACCACTTTTGGCACCTGTGTTAGTGTTGAAAAACCACTTTTTGCTCTTGTGTTAGTGTTGAAAAACCACTTTTCGCACTTGTGTTGGTGCAGGAAACCACTTTTGCACTTGTATTAGTGTGGAAAAAACACTTTTTGCACTTGTGATAGTGTTGAAAAACCACTTTTCGCAATTGTGTTAGTGTTGAAAAACCACTTTTCGCACTTGTGTTGGTGCAGGAAACCACTTTTGCACTTGTATTAGTGTGGAAAAAACACTTTTTGCACTTTTGATAGTGTTGAAAAACCACTTTTCGCACTTGTGTTAGTGTTGAAAAACCACTTTTCGCACTTGTGTTGGTGCAGGAAACCACTTTTGCACTTGTATTAGTGTGGTAAAAACACTTTTTGCACTTGTGATAGTGTTGAAAAACCACTTTTCGCACTTGTGTTAGTGTTGAAAAACCACTTTTCGCACTTGTGTTGGTGCAGGAAACCACTTTTGCACTTGTATTAGTGTGGAAAAACCACTTTTCGCACTTGTGTTAGTGTTGAAAAACCACTTTTCGCACTTGTGTTAGTGTTGAAAAAACACTTTCGCACTTGTGTTAGTGTTGAAAAACCTCTTTTCGCACTTGTGTTGGTGCAGGAAACCACTTTTGCACTTGTATTAGTGTGGAAAAACCACTTTTCGCACTTGTGTTAGTGTTGAAAAAATACTTTTCGCACTTGTGTTAGTGTTGAAAAACCACTTTTCGCACTTGTGTTGGTGCAGGAAACCACTTTTGCACTTGTATTAGTGTGGAAATAACACTTTTCGCACTTGTGTTAGTGTTGAAAAACCACTTTTCGCACTTGTGTTAGTGTTGAAAAAACACTTTTCGCACTTGTGTTAGTGTTGAAAAACCACTTTTCGCACTTGTGTTGGTGCAGGAAACCACTTTTGCACTTGTATTAGTGTGGAAAAAACACTTTTCGCACTTGTGTTAGTGTTGAAAAACCACTTTTCGCACATGTGTTAGTGTTGAAAAACCACTTTTCGCACTTGTGTTGGTGCAGGAAACCACTTTTGCACTTGTATTAGTGTGGAAAAACCACTTTTCGCACTTGTGTTAGTGTTGAAAAACCACTTTTCGCACTTGTGTTAGTGTTGAAAAACCACTTTTCGCACTTGTGTTAGTGTTGAAAAACCACTTTTCGCACTTGTGTTAGTGTTGAAAAACCACTTTTCGCACTTGTGTTGGTGCAGGAAACCACTTTTGCACTTGTATTAGTGTGGAAAAAACATTTTTCGCACTTGTGTTAGTGTTGAAAAAACACTTTTCGCACATGTGTTAGTGTTGAAAAACCACTTTTCGCACTTGTGTTGGTGCAGGAAACCACTTTTGCACTTGTATTAGTGTGGAAAAAACACTTTTCGCACTTGTGTTAGTGTTGAAAAACCACTTCTCGCACTTGTGTTCGTGTTGAAAAACCACTTTTCGCACTTGTGTTGGTGCAGGAAACCACTTTTGCACTTGTATTAGTGTGGAAAAAACACTTTTTGCACTTGTGATAGTGTTGAAAAACCACTTTTCGCACTTGTGTTAGTGTTGAAAAACCACTTTTCGCACTTGTGTTGGTGCAGGAAACCACTTTTGCACTTGTATTAGTGTGGAAAAACCACTTTTCGCACTTGTGTTAGTGTTGAAAAACCACTTTTCGCACTTGTGTTAGTGTTGAAAAACCACTTTTCGCACTTGTTTTGGTGCAGGAAACCACTTTTGCACTTGTATTAGTGTGGAAAAAACACTTTTTGCACTTGTGATAGTGTTGAAAAACCACTTTTCGCACTTGTGTTAGTGTTGAAAAACCACTTTTCGCACTTGTGTTGGTGCAGGAAACCACTTTTGCACTTGTATTAGTGTGGAAAAACCACTTTTCGCAGCTGTGTTAGTGTTGAAAAACCACTTTTCGCTCTTGTGTTAGTGTTGAAAAACCACTTTTCGCACTTGTGTTGGTGCAGGAAACCACTTTTGCACTTGTATTAGTGTGGAAAAAACACTTTTTGCACTTGTGATAGTGTTGAAAAACCACTTTTCGCAATTGTGTTAGTGTTGAAAAACCACTTTTCGCACTTGTGTTGGTGCAGGAAACCACTTTTGCACATTGTATTAGTGTGGAAAAAACACTTTTTGCACTTGTGATAGTGTTGAAAAACCACTTTTCGCACTTGTGTTAGTGTTGAAAAACCACTTTTCGCACTTGTGTTGGTGCAGGAAACCACTTTTGCACTTGTATTAGTGTGGAAAACCACTTTTCGCACTTGTGTTAGTGTTGAAAAACCACTTTTCGCACTTGTGTTAGTGTTGAAAAACCACATTTTGCACTTGTGTTAGTGTTGAAAAACCACTTTTCGCACTTGTGTTGGTGCAGGAAACCACTTTTGCACTTGTATTAGTGTGGAAAAAACACTTTTTGCACTTGTGATAGTGTTGAAAAACCACTTTTCGCACTTGTGTTAGTGTTGAAAAAACACTTTTCGCACTTGTGTTGGTGCAGGAAACCACTTTTGCACTTGTATTAGTGTGGAAAAACCACTTTTCGCACTTGTGTTAGTGTTGAAAAACCACTTTTCGCACTTGTGTTAGTGTTGAAAAACCACTTTTCGCACTTGTTTTGGTGCAGGAAACCACTTTTGCACTTGTATTAGTGTGGAAAAAACACTTTTTGCACTTGTGATAGTGTTGAAAAACCACTTTTCGCACTTGTGTTAGTGTTGAAAAACCACTTTTCGCACTTGTGTTGGTGCAGGAAACCACTTTTGCACTTGTATTAGTGTGGAAAAACCACTTTTGGCACCTGTGTTAGTGTTGAAAAACCACTTTTTGCTCTTGTGTTAGTGTTGAAAAACCACTTTTCGCACTTGTGTTGGTGCAGGAAACCACTTTTGCACTTGTATTAGTGTGGAAAAAACACTTTTTGCACTTGTGATAGTGTTGAAAAACCACTTTTCGCAATTGTGTTAGTGTTGAAAAACCACTTTTCGCACTTGTGTTGGTGCAGGAAACCACTTTTGCACTTGTATTAGTGTGGAAAAACCACTTTTCGCAGCTGTATTAGTGTTGAAAAACCACTTTTCGCTCTTGTGTTAGTGTTGAAAAACCACTTTTCGCACTTGTGTTGGTGCAGGAAACCACTTTTGCACTTGTATTAGTGTGGAAAAAACACTTTTTGCACTTGTGATAGTGTTGAAAAACCACTTTTCGCACTTGTGTTAGTGTTGAAAAACCACTTTTCGCACTTGTGTTGGTGCAGGAAACCACTTTTGCACTTGTATTAGTGTGGAAAACCACTTTTCGCACTTGTGTTAGTGTTGAAAAACCACTTTTCGCACTTGTGTTAGTGTTGAAAAACCACTTTTCGCACTTGTGTTGGTGCAGGAAACCACTTTTGCACTTGTATTAGTGTGGAAAACCACTTTTCGCACTTGTGTTAGTGTTGAAAAACCACTTTTCGCACTTGTGTTAGTGTTGAAAAACCACATTTTGCACTTGTGTTAGTGTTGAAAAACCACTTTTCGCACTTGTGTTGGTGCAGGAAACCACTTTTGCACTTGTATTAGTGTGGAAAAAACACTTTTTGCACTTGTGATAGTGTTGAAAAACCACTTTTCGCACTTGTGTTAGTGTTGAAAAAACACTTTTCGCACTTGTGTTGGTGCAGGAAACCACTTTTGCACTTGTATTAGTGTGGAAAAACCACTTTTCGCACTTGTGTTAGTGTTGAAAAACCACTTTTCGCACTTGTGTTAGTGTTGAAAAACCACTTTTCGCACTTGTTTTGGTGCAGGAAACCACTTTTGCACTTGTATTAGTGTGGAAAAAACACTTTTTGCACTTGTGATAGTGTTGAAAAACCACTTTTCGCACTTGTGTTAGTGTTGAAAAACCACTTTTCGCACTTGTGTTGGTGCAGGAAACCACTTTTGCACTTGTATTAGTGTGGAAAAACCACTTTTGGCACCTGTGTTAGTGTTGAAAAACCACTTTTTGCTCTTGTGTTAGTGTTGAAAAACCACTTTTCGCACTTGTGTTGGTGCAGGAAACCACTTTTGCACTTGTATTAGTGTGGAAAAAACACTTTTTGCACTTGTGATAGTGTTGAAAAACCACTTTTCGCACTTGTGTTAGTGTTGAAAAACCACTTTTCGCACTTGTGTTAGTGTTGAAAAACCACTTTTCGCACTTGTGTTGGTGCAGTAAACCACTTTTACACTTGTATTAGTGTGGAAAAACCACTTTTCGCACTTGTGTTGGTGCAGAAAACCACTTTTCGCACTTGTGTTAGTGTTGAAAAACCGCTTTTCGCACTTGTGTTAGTGTTGAAAAACCACTTTTCGCACTTGTGTTGGTGCAGGAAACCACTTTTACACTTGTATTAGTGTGGAAAAAACACTTTTTGCACTTGTGATAGTGCTGAAAAACCACTTTTCGCACTTGTGTTAGTGTTGAAAAACCACTTTTCGCACTTGTGTTAGTGTTGAAAAAACCACTTTTCGCACTTGTCTTAGTGTTGAAAAACCACTTTTCACACTTGTGTTGATGCAGGAAACCACTTTTGCACTTGTATTAGTGTGGAAAAAACTCTTTTTGCACTTGTGATTTTTGTTGAAAAACCACTTTTCGCACTTGTGTTAGTGTTGAAAAACCACTTTTCGCAATTGTGTTGGTGCAGGAAACCACTTTTGCACTTGTATTAGTGTGGAAAACCACTTTTCGCACATGTGTTAGTGTTGAAAAACCACTTTTTGCACTTGGGTTAGTGTTGAAAAACCACTTTTCGCACTTGTGTTGGTGTGGAAAAAACATTTTTCGCACTTGTGTTAGTGTTGAAAAAACACTTTTCGCACATGTGTTAGTGTTGAAAAACCACTTTTCGCACTTGTGTTGGTGCAGGAAACCACTTTTGCACTTGTATTAGTGTGGAAAAAACACTTTTCGCACTTGTGTTAGTGTTGAAAAACCACTTTTCGCACATGTGTTCGTGTTGAAAAACCACTTTTCGCACTTGTGTTGGTGCAGGAAACCACTTTTGCACTTGTATTAGTGTGGAAAAAACACTTTTTGCACTTGTGATAGTGTTGAAAAACCACTTTTCGCACTTGTGTTAGTGTTGAAAAACCACTTTTCGCACTTGTGTTGGTGCAGGAAACCACTTTTGCACTTGTATTAGTGTGGAAAAACCACCTTTCGCACTTGTGTTAGTGTTGAAAAACCACTTTTCGCACTTGTGTTAGTGTTGAAAAACCACTTTTTGCACTTGTTTTGGTGCAGGAAACCACTTTTGCACTTGTATTAGTGTGGAAAAAACACTTTTTGCACTTGTGATAGTGTTGAAAAACCACTTTTCGCACTTGTGTTAGTGTTGAAAAACCACTTTTCGCACTTGTGTTGGTGCAGGAAACCACTTTTGCACTTGTATTAGTGTGGAAAAACCACTTTTCGCACCTGTGTTAGTGTTGAAAAACCACTTTTCGCTCTTGTGTTAGTGTTGAAAAAGCACTTTTCGCACTTGTGTTGGTGCAGGAAACCACTTTTGCACTTGTATTAGTGTGGAAAAAACACTTTTTGCACTTGTGATAGTGTTGAAAAACCACTTTTCGCAATTGTGTTAGTGTTGAAAAACCACTTTTCGCACTTGTGTTGGTGCAGGAAACCACTTTTGCACATTGTATTAGTGTGGAAAAAACACTTTTTGCACTTGTGATAGTGTTGAAAAACCACTTTTCGCACTTGTGTTAGTGTTGAAAAACCACTTTTCGCACTTGTGTTGGTGCAGGAAACCACTTTTGCACTTGTATTAGTGTGGAAAACCACTTTTCGCACTTGTGTTAGTGTTGAAAAACCACTTTTCGCACTTGTGTTAGTGTTGAAAAACCACATTTTGCACTTGTGTTAGTGTTGAAAAACCACTTTTCGCACTTGTGTTGGTGCAGGAAACCACTTTTGCACTTGTATTAGTGTGGAAAAAACACTTTTTGCACTTGTGATAGTGTTGAAAAACCACTTTTCGCACTTGTGTTAGTGTTGAAAAAACACTTTTCGCACTTGTGTTGGTGCAGGAAACCACTTTTGCACTTGTATTAGTGTGGAAAAACCACTTTTCGCACTTGTGTTAGTGTTGAAAAACCACTTTTCGCACTTGTGTTAGTGTTGAAAAACCACTTTTCGCACTTGTTTTGGTGCAGGAAACCACTTTTGCACTTGTATTAGTGTGGAAAAAACACTTTTTGCACTTGTCATAGTGTTGAAAAACCACTTTTCGCACTTGTGTTAGTGTTGAAAAACCACTTTTCGCACTTGTGTTGGTGCAGGAAACCACTTTTGCACTTGTATTCGTGTGGAAAAACCACTTTTGGCACCTGTGTTAGTGTTGAAAAACCACTTTTTGCTCTTGTGTTAGTGTTGAAAAACCACTTTTCGCACTTGTGTTGGTGCAGGAAACCACTTTTGCACTTGTATTAGTGTGGAAAAAAACACTTTTTGCACTTGTGATAGTGTTGAAAAACCACTTTTCGCAATTGTGTTAGTGTTGAAAAACCACTTTTCGCACTTGTGTTGGTGCAGGAAACCACTTTTGCACTTGTATTAGTGTGGAAAAAACACTTTTTGCACTTGTGATAGTGTTGAAAAACCACTTTTCGCACTTGTGTTAGTGTTGAAAAACCACTTTTCGCACTTGTGTTGGTGCAGGAAACCACTTTTGCACTTGTATTAGTGTGGTAAAAACACTTTTGGCACTTGTGATAGTGTTGAAAAACCACTTTTCGCACTTGTGTTAGTGTTGAAAAACCACTTTTCGCACTTGTGTTGGTGCAGGAAACCACTTTTGCACTTGTATTAGTGTGGAAAAACCACTTTTCGCACTTGTGTTAGTGTTGAAAAACCACTTTTCGCACTTGTGTTAGTGTTGAAAAAACACTTTCGCACTTGTGTTAGTGTTGAAAAACCACTTTTCGCACTTGTGTTGGTGCAGGAAACCACTTTTGCACTTGTATTAGTGTGGAAAAAACACTTTTCGCACTTGTGTTAGTGTTGAAAAACCACTTTTCGCACATGTGTTAGCGTTAAAAAACCACTTTTCGCACTGGTGTTGGTGCAGGAATCCACTTTTGCACTTGTATTAGTGTGGAAAAACCACTTTTTGCACTTGTGTTAGTGTTGAAAAACCACTTTTCGCACTTGTGTTAGTGTTGAAAAACCACTTTTCGCACATGTGTTAGTGTTGAAAAACCACTTTTCGCACTTGTGTTGGTGCAGGAAACCACTTTTGCACTTGTATTAGTGTGGAAAAAACACTTTTCGCACTTGTGTTGGTGCAGTAAACCACTTTTACACTTGTATTAGTGTGGAAAAACCACTTTTCGCACTTGTGTTGGTGCAGAAAACCACTTTTCGCACTTGTGTTAGTGTTGAAAAACCGCTTTTCGCACTTGTGTTAGTGCAGGAAACCACTTTTGCACTTGTATTAGTGTGGAAAAAACACTTTTTGCACTTGTGATAGTGTTGAAAAACCACTTTTCGCACTTGTGTTAGTGTTGAAAAACCACTTTTCGCACTTGTGTTGGTGCAGGAAACCACTTTTGCACTTGTATTAGTGTGGTAAAAACACTTTTTGCACTTGTGATAGTGTTGAAAAACCACTTTTCGCACTTGTGTTAGTGTTGAAAAACCACTTTTCGCACTTGTGTTGGTGCAGGAAACCACTTTTGCACTTGTATTAGTGTGGAAAAACCACTTTTCGCACTTGTGTTAGTGTTGAAAAACCACTTTTCGCACTTGTGTTAGTGTTGAAAAAACACTTTCGCACTTGTGTTAGTGTTGAAAAACCACTTTTCGCACTTGTGTTGGTGCAGGAAACCACTTTTGCACTTGTATTAGTGTGGAAAAAACACTTTTCGCACTTGTGTTATTGTTGAAAAACCACTTTTCGCACATGTGTTAGCGTTGAAAAACCACTTTTCGCACTGGTGTTGGTGCAGGAAACCACTTTTGCACTTGTATTAGTGTGGAAAAACCACTTTTTGCACTTGTGTTAGTGTTGAAAAACCACTTTTCGCACTTGTGTTAGTGTTGAAAAACCACTTTTCGCACATGTGTTAGTGTTGAAAAACCACTTTTCGCACTTGTGTTGGTGCAGGAAACCACTTTTGCACTTGTATTAGTGTGGAAAAAACACTTTTCGCACTTGTGTTGGTGCAGTAAACCACTTTTACACTTGTATTAGTGTGGAAAAACCACTTTTCGCACTTGTGTTGGTGCAGAAAACCACTTTTCGCACTTGTGTTAGTGTTGAAAAACCACTTTTCGCACTTGTGTTAGTGTTGAAAAACCACTTTTCGCACTTGTGTTGGTGCAGGAAACCACTTTTACACTTGTATTAGTGTGGAAAAAACACTTTTTGCACTTGTGATAGTGTTGAAAAACCACTTTTCGCACTTGTGTTAGTGTTGAAAAACCACTTTTCGCACTTGTGTTAGTGTTGAAAAACCACTTTTCGCACTTGTCTTAGTGTTGAAAAACCACTTTTCACACTTGTGTTGGTGCAGGAAACCACTTTTGCACTTGTATTAGTGTGGAAAAAACTCTTTTTGCACTTGTGATTTTTGTTGAAAAACCACTTTTCGCACTTGTGTTAGTGTTGAAAAACCACTTTTCGCACTTGTGTTAGTGTTGAAAAACCACTTTTCGCAATTGTGTTGGTGCAGGAAACCACTTTTGCACTTGTATTAGTGTGGAAAAACCACTTTTCGCACATGTGTTAGTGTTGAAAAACCACTTTTTGCACTTGGGTTAGTGTTGAAAAACCACTTTTCGCAGTTGTGTTGGTGCAGGATACCACTTTTGCACTTGTATTAGTGTGGAAAAACCACTTTTCGCACTTGTGTTAGTGTTGAAAAACCACTTTTCGCACTTGTGTTAGTGTTGAAAAACCACTTTTCGCACTTGTGTTAGTGTTGAAAAACCACTTTTCGCACTTGTGTTGGTGCAGGAAACCACTTTTGCACTTGTATTAGTGTGGAAAAAACACTTTTTGCACTTGTGATAGTGTTGAAAAACCACTTTTCGCACTTGTGTTAGTGTTGAAAAACCACTTTTCGCACTTGTGTTGGTGCAGGACACCACTTTTTCACTTGTACTAGTGTGGAAAAACCACTTTTCGCACTTGTGTTAGTGTTGAAAAACCACTTTTCGCACTTGTGTTAGTGTTGAAAAACCACTTTTCGCACTTGTGTTGGTGCAGGAAACCACTTTTGCACTTGTATTAGTGTGGAAAAACACTTTTTGCACTTGTGATAGTGTTGAAAAACCACTTTTCGCACTTGTGTTAGTGTTGAAAAACCACTTTTCGCACTTGTGTTGGTTCAGGAAACCACTTTTGCACTTGTATTAGTGTGGAAAAACCACTTTTCGCACTTGTGTTAGTGTTGAAAAACCACTTTTCGCACTTGTGTTAGTGTTGAAAAACCACTTTTCGCACTTGTGTTGGTGCAGGAAACCACTTTTGCACTTGTATTAGTGTGGAAAAAACACTTTTTGCACTTGTGATAGTGTTGAAAAACCACTTTTCGCACTTGTGTTAGTGTTGAAAAACCACTTTTCGCACTTGTGTTGGTGCAGGAAACCACTTTTGCACTTCTATTAGTGTGGAAAAACCACTTTTCGTACTTATGTTAGTGTTGAAAAACCACTTTTCGCACTTGTGTTAGTGTTGAAAAACCACTTTTCGCACTTGTGTTAGTGTTGAAAAACCACTTTTCACACTTGTGTTGGTGCAGGAAACCACTTTTGCACTTGTATTAGTGTGGAAAAAACACTTTTTGCACTTGTGATAATGTTGAAAAACCACTTTTCGCACTTGTGTTAGTGTTGAAAAACCACTTTTCGCACTTGTGTTAGTGTTGAAAAACCACTTTTCGCACTTGTGTTGGTGCAGTAAACCACTTTTACACTTGTATTAGTGTGGAAAAACCACTTTTCGCACTTGTGTTGGTGCAGAAAACCACTTTTCGCACTTGTGTTAGTGTTGAAAAACCGCTTTTCGCACTTGTGTTAGTGTTGAAAAACCACTTTTCGCACTTGTGTTGGTGCAGGAAACCACTTTTACACTTGTATTAGTGTGGAAAAAACACTTTTTGCACTTGTGATAGTGCTGAAAAACCACTTTTCGCACTTGTGTTAGTGTTGAAAAACCACTTTTCGCACTTGTGTTAGTGTTGAAAAAACCACTTTTCGCACTTGTCTTAGTGTTGAAAAACCACTTTTCACACTTGTGTTGGTGCAGGAAACCACTTTTGCACTTGTATTAGTGTGGAAAAAACTCTTTTTGCACTTGTGATTTTTGTTGAAAAACCACTTTTCGCACTTGTGTTAGTGTTGAAAAACCACTTTTCGCAATTGTGTTGGTGCAGGAAACCACTTTTGCACTTGTATTAGTGTGGAAAAACCACTTTTCGCACATGTGTTAGTGTTGAAAAACCACTTTTTGCACTTGGGTTAGTGTTGAAAAACCACTTTTCGCAGTTGTGTTGGTGCAGGATACCACTTTTGCACTTGTATTAGTGTGGAAAAAACACTTTTTGCACTTGTGATAGTGTTGAAAAACCACTTTTCAAACTTGTGTTAGTGTTGAAAAACCACTTTTCGCACTTGTGTTGGTGCAGGAAACCACTTTTGCACTTGTATTAGTGTGGAAAAACCACTTTTCGCACTTGTGTTAGTGTTGAAAAACCACTTTTCGCACTTGTGTTAGTGTTGAAAAACCACTTTTCGCACTTGTGTTGGTGCAGGAAACCACTTTTGCACTTGTATTAGTGTGGTAAAAACACTTTTTGCACTTGTGATAGTGTTGAAAAACCACTTTTCGCACTTGTGTTAGTGTTGAAAAACCACTTTTCGCACTTGTGTTGGTGCAGGAAACCACTTTTGCACTTGTATTAGTGTGGAAAAACCACTTTTCGCACTTGTGTTAGTGTTGAAAAACCACTTTTCGCACTTGTGTTAGTGTTGAAAAAACACTTTTCGCACTTGTGTTAGTGTTGAAAAACCACTTTTCGCACTTGTGTTGGTGCAGGAAACCACTTTTGCACTTGTATTAGTGTGGAAAAAACACTTTTCGCACTTGTGTTAGTGTTGAAAAACCACTTTTCGCACATGTGTTAGTGTTGAAAAACCACTTTTCGCACTTGTGTTGGTGCAGGAAACCACTTTTGCACTTGTATTAGTGTGGAAAAACCACTTTTCGCACTTGTGTTAGTGTTGAAAAACCACTTTTCGCACTTGTGTTAGTGTTGAAAAACCACTTTTCGCACTTGTGTTAGTGTTGAAAAACCACTTTTCGCACTTGTGTTAGTGTTGAAAAACCACTTTTCGCACTTGTGTTGGTGCAGGAAACCACTTTTGCACTTGTATTAGTGTGGAAAAAACATTTTTCGCACTTGTGTTAGTGTTGAAAAAACACTTTTCGCACATGTGTTAGTGTTGAAAAACCACTTTTCGCACTTGTGTTGGTGCAGGAAACCACTTTTGCACTTGTATTAGTGTGGAAAAAACACTTTTCGCACTTGTGTTAGTGTTGAAAAACCACTTTTCGCACTTGTGTTCGTGTTGAAAAACCACTTTTCGCACTTGTGTTGGTGCAGGAAACCACTTTTGCACTTGTATTAGTGTGGAAAAAACACTTTTTGCACTTGTGATAGTGTTGAAAAACCACTTTTCGCACTTGTGTTAGTGTTGAAAAACCACTTTCCGCACTTGTGTTGGTGCAGGAAACCACTTTTGCACTTGTATTAGTGTGGAAAAACCACTTTTCGCACCTGTGTTAGTGTTGAAAAACCACTTTTCGCTCTTGTGTTAGTGTTGAAAAACCACTTTTCGCACTTGTGTTGGTGCAGGAAACCACTTTTGCACTTGTATTAGTGTGGAAAAAACACTTTTTGCACTTGTGATAGTGTTGAAAAACCACTTTTCGCAATTGTGTTAGTGTTGAAAAACCACTTTTCGCACTTGTGTTGGTGCAGGAAACCACTTTTGCACATTGTATTAGTGTGGAAAAAACACTTTTTGCACTTGTGATAGTGTTGAAAAACCACTTTTCGCACTTGTGTTAGTGTTGAAAAACCACTTTTCGCACTTGTGTTGGTGCAGGAAACCACTTTTGCACTTGTATTAGTGTGGAAAACCACTTTTCGCACTTGTGTTAGTGTTGAAAAACCACTTTTCGCACTTGTGTTAGTGTTGAAAAACCACATTTTGCACTTGTGTTAGTGTTGAAAAACCACTTTTCGCACTTGTGTTGGTGCAGGAAACCACTTTTGCACTTGTATTAGTGTGGAAAAAACACTTTTTGCACTTGTGATAGTGTTGAAAAACCACTTTTCGCACTTGTGTTAGTGTTGAAAAAACACTTTTCGCACTTGTGTTGGTGCAGGAAACCACTTTTGCACTTGTATTAGTGTGGAAAAACCACTTTTCGCACTTGTGTTAGTGTTGAAAAACCACTTTTCGCACTTGTGTTAGTGTTGAAAAACCACCTTTCGCACTTGTTTTGGTGCAGGAAACCACTTTTGCACTTGTATTAGTGTGGAAAAAACACTTTTTGCACTTGTGATAGTGTTGAAAAACCACTTTTCGCACTTGTGTTAGTGTTGAAAAACCACTTTTCACACTTGTGTTGGTGCAGGAAACCACTTTTGCACTTGTATTAGTGTGGAAAAACCACTTTTGGCACCTGTGTTAGTGTTGAAAAACCACTTTTTGCTCTTGTGTTAGTGTTGAAAAACCACTTTTCGCACTTGTGTTGGTGCAGGAAACCACTTTTGCACTTGTATTAGTGTGGAAAAAACACTTTTTGCACTTGTGATAGTGTTGAAAAACCACTTTTCGCAATTGTGTTAGTGTTGAAAAACCACTTTTCGCACTTGTGTTGGTGCAGGAAACCACTTTTGCACTTGTATTAGTGTGGAAAAAACACTTTTTGCACTTTTGATAGTGTTGAAAAACCACTTTTCGCACTTGTGTTAGTGTTGAAAAACCACTTTTCGCACTTGTGTTGGTGCAGGAAACCACTTTTGCACTTGTATTAGTGTGGTAAAAACACTTTTTGCACTTGTGATAGTGTTGAAAAACCACTTTTCGCACTTGTGTTAGTGTTGAAAAACCACTTTTCGCACTTGTGTTGGTGCAGGAAACCACTTTTGCACTTGTATTAGTGTGGAAAAACCACTTTTCGCACTTGTGTTAGTGTTGAAAAACCACTTTTCGCACTTGTGTTAGTGTTGAAAAAACACTTTCGCACTTGTGTTAGTGTTGAAAAACCACTTTTCGCACTTGTGTTGGTGCAGGAAACCACTTTTGCACTTGTATTAGTGTGGAAAAACCACTTTTCGCACTTGTGTTAGTGTTGAAAAAATACTTTTCGCACTTGTGTTAGTGTTGAAAAACCACTTTTCGCACTTGTGTTGGTGCAGGAAACCACTTTTGCACTTGTATTAGTGTGGAAATACACTTTTCGCACTTGTGTTAGTGTTGAAAAACCACTTTTCGCACTTGTGTTAGTGTTGAAAAAACACTTTTCGCACTTGTGTTAGTGTTGAAAAACCACTTTTCGCACTTGTGTTGGTGCAGGAAACCACTTTTGCACTTGTATTAGTGTGGAAAAAACACTTTTCGCACTTGTGTTAGTGTTGAAAAACCACTTTTCGCACATGTGTTAGTGTTGAAAAACCTCTTTTCGCACTTGTGTTGGTGCAGGAAACCACTTTTGCACTTGTATTAGTGTGGAAAAACCACTTTTCGCACTTGTGTTAGTGTTGAAAAACCACTTTTCGCACTTGTGTTAGTGTTGAAAAACCACTTTTCGCACTTGTGTTAGTGTTGAAAAACCACTTTTCGCACTTGTGTTAGTGTTGAAAAACCACTTTTCGCACTTGTGTTGGTGCAGGAAACCACTTTTGCACTTGTATTAGTGTGGAAAAAACATTTTTCGCACTTGTGTTAGTGTTGAAAAAACACTTTTCGCACATGTGTTAGTGTTGAAAAACCACTTTTCGCACTTGTGTTGGTGCAGGAAACCACTTTTGCACTTGTATTAGTGTGGAAAAAACACTTTTCGCACTTGTGTTAGTGTTGAAAAACCACTTTTCGCACTTGTGTTCGTGTTGAAAAACCACTTTTCGCACTTGTGTTGGTGCAGGAAACCACTTTTGCACTTGTATTAGTGTGGAAAAAACACTTTTTGCACTTGTGATAGTGTTGAAAAACCACTTTTCGCACTTGTGTTAGTGTTGAAAAACCACTTTTCGCACTTGTGTTGGTGCAGGAAACCACTTTTGCACTTGTATTAGTGTGGAAAAACCACTTTTCGCACTTGTGTTAGTGTTGAAAAACCACTTTTCGCACTTGTGTTAGTGTTGAAAAACCACTTTTCGCACTTGTTTTGGTGCAGGAAACCACTTTTGCACTTGTATTAGTGTGGAAAAAACACTTTTTGCACTTGTGATAGTGTTGAAAAACCACTTTTCGCACTTGTGTTAGTGTTGAAAAACCACTTTTCGCACTTGTGTTGGTGCAGGAAACCACTTTTGCACTTGTATTAGTGTGGAAAAACCACTTTTCGCAGCTGTGTTAGTGTTGAAAAACCACTTTTCGCTCTTGTGTTAGTGTTGAAAAACCACTTTTCGCACTTGTGTTGGCGCAGGAAACCACTTTTGCACTTGTATTAGTGTGGAAAAAACACTTTTTGCACTTGTGATAGTGTTGAAAAACCACTTTTCGCAATTGTGTTAGTGTTGAAAAACCACTTTTCGCACTTGTGTTAGTGTTGAAAAACCACTTTTCGCACTTGTGTTGGTGCAGGAAACCACTTTTGCACTTGTATTAGTGTGGAAAACCACTTTTCGCACTTGTGTTAGTGTTGAAAAACCACTTTTCGCACTTGTGTTAGTGTTGAAAAACCACATTTTGCACTTGTGTTAGTGTTGAAAAACCACTTTTCGCACTTGTGTTGGTGCAGGAAACCACTTTTGCACTTGTATTAGTGTGGAAAAAACACTTTTTGCACTTGTGATAGTGTTGAAAAACCACTTTTCGCACTTGTGTTAGTGTTGAAAAAACACTTTTCGCACTTGTGTTGGTGCAGGAAACCACTTTTGCACTTGTATTAGTGTGGAAAAACCACTTTTCGCACTTGTGTTAGTGTTGAAAAACCACTTTTCGCACTTGTGTTAGTGTTGAAAAACCACTTTTCGCACTTGTTTTGGTGCAGGAAACCACTTTTGCACTTGTATTAGTGTGGAAAAAACACTTTTTGCACTTGTGATAGTGTTGAAAAACCACTTTTCGCACTTGTGTTAGTGTTGAAAAACCACTTTTCGCACTTGTGTTGGTGCAGGAAACCACTTTTGCACTTGTATTAGTGTGGAAAAACCACTTTTGGCACCTGTGTTAGTGTTGAAAAACCACTTTTTGCTCTTGTGTTAGTGTTGAAAAACCACTTTTCGCACTTGTGTTGGTGCAGGAAACCACTTTTGCACTTGTATTAGTGTGGAAAAAACACTTTTTGCACTTGTGATAGTGTTGAAAAACCACTTTTCGCAATTGTGTTAGTGTTGAAAAACCACTTTTCGCACTTGTGTTGGTGCAGGAAACCACTTTTGCACTTGTATTAGTGTGGAAAAACCACTTTTCGCAGCTGTGTTAGTGTTGAAAAACCACTTTTCGCTCTTGTGTTAGTGTTGAAAAACCACTTTTCGCACTTGTGTTGGTGCAGGAAACCACTTTTGCACTTGTATTAGTGTGGAAAAAACACTTTTTGCACTTGTGATAGTGTTGAAAAACCACTTTTCGCACTTGTGTTAGTGTTGAAAAACCACTTTTCGCACTTGTGTTGGTGCAGGAAACCACTTTTGCACTTGTATTAGTGTGGAAAACCACTTTTCGCACTTGTGTTAGTGTTGAAAAACCACTTTTCGCACTTGTGTTAGTGTTGAAAAACCACTTTTCGCACTTGTGTTGGTGCAGGAAACCACTTTTGCACTTGTATTAGTGTGGAAAACCACTTTTCGCACTTGTGTTAGTGTTGAAAAACCACTTTTCGCACTTGTGTTAGTGTTGAAAAACCACATTTTGCACTTGTGTTAGTGTTGAAAAACCACTTTTCGCACTTGTGTTGGTGCAGGAAACCACTTTTGCACTTGTATTAGTGTGGAAAAAACACTTTTTGCACTTGTGATAGTGTTGAAAAACCACTTTTCGCACTTGTGTTAGTGTTGAAAAAACACTTTTCGCACTTGTGTTGGTGCAGGAAACCACTTTTGCACTTGTATTAGTGTGGAAAAACCACTTTTCGCACTTGTGTTAGTGTTGAAAAACCACTTTTCGCACTTGTGTTAGTGTTGAAAAACCACTTTTCGCACTTGTTTTGGTGCAGGAAACCACTTTTGCACTTGTATTAGTGTGGAAAAAACACTTTTTGCACTTGTGATAGTGTTGAAAAACCACTTTTCGCACTTGTGTTAGTGTTGAAAAACCACTTTTCGCACTTGTGTTGGTGCAGGAAACCACTTTTGCACTTGTATTAGTGTGGAAAAACCACTTTTGGCACCTGTGTTAGTGTTGAAAAACCACTTTTTGCTCTTGTGTTAGTGTTGAAAAACCACTTTTCGCACTTGTGTTGGTGCAGGAAACCACTTTTGCACTTGTATTAGTGTGGAAAAAACACTTTTTGCACTTGTGATAGTGTTGAAAAACCACTTTTCGCACTTGTGTTAGTGTTGAAAAACCACTTTTCGCACTTGTGTTAGTGTTGAAAAACCACTTTTCGCACTTGTGTTGGTGCAGTAAACCACTTTTACACTTGTATTAGTGTGGAAAAACCACTTTTCGCACTTGTGTTGGTGCAGAAAACCACTTTTCGCACTTGTGTTAGTGTTGAAAAACCGCTTTTCGCACTTGTGTTAGTGTTGAAAAACCACTTTTCGCACTTGTGTTGGTGCAGGAAACCACTTTTACACTTGTATTAGTGTGGAAAAAACACTTTTTGCACTTGTGATAGTGCTGAAAACCCACTTTTCGCACTTGTGTTAGTGTTGAAAAACCACTTTTCGCACTTGTGTTAGTGTTGAAAAAACCACTTTTCGCACTTGTCTTAGTGTTGAAAAACCACTTTTCACACTTGTGTTGATGCAGGAAACCACTTTTGCACTTGTATTAGTGTGGAAAAAACTCTTTTTGCACTTGTGATTTTTGTTGAAAAACCACTTTTCGCACTTGTGTTAGTGTTGAAAAACCACTTTTCGCAATTGTGTTGGTGCAGGAAACCACTTTTGCACTTGTATTAGTGTGGAAAACCACTTTTCGCACATGTGTTAGTGTTGAAAAACCACTTTTTGCACTTGGGTTAGTGTTGAAAAACCACTTTTCGCACTTGTGTTGGTGTGGAAAAAACATTTTTCGCACTTGTGTTAGTGTTGAAAAAACACTTTTCGCACATGTGTTAGTGTTGAAAAACCACTTTTCGCACTTGTGTTGGTGCAGGAAACCACTTTTGCACTTGTATTAGTGTGGAAAAAACACTTTTCGCACTTGTGTTAGTGTTGAAAAACCACTTTTCGCACATGTGTTCGTGTTGAAAAACCACTTTTCGCACTTGTGTTGGTGCAGGAAACCACTTTTGCACTTGTATTAGTGTGGAAAAAACACTTTTTGCACTTGTGATAGTGTTGAAAAACCACTTTTCGCACTTGTGTTAGTGTTGAAAAACCACTTTTCGCACTTGTGTTGGTGCAGGAAACCACTTTTGCACTTGTATTAGTGTGGAAAAACCACCTTTCGCACTTGTGTTAGTGTTGAAAAACCACTTTTCGCACTTGTGTTAGTGTTGAAAAACCACTTTTTGCACTTGTTTTGGTGCAGGAAACCACTTTTGCACTTGTATTAGTGTGGAAAAAACACTTTTTGCACTTGTGATAGTGTTGAAAAACCACTTTTCGCACTTGTGTTAGTGTTGAAAAACCACTTTTCGCACTTGTGTTGGTGCAGGAAACCACTTTTACACTTGTATTAGTGTGGAAAAAACACTTTTTGCACTTGTGATAGTGCTGAAAAACCACTTTTCGCACTTGTGTTAGTGTTGAAAAACCACTTTTCGCACTTGTGTTAGTGTTGAAAAAACCACTTTTCGCACTTGTCTTAGTGTTGAAAAACCACTTTTCACACTTGTGTTGATGCAGGAAACCACTTTTGCACTTGTATTAGTGTGGAAAAAACTCTTTTTGCACTTGTGATTTTTGTTGAAAAACCACTTTTCGCACTTGTGTTAGTGTTGAAAAACCACTTTTCGCAATTGTGTTGGTGCAGGAAACCACTTTTGCACTTGTATTAGTGTGGAAAACCACTTTTCGCACATGTGTTAGTGTTGAAAAACCACTTTTTGCACTTGGGTTAGTGTTGAAAAACCACTTTTCGCACTTGTGTTGGTGTGGAAAAAACATTTTTCGCACTTGTGTTAGTGTTGAAAAAACACTTTTCGCACATGTGTTAGTGTTGAAAAACCACTTTTCGCACTTGTGTTGGTGCAGGAAACCACTTTTGCACTTGTATTAGTGTGGAAAAAACACTTTTCGCACTTGTGTTAGTGTTGAAAAACCACTTTTCGCACATGTGTTCGTGTTGAAAAACCACTTTTCGCACTTGTGTTGGTGCAGGAAACCACTTTTGCACTTGTATTAGTGTGGAAAAAACACTTTTTGCACTTGTGATAGTGTTGAAAAACCACTTTTCGCACTTGTGTTAGTGTTGAAAAACCACTTTTCGCACTTGTGTTGGTGCAGGAAACCACTTTTGCACTTGTATTAGTGTGGAAAAACCACCTTTCGCACTTGTGATAGTGTTGAAAAACCACTTTTCGCACTTGTGTTAGTGTTGAAAAACCACTTTTCGCACTTGTGTTGGTGCAGGAAACCACTTTTGCACTTGTATTAGTGTGGAAAAACCACTTTTCGCACCTGTGTTAGTGTTGAAAAACCACTTTTCGCTCTTGTGTTAGTGTTGAAAAAGCACTTTTCGCACTTGTGTTGGTGCAGGAAACCACTTTTGCACTTGTATTAGTGTGGAAAAAACACTTTTTGCACTTGTGATAGTGTTGAAAAACCACTTTTCGCAATTGTGTTAGTGTTGAAAAACCACTTTTCGCACTTGTGTTGGTGCAGGAAACCACTTTTGCACATTGTATTAGTGTGGAAAAAACACTTTTTGCACTTGTGATAGTGTTGAAAAACCACTTTTCGCACTTGTGTTAGTGTTGAAAAACCACTTTTCGCACTTGTGTTGGTGCAGGAAACCACTTTTGCACTTGTATTAGTGTGGAAAACCACTTTTCGCACTTGTGTTAGTGTTGAAAAACCACTTTTCGCACTTGTGTTAGTGTTGAAAAACCACATTTTGCACTTGTGTTAGTGTTGAAAAACCACTTTTCGCACTTGTGTTGGTGCAGGAAACCACTTTTGCACTTGTATTAGTGTGGAAAAAACACTTTTTGCACTTGTGATAGTGTTGAAAAACCACTTTTCGCACTTGTGTTAGTGTTGAAAAAACACTTTTCGCACTTGTGTTGGTGCAGGAAACCACTTTTGCACTTGTATTAGTGTGGAAAAACCACTTTTCGCACTTGTGTTAGTGTTGAAAAACCACTTTTCGCACTTGTGTTAGTGTTGAAAAACCACTTTTCGCACTTGTTTTGGTGCAGGAAACCACTTTTGCACTTGTATTAGTGTGGAAAAAACACTTTTTGCACTTGTCATAGTGTTGAAAAACCACTTTTCGCACTTGTGTTAGTGTTGAAAAACCACTTTTCGCACTTGTGTTGGTGCAGGAAACCACTTTTGCACTTGTATTCGTGTGGAAAAACCACTTTTGGCACCTGTGTTAGTGTTGAAAAACCACTTTTTGCTCTTGTGTTAGTGTTGAAAAACCACTTTTCGCACTTGTGTTGGTGCAGGAAACCACTTTTGCACTTGTATTAGTGTGGAAAAAAACACTTTTTGCACTTGTGATAGTGTTGAAAAACCACTTTTCGCAATTGTGTTAGTGTTGAAAAACCACTTTTCGCACTTGTGTTGGTGCAGGAAACCACTTTTGCACTTGTATTAGTGTGGAAAAAACACTTTTTGCACTTGTGATAGTGTTGAAAAACCACTTTTCGCACTTGTGTTAGTGTTGAAAAACCACTTTTCGCACTTGTGTTGGTGCAGGAAACCACTTTTGCACTTGTATTAGTGTGGTAAAAACACTTTTGGCACTTGTGATAGTGTTGAAAAACCACTTTTCGCACTTGTGTTAGTGTTGAAAAACCACTTTTCGCACTTGTGTTGGTGCAGGAAACCACTTTTGCACTTGTATTAGTGTGGAAAAACCACTTTTCGCACTTGTGTTAGTGTTGAAAAACCACTTTTCGCACTTGTGTTAGTGTTGAAAAAACACTTTCGCACTTGTGTTAGTGTTGAAAAACCACTTTTCGCACTTGTGTTGGTGCAGGAAACCACTTTTGCACTTGTATTAGTGTGGAAAAAACACTTTTCGCACTTGTGTTAGTGTTGAAAAACCACTTTTCGCACATGTGTTAGCGTTGAAAAACCACTTTTCGCACTGGTGTTGGTGCAGGAATCCACTTTTGCACTTGTATTAGTGTGGAAAAACCACTTTTTGCACTTGTGTTAGTGTTGAAAAACCACTTTTCGCACTTGTGTTAGTGTTGAAAAACCACTTTTCGCACATGTGTTAGTGTTGAAAAACCACTTTTCGCACTTGTGTTGGTGCAGGAAACCACTTTTGCACTTGTATTAGTGTGGAAAAAACACTTTTCGCACTTGTGTTGGTGCAGTAAACCACTTTTACACTTGTATTAGTGTGGAAAAACCACTTTTCGCACTTGTGTTGGTGCAGAAAACCACTTTTCGCACTTGTGTTAGTGTTGAAAAACCGCTTTTCGCACTTGTGTTAGTGTTGAAAAACCACTTTTCGCACTTGTGTTGGTGCAGGAAACCACTTTTACACTTGTATTAGTGTGGAAAAAACACTTTTTGCACTTGTGATAGTGTTGAAAAACCACTTTTCGCACTTGTGTTAGTGTTGAAAAACCACTTTTCGCACTTGTGTTAGTGTTGAAAAACCACTTTTCGCACTTGTCTTAGTGTTGAAAAACCACTTTTCACACTTGTGTTGGTGCAGGAAACCACTTTTGCACTTGTATTAGTGTGGAAAAAACTCTTTTTGCACTTGTGATTTTTGTTGAAAAACCACTTTTCGCACTTGTGTTAGTGTTGAAAAACCACTTTTCGCACTTGTGTTAGTGTTGAAAAACCACTTTTCGCAATTGTGTTGGTGCAGGAAACCACTTTTGCACTTGTATTAGTGTGGAAAACCACTTTTCGCACATGTGTTAGTGTTGAAAAACCACTTTTTGCACTTGGGTTAGTGTTGAAAAACCACTTTTCGCAGTTGTGTTGGTGCAGGATACCACTTTTGCACTTGTATTAGTGTGGAAAAACCACTTTTCGCACTTGTGTTAGTGTTGAAAAACCACTTTTCGCACTTGTGTTAGTGTTGAAAAACCACTTTTCGCACTTGTGTTGGTGCAGGAAACCACTTTTGCACTTGTATTAGTGTGGAAAAAACACTTTTTGCACTTGTGATAGTGTTGAAAAACCACTTTTCGCACTTGTGTTAGTGTTGAAAAACCACTTTTCGCACTTGTGTTGGTGCAGGACACCACTTTTACACTTGTACTAGTGTGGAAAAACCACTTTTCGCACTAGTGTTAGTGTTGAAAAACCACTTTTCGCACTTGTGTTAGTGTTGAAAAACCACTTTTCGCACTTGTGTTGGTGCAGGAAACCACTTTTGCACTTGTATTAGTGTGGAAAAAACACTTTTTGCACTTGTGATAGTGTTGAAAAACCACTTTTCGCACTTGTGTTAGTGTTGAAAAACCACTTTTCGCACTTGTGTTGGTTCAGGAAACCACTTTTGCACTTGTATTAGTGTGGAAAAACCACTTTTCGCACTTGTGTTAGTGTTGAAAAACCACTTTTCGCACTTGTGTTAGTGTTGAAAAACCACTTTTCGCACTTGTGTTGGTGCAGGAAACCACTTTTGCACTTGTATTAGTGTGGAAAAAACACTTTTTGCACTTGTGATAGTGTTGAAAAACCACTTTTCGCACTTGTGTTAGTGTTGAAAAACCACTTTTCGCACTTGTGTTGGTGCAGGAAACCACTTTTGCACTTCTATTAGTGTGGAAAAACCACTTTTCGTACTTATGTTAGTGTTGAAAAACCACTTTTCGCACTTGTGTTAGTGTTGAAAAACCACTTTTCGCACTTGTGTTAGTGTGGAAAAACCACTTTTCACACTTGTGTTGGTGCAGGAAACCACTTTTGCACTTGTATTAGTGTGGAAAAAACACTTTTTGCACTTGTGATAGTGTTGAAAAACCACTTTTCGCACTTGTGTTAGTGTTGAAAAACCACTTTTCGCACTTGTGTTAGTGTTGAAAAACTACTTTTCGCACTTGTGTTGGTGCAGTAAACCACTTTTACACTTGTATTAGTGTGGAAAAACCACTTTTCGCACTTGTGTTGGTGCAGAAAACCACTTTTCGCACTTGTGTTAGTGTTGAAAAACCGCTTTTCGCAATTGTGTTAGTGTTGAAAAACCACTTTTCGCACTTGTGATAGTGTTGAAAAACCACTTTTCGCACTTGTGTTAGTGTTGAAAAACCACTTTTCGCACTTGTGTTGGTGCAGGACACCACTTTTTCACTTGTACTAGTGTGGAAAAACCACTTTTCGCACTTGTGTTAGTGTTGAAAAACCACTTTTCGCACTTGTGTTGGTGCAGGAAACCACTTTTGCACTTGTATTAGTGTGGAAAAAACACTTTTTGCACTTGTGATAGTGTTGAAAAACCACTTTTCGCACTTGTGTTAGTGTTGAAAAACCACTTTTCGCACTTGTGTTGGTTCAGGAAACCACTTTTGCACTTGTATTAGTGTGGAAAAACCACTTTTCGCACTTGTGTTAGTGTTGAAAAACCACTTTTCGCACTTGTCTTAGTGTTGAAAAACCACTTTTCACACTTGTGTTGGTGCAGGAAACCACTTTTGCACTTGTATTAGTGTGGAAAAAACTCTTTTTGCACTTGTGATTTTTGTTGAAAAACCACTTTTCGCACTTGTGTTAGTGTTGAAAAACCACTTTTCGCAATTGTGTTGGTGCAGGAAACCACTTTTGCACTTGTATTAGTGTGGAAAAACCACTTTTCGCACATGTGTTAGTGTTGAAAAACCACTTTTTGCACTTGGGTTAGTGTTGAAAAACCACTTTTCGCACTTGTGTTGGTGTGGAAAAAACATTTTTCGCACTTGTGTTAGTGTTGAAAAAACACTTTTCGCACATGTGTTAGTGTTGAAAAACCACTTTTCGCACTTGTGTTGGTGCAGGAAACCACTTTTGCACTTGTATTAGTGTGGAAAAAACACTTTTCGCACTTGTGTTAGTGTTGAAAAACCACTTTTCGCACTTGTGTTCGTGTTGAAAAACCACTTTTCGCACTTGTGTTGGTGCAGGAAACCACTTTTGCACTTGTATTAGTGTGGAAAAAACACTTTTTGCACTTGTGATAGTGTTGAAAAACCACTTTTCGCACTTGTGTTAGTGTTGAAAAACCACTTTTCGCACTTGTGTTGGTGCAGGAAACCACTTTTGCACTTGTATTAGTGTGGAAAAACCACTTTTCGCACTTGTGTTAGTGTTGAAAAACCACTTTTCGCACTTGTGTTAGTGTTGAAAAACCACTTTTCGCACTTGTTTTGGTGCAGGAAACCACTTTTGCACTTGTATTAGTGTGGAAAAAACACTTTTTGCACTTGTGATAGTGTTGAAAAACCACTTTTCGCACTTGTGTTAGTGTTGAAAAACCACTTTTCGCACTTGTGTTGGTGCAGGAAACCACTTTTGCACTTGTATTAGTGTGGAAAAACCACTTTTCGCACCTGTGTTAGTGTTGAAAAACCACTTTTCGCTCTTGTGTTAGTGTTGAAAAACCACTTTTCGCACTTGTGTTGGTGCAGGAAATCACTTTTGCACTTGTATTAGTGTGGAAAAAACACTTTTTGCACTTGTGATAGTGTTGAAAAACCACTTTTCGCAATTGTGTTAGTGTTGAAAAACCACTTTTCGCACTTGTGTTGGTGCAGGAAACCACTTTTGCACATTGTATTAGTGTGGAAAAAACACTTTTTGCACTTGTGATAGTGTTGAAAAACCACTTTTCGCACTTGTGTTAGTGTTGAAAAACCACTTTTCGCACTTGTGTTGGTGCAGGAAACCACTTTTGCACTTGTATTAGTGTGGAAAACCACTTTTCGCACTTGTGTTAGTGTTGAAAAACCACTTTTCGCACTTGTGTTAGTGTTGAAAAACTACTTTTCGCACTTGTGTTGGTGCAGTAAACCACTTTTACACTTGTATTAGTGTGGAAAAACCACTTTTCGCACTTGTGTTGGTGCAGAAAACCACTTTTCGCACTTGTGTTAGTGTTGAAAAACCGCTTTTCGCACTTGTGTTAGTGTTGAAAAACCACTTTTCGCACTTGTGTTGGTGCAGGAAACCACTTTTACACTTGTATTAGTGTGGAAAAAACACTTTTTGCACTTGTGATAGTGCTGAAAAACCACTTTTCGCACTTGTGTTAGTGTTGAAAAACCACTTTTCGCACTTGTGTTAGTGTTGAAAAAACCACTTTTCGCACTTGTCTTAGTGTTGAAAAACCACTTTTCACACTTGTGTTGGTGCAGGAAACCACTTTTGCACTTGTATTAGTGTGGAAAAAACTCTTTTTGCACTTGTGATTTTTGTTGAAAAACCACTTTTCGCACTTGTGTTAGTGTTGAAAAACCACTTTTCGCAATTGTGTTGGTGCAGGAAACCACTTTTGCACTTGTATTAGTGTGGAAAAACCACTTTTCGCACATGTGTTAGTATTGAAAAACCACTTTTTGCACTTGGGTTAGTGTTGAAAAACCACTTTTCGCACTTGTGTTGGTTTGGAAAAAACATTTTTCGCACTTGTGTTAGTGTTGAAAAAACACTTTTCGCACATGTGTTAGTGTTGAAAAACCACTTTTCGCACTTGTGTTGGTGCAGGAAACCACTTTTGCACTTGTATTAGTGTGGAAAAAACACTTTTCGCACTTGTGTTAGTGTTGAAAAACCACTTTTCGCACTTGTGTTCGTGTTGAAAAACCACTTTTCGCACTTGTGTTGGTGCAGGAAACCACTTTTGCACTTGTATTAGTGTGGAAAAAACACTTTTTGCACTTGTGATAGTGTTGAAAAACCACTTTTCGCACTTGTGTTAGTGTTGAAAAACCACTTTTCGCACTTGTGTTGGTGCAGGAAACCACTTTTGCACTTGTATTAGTGTGGAAAAACCACTTTTCGCACTTGTGTTAGTGTTGAAAAACCACTTTTCGCACTTGTGTTAGTGTTGAAAAACCACTTTTTGCACTTGTTTTGGTGCAGGAAACCACTTTTGCACTTGTATTAGTGTGGAAAAAACACTTTTTGCACTTGTGATAGTGTTGAAAAACCACTTTTCGCACTTGTGTTAGTGTTGAAAAACCACTTTTCGCACTTGTGTTGGTGCAGGAAACCACTTTTGCACTTGTATTAGTGTGGAAAAACCACTTTTCGCACCTGTGTTAGTGTTGAAAAACCACTTTTCGCTCTTGTGTTAGTGTTGAAAAACCACTTTTCGCACTTGTGTTGGTGCAGGAAACCACTTTTGCACTTGTATTAGTGTGGAAAAAACACTTTTTGCACTTGTGATAGTGTTGAAAAACCACTTTTCGCAATTGTGTTAGTGTTGAAAAACCACTTTTCGCACTTGTGTTGGTGCAGGAAACCACTTTTGCACATTGTATTAGTGTGGAAAAAACACTTTTTGCACTTGTGATAGTGTTGAAAAACCACTTTTCGCACTTGTGTTAGTGTTGAAAAACCACTTTTCGCACTTGTGTTGGTGCAGGAAACCACTTTTGCACTTGTATTAGTGTGGAAAACCACTTTTCGCACTTGTGTTAGTGTTGAAAAACCACTTTTCGCACTTGTGTTAGTGTTGAAAAACCACATTTTGCACTTGTGTTAGTGTTGAAAAACCACTTTTCGCACTTGTGTTGGTGCAGGAAACCACTTTTGCACTTGTATTAGTGTGGAAAAAACACTTTTTGCACTTGTGATAGTGTTGAAAAACCACTTTTCGCACTTGTGTTAGTGTTGAAAAAACACTTTTCGCACTTGTGTTGGTGCAGGAAACCACTTTTGCACTTGTATTAGTGTGGAAAAACCACTTTTCGCACTTGTGTTAGTGTTGAAAAACCACTTTTCGCACTTGTGTTAGTGTTGAAAAACCACTTTTCGCACTTGTTTTGGTGCAGGAAACCACTTTTGCACTTGTATTAGTGTGGAAAAAACACTTTTTGCACTTGTCATAGTGTTGAAAAACCACTTTTCGCACTTGTGTTAGTGTTGAAAAACCACTTTTCGCACTTGTGTTGGTGCAGGAAACCACTTTTGCACTTGTATTCGTGTGGAAAAACCACTTTTGGCACCTGTGTTAGTGTTGAAAAACCACTTTTTGCTCTTGTGTTAGTGTTGAAAAACCACTTTTCGCACTTGTGTTGGTGCAGGAAACCACTTTTGCACTTGTATTAGTGTGGAAAAAACACTTTTTGCACTTGTGATAGTGTTGAAAAACCACTTTTCGCAATTGTGTTAGTGTTGAAAAACCACTTTTCGCACTTGTGTTGGTGCAGGAAACCACTTTTGCACTTGTATTAGTGTGGAAAAAACACTTTTTGCACTTGTGATAGTGTTGAAAAACCACTTTTCGCACTTGTGTTAGTGTTGAAAAACCACTTTTCGCACTTGTGTTGGTGCAGGAAACCACTTTTGCACTTGTATTAGTGTGGTAAAAACACTTTTTGCACTTGTGATAGTGTTGAAAAACCACTTTTCGCACTTGTGTTAGTGTTGAAAAACCACTTTTCGCACTTGTGTTGGTGCAGGAAACCACTTTTGCACTTGTATTAGTGTGGAAAAACCACTTTTCGCACTTGTGTTAGTGTTGAAAAACCACTTTTCGCACTTGTGTTAGTGTTGAAAAAACACTTTCGCACTTGTGTTAGTGTTGAAAAACCACTTTTCGCACTTGTGTTGGTGCAGGAAACCACTTTTGCACTTGTATTAGTGTGGAAAAAACACTTTTCGCACTTGTGTTATTGTTGAAAAACCACTTTTCGCACATGTGTTAGCGTTGAAAAACCACTTTTCGCACTGGTGTTGGTGCAGGAAACCACTTTTGCACTTGTATTAGTGTGGAAAAACCACTTTTTGCACTTGTGTTAGTGTTGAAAAACCACTTTTCGCACTTGTGTTAGTGTTGAAAAACCACTTTTCGCACATGTGTTAGTGTTGAAAAACCACTTTTCGCACTTGTGTTGGTGCAGGAAACCACTTTTGCACTTGTATTAGTGTGGAAAAAACACTTTTCGCACTTGTGTTGGTGCAGTAAACCACTTTTACACTTGTATTAGTGTGGAAAAACCACTTTTCGCACTTGTGTTGGTGCAGAAAACCACTTTTCGCACTTGTGTTAGTGTTGAAAAACCGCTTTTCGCACTTGTGTTAGTGTTGAAAAACCACTTTTCGCACTTGTGTTGGTGCAGGAAACCACTTTTACACTTGTATTAGTGTGGAAAAAACACTTTTTGCACTTGTGATAGTGTTGAAAAACCACTTTTCGCACTTGTGTTAGTGTTGAAAAACCACTTTTCGCACTTGTGTTAGTGTTGAAAAACCACTTTTCGCACTTGTCTTCGTGTTGAAAAACCACTTTTCACACTTGTGTTGGTGCAGGAAACCACTTTTGCACTTGTATTAGTGTGGAAAAAACTCTTTTTGCACTTGTGATTTTTGTTGAAAAACCACTTTTCGCACTTGTGTTAGTGTTGAAAAACCACTTTTCGCACTTGTGTTAGTGTTGAAAAACCACTTTTCGCAATTGTGTTGGTGCAGGAAACCACTTTTGCACTTGTATTAGTGTGGAAAAACCACTTTTCGCACATGTGTTAGTGTTGAAAAACCACTTTTTGCACTTGGGTTAGTGTTGAAAAACCACTTTTCGCAGTTGTGTTGGTGCAGGATACCACTTTTGCACTTGTATTAGTGTGGAAAAACCACTTTTCGCACTTGTGTTAGTGTTGAAAAACCACTTTTCGCACTTGTGTTAGTGTTGAAAAACCACTTTTCGCACTTGTGTTAGTGTTGAAAAACCACTTTTCGCACTTGTGTTGGTGCAGGAAACCACTTTTGCACTTGTATTAGTGTGGAAAAAACACTTTTTGCACTTGTGATAGTGTTGAAAAACCACTTTTCGCACTTGTGTTAGTGTTGAAAAACCACTTTTCGCACTTGTGTTGGTGCAGGACACCACTTTTTCACTTGTACTAGTGTGGAAAAACCACTTTTCGCACTTGTGTTAGTGTTGAAAAACCACTTTTCGCACTTGTGTTAGTGTTGAAAAACCACTTTTCGCACTTGTGTTGGTGCAGGAAACCACTTTTGCACTTGTATTAGTGTGGAAAAACACTTTTTGCACTTGTGATAGTGTTGAAAAACCACTTTTCGCACTTGTGTTAGTGTTGAAAAACCACTTTTCGCACTTGTGTTGGTTCAGGAAACCACTTTTGCACTTGTATTAGTGTGGAAAAACCACTTTTCGCACTTGTGTTAGTGTTGAAAAACCACTTTTCGCACTTGTGTTAGTGTTGAAAAACCACTTTTCGCACTTGTGTTGGTGCAGGAAACCACTTTTGCACTTGTATTAGTGTGGAAAAAACACTTTTTGCACTTGTGATAGTGTTGAAAAACCACTTTTCGCACTTGTGTTAGTGTTGAAAAACCACTTTTCGCACTTGTGTTGGTGCAGGAAACCACTTTTGCACTTCTATTAGTGTGGAAAAACCACTTTTCGTACTTATGTTAGTGTTGAAAAACCACTTTTCGCACTTGTGTTAGTGTTGAAAAACCACTTTTCGCACTTGTGTTAGTGTTGAAAAACCACTTTTCACACTTGTGTTGGTGCAGGAAACCACTTTTGCACTTGTATTAGTGTGGAAAAAACACTTTTTGCACTTGTGATAATGTTGAAAAACCACTTTTCGCACTTGTGTTAGTGTTGAAAAACCACTTTTCGCACTTGTGTTAGTGTTGAAAAACCACTTTTCGCACTTGTGTTGGTGCAGTAAACCACTTTTACACTTGTATTAGTGTGGAAAAACCACTTTTCGCACTTGTGTTGGTGCAGAAAACCACTTTTCGCACTTGTGTTAGTGTTGAAAAACCGCTTTTCGCACTTGTGTTAGTGTTGAAAAACCACTTTTCGCACTTGTGTTGGTGCAGGAAACCACTTTTACACTTGTATTAGTGTGGAAAAAACACTTTTTGCACTTGTGATAGTGCTGAAAAACCACTTTTCGCACTTGTGTTAGTGTTGAAAAACCACTTTTCGCACTTGTGTTAGTGTTGAAAAAACCACTTTTCGCACTTGTCTTAGTGTTGAAAAACCACTTTTCACACTTGTGTTGGTGCAGGAAACCACTTTTGCACACTGTATTAGTGTGGAAAAAACTCTTTTTGCACTTGTGATTTTTGTTGAAAAACCACTTTTCGCACTTGTGTTAGTGTTGAAAAACCACTTTTCGCAATTGTGTTGGTGCAGGAAACCACTTTTGCACTTGTATTAGTGTGGAAAAACCACTTTTCGCACATGTGTTAGTGTTGAAAAAACACTTTTTGCACTTGGGTTAGTGTTGAAAAACCACTTTTCGCAGTTGTGTTGGTGCAGGATACCACTTTTGCACTTGTATTAGTGTGGAAAAAACACTTTTTGCACTTGTGATAGTGTTGAAAAACCACTTTTCAAACTTGTGTTAGTGTTGAAAAACCACTTTTCGCACTTGTGTTGGTGCAGGAAACCACTTTTGCACTTGTATTAGTGTGGAAAAACCACTTTTCGCACTTGTGTTAGTGTTGAAAAACCACTTTTCGCACTTGTGTTAGTGTTGAAAAACCACTTTTCGCACTTGTGTTGGTGCAGGAAACCACTTTTGCACTTGTATTAGTGTGGTAAAAACACTTTTTGCACTTGTGATAGTGTTGAAAAACCACTTTTCGCACTTGTGTTAGTGTTGAAAAACCACTTTTCGCACTTGTGTTGGTGCAGGAAACCACTTTTGCACTTGTATTAGTATGGAAAAACCACTTTTCGCACTTGTGTTAGTGTTGAAAAACCACTTTTCGCACTTGTGTTAGTGTTGAAAAAACACTTTTCGCACTTGTGTTAGTGTTGAAAAACCACTTTTCGCACTTGTGTTGGTGCAGGAAACCACTTTTGCACTTGTATTAGTGTGGAAAAAACACTTTTCGCACTTGTGTTAGTGTTGAAAAACCACTTTTCGCACATGTGTTAGTGTTGAAAAACCACTTTTCGCACTTGTGTTGGTGCAGGAAACCACTTTTGCACTTGTATTAGTGTGGAAAAACCACTTTTCGCACTTGTGTTAGTGTTGAAAAACCACTTTTCGCACTTGTGTTAGTGTTGAAAAACCACTTTTCGCACTTATGTTAGTGTTGAAAAACCACTTTTCGCACTTGTGTTAGTGTTGAAAAACCACTTTTCGCACTTGTGTTGGTGCAGGAAACCACTTTTGCACTTGTATTAGTGTGGAAAAAACATTTTTCGCACTTGTGTTAGTGTTGAAAAAACACTTTTCGCACATGTGTTAGTGTTGAAAAACCACTTTTCGCACTTGTGTTGGTGCAGGAAACCACTTTTGCACTTGTATTAGTGTGGAAAAAACACTTTTCGCACTTGTGTTAGTGTTGAAAAACCACTTTTCGCACTTGTGTTCGTGTTGAAAAACCACTTTTCGCACTTGTGTTGGTGCAGGAAACCACTTTTGCACTTGTATTAGTGTGGAAAAAACACTTTTTGCACTTGTGATAGTGTTGAAAAACCACTTTTCGCACTTGTGTTAGTGTTGAAAAACCACTTCCCGCACTTGTGTTGGTGCAGGAAACCACTTTTGCACTTGTATTAGTGTGGAAAAACCACTTTTTGCACTTGTGATAGTGTTGAAAAACCACTTTTCGCACTTGTGTTAGTGTTGAAAAACCACTTTTCGCACTTGTGTTGGTGCAGGAAACCACTTTTGCACTTGTATTAGTGTGGAAAAACCACTTTTCGCACCTGTGTTAGTGTTGAAAAACCACTTTTCGCTCTTGTGTTAGTGTTGAAAAACCACTTTTCGCACTTGTGTTGGTGCAGGAAACCACTTTTGCACTTGTATTAGTGTGGAAAAAACACTTTTTGCACTTGTGATAGTGTTGAAAAACCACTTTTCGCAATTGTGTTAGTGTTGAAAAACCACTTTTCGCACTTGTGTTGGTGCAGGAAACCACTTTTGCACATTGTATTAGTGTGGAAAAAACACTTTTTGCACTTGTGATAGTGTTGAAAAACCACTTTTCGCACTTGTGTTAGTGTTGAAAAACCACTTTTCGCACTTGTGTTGGTGCAGGAAACCACTTTTGCACTTGTATTAGTGTGGAAAACCACTTTTCGCACTTGTGTTAGTGTTGAAAAACCACTTTTCGCACTTGTGTTAGTGTTGAAAAACCACATTTTGCACTTGTGTTAGTGTTGAAAAACCACTTTTCGCACTTGTGTTGGTGCAGGAAACCACTTTTGCACTTGTATTAGTGTGGAAAAAACACTTTTTGCACTTGTGATAGTGTTGAAAAACCACTTTTCGCACTTGTGTTAGTGTTGAAAAAACACTTTTCGCACTTGTGTTGGTGCAGGAAACCACTTTTGCACTTGTATTAGTGTGGAAAAACCACTTTTCGCACTTGTGTTAGTGTTGAAAAACCACTTTTCGCACTTGTGTTAGTGTTGAAAAACCACTTTTCGCACTTGTTTTGGTGCAGGAAACCACTTTTGCACTTGTATTAGTGTGGAAAAAACACTTTTTGCACTTGTGATAGTGTTGAAAAACCACTTTTCGCACTTGTGTTAGTGTTGAAAAACCACTTTTCGCACTTGTGTTGGTGCAGGAAACCACTTTTGCACTTGTATTAGTGTGGAAAAACCACTTTTGGCACCTGTGTTAGTGTTGAAAAACCACTTTTTGCTCTTGTGTTAGTGTTGAAAAACCACTTTTCGCACTTGTGTTGGTGCAGGAAACCACTTTTGCACTTGTATTAGTGTGGAAAAAACACTTTTTGCACTTGTGATAGTGTTGAAAAACCACTTTTCGCAATTGTGTTAGTGTTGAAAAACCACTTTTCGCACTTGTGTTGGTGCAGGAAACCACTTTTGCACTTGTATTAGTGTGGAAAAAACACTTTTTGCACTTGTGATAGTGTTGAAAAACCACTTTTCGCACTTGTGTTAGTGTTGAAAAACCACTTTTCGCACTTGTGTTGGTGCAGGAAACCACTTTTGCACTTGTATTAGTGTGGTAAAAACACTTTTTGCACTTGTGATAGTGTTGAAAAACCACTTTTCGCACTTGTGTTAGTGTTGAAAAACCACTTTTCGCACTTGTGTTGGTGCAGGAAACCACTTTTGCACTTGTATTAGTGTGGAAAAACCACTTTTCGCACTTGTGTTAGTGTTGAAAAACCACTTTTCGCACTTGTGTTAGTGTTGAAAAACCACTTTTCGCACTTGTGTTGGTGCAGGAAACCACTTTTGCACTTGTATTAGTGTGGAAAAACCACTTTTCGCACTTGTGTTAGTGTTGAAAAACCACTTTTCGCACTTGTGTTGGTGCAGGAAACCACTTTTGCACATGTGTTAGCGTTGAAAAACCACTTTTCGCACTGGTGTTGGTGCAGGAAACCACTTTTGCACTTGTATTAGTGTGGAAAAACCACTTTTTGCACTTGTGTTAGTGTTGAAAAACCACTTTTCGCACTTGTGTTAGTGTTGAAAAACCACTTTTCGCACTTGTGTTAGTGTTGAAAAACCACTTTTCGCACTTGTGTTAGTGTTGAAAAACCACTTTTCGCACTTGTGTTGGTGCAGGAAACCACTTTTGCACTTGTATTAGTGTGGAAAAAACATTTTTCGCACTTGTGTTAGTGTTGAAAAACCACTTTTCGCACATGTGTTAGTGTTGAAAAACCACTTTTCGCACTTGTGTTGGTGCAGGAAACCACTTTTGCACTTGTATTAGTGTGGAAAAAACACTTTTCGCACTTGTGTTGGTGCAGTAAACCACTTTTACACTTGTATTAGTGTGGAAAAACCACTTTTCGCACTTGTGTTGGTGCAGAAAACCACTTTTTGCACTTGTGTTAGTGTTGAAAAACCGCTTTTCGCACTTGTGTTAGTGTTGAAAAACCACTTTTCGCACTTGTGTTGGTGCAGGAAACCACTTTTACACTTGTATTAGTGTGGAAAAAACACTTTTTGCACTTGTGATAGTGTTGAAAAACCACTTTTCGCACTTGTGTTAGTGTTGAAAAACCACTTTTCGCACTTGTGTTAGTGTTGAAAAACCACTTTTCGCACTTGTCTTACTGTTGAAAAACCACTTTTCACACTTGTGTTGGTGCAGGAAACCACTTTTGCACTTGTATTAGTGTGGAAAAAACTCTTTTTGCACTTGTGATTTTTGTTGAAAAACCACTTTTCGCACTTGTGTTAGTGTTGAAAAACCACTTTTCGCAATTGTGTTGGTGCAGGAAACCACTTTTGCACTTGTATTAGTGTGGAAAAACCACTTTTCGCACATGTGTTAGTGTTGAAAAACCACTTTTTGCACTTGGGTTAGTGTTGAAAAACCACTTTTCGCAGTTGTGTTGGTGCAGGATACCACTTTTGCACTTGTATTAGTGTGGAAAAAACACTTTTTGCACTTGTGATAGTGTTGAAAAACCACTTTTCAAACTTGTGTTAGTGTTGAAAAACCACTTTTCGCACTTGTGTTGGTGCAGGAAACCACTTTTGCACTTGTATTAGTGTGGTAAAAACACTTTTTGCACTTGTGATAGTGTTGAAAAACCACTTTTCGCACTTGTGTTAGTGTTGAAAAACCACTTTTCGCACTTGTGTTGGTGCAGGAAACCACTTTTGCACTTGTATTAGTGTGGAAAAACCACTTTTCGCACTTGTGTTAGTGTTGAAAAAACACTTTTCGCACTTGTGTTAGTGTTGAAAAACCACTTTTCGCACTTGTGTTGGTGCAGGAAACCACTTTTGCACTTGTATTAGTGTGGAAATAACACTTTTCACACTTGTGTTAGTGTTGAAAAACCACTTTTCGCACTTGTGTTAGTGTTGAAAAAACACTTTTCGCACTTGTGTTAGTGTTGAAAAACCACTTTTCGCACTTGTGTTGGTGCAGGAAACCACTTTTGCACTTGTATTAGTGTGGAAAAAACACTTTTCGCACTTGTGTTAGTGTTGAAAAACCACTTTTCGCACATGTGTTAGTGTTGAAAAACCACTTTTCGCAATTGTGTTGGTGCAGGAAACCACTTTTGCACTTGTATTAGTGTGGAAAAACCACTTTTCGCACTTGTGTTAGTGTTGAAAAACCACTTTTCGCACTTGTGTTAGTGTTGAAAAACCACTTTTCGCACTTGTGTTAGTGTTGAAAAACCACTTTTCGCACTTGTGTTAGTGTTGAAAAACCACTTTTCGCACTTGTGTTGGTGCAGGAAACCACTTTTGCACTTGTATTAGTGTGGAAAAAACATTTTTCGCACTTGTGTTAGTGTTGAAAAAACACTTTTCGCACATGTGTTAGTGTTGAAAAACCACTTTTCGCACTTGTGTTGGTGCAGGAAACCACTTTTGCACTTGTATTAGTGTGGAAAAAACACTTTTCGCACTTGTGTTAGTGTTGAAAAACCACTTTTCGCACTTGTGTTCGTGTTGAAAAACCACTTTTCGCACTTGTGTTGGTGCAGGAAACCACTTTTGCACTTGTATTAGTGTGGAAAAAACACTTTTTGCACTTGTGATAGTGTTGAAAAACCACTTTTCGCACTTGTGTTGGTGCAGGAAACCACTTTTGCACTTGTATTAGTGTGGAAAAACCACTTTTCGCACTTGTGTTAGTGTTGAAAAACCACTTTTCGCACTTGTGTTAGTGTTGAAAAACCACTTTTCGCACTTATGTTAGTGTTGAAAAACCACTTTTCGCACTTGTGTTAGTGTTGAAAAACCACTTTTCGCACTTGTGTTGGTGCAGGAAACCACTTTTGCACTTGTATTAGTGTGGAAAAAACATTTTTCGCACTTGTGTTAGTGTTGAAAAAACACTTTTCGCACATGTGTTAGTGTTGAAAAACCACTTTTCGCACTTGTGTTGGTGCAGGAAACCACTTTTGCACTTGTATTAGTGTGGAAAAAACACTTTTCGCACTTGTGTTAGTGTTGAAAAACCACTTTTCGCACTTGTGTTCGTGTTGAAAAACCACTTTTCGCACTTGTGTTGGTGCAGGAAACCACTTTTGCACTTGTATTAGTGTGGAAAAAACACTTTTTGCACTTGTGATAGTGTTGAAAAACCACTTTTCGCACTTGTGTTAGTGTTGAAAAACCACTTCCCGCACTTGTGTTGGTGCAGGAAACCACTTTTGCACTTGTATTAGTGTGGAAAAACCACTTTTTGCACTTGTGATAGTGTTGAAAAACCACTTTTCGCACTTGTGTTAGTGTTGAAAAACCACTTTTCGCACTTGTGTTGGTGCAGGAAACCACTTTTGCACTTGTATTAGTGTGGAAAAACCACTTTTCGCACCTGTGTTAGTGTTGAAAAACCACTTTTCGCTCTTGTGTTAGTGTTGAAAAACCACTTTTCGCACTTGTGTTGGTGCAGGAAACCACTTTTGCACTTGTATTAGTGTGGAAAAAACACTTTTTGCACTTGTGATAGTGTTGAAAAACCACTTTTCGCAATTGTGTTAGTGTTGAAAAACCACTTTTCGCACTTGTGTTGGTGCAGGAAACCACTTTTGCACATTGTATTAGTGTGGAAAAAACACTTTTTGCACTTGTGATAGTGTTGAAAAACCACTTTTCGCACTTGTGTTAGTGTTGAAAAACCACTTTTCGCACTTGTGTTGGTGCAGGAAACCACTTTTGCACTTGTATTAGTGTGGAAAACCACTTTTCGCACTTGTGTTAGTGTTGAAAAACCACTTTTCGCACTTGTGTTAGTGTTGAAAAACCACATTTTGCACTTGTGTTAGTGTTGAAAAACCACTTTTCGCACTTGTGTTGGTGCAGGAAACCACTTTTGCACTTGTATTAGTGTGGAAAAAACACTTTTTGCACTTGTGATAGTGTTGAAAAACCACTTTTCGCACTTGTGTTAGTGTTGAAACAACACTTTTCGCACTTGTGTTGGTGCAGGAAACCACTTTTGCACTTGTATTAGTGTGGAAAAACCACTTTTCGCACTTGTGTTAGTGTTGAAAAACCACTTTTCGCACTTGTGTTAGTGTTGAAAAACCACTTTTCGCACTTGTTTTGGTGCAGGAAACCACTTTTGCACTTGTATTAGTGTGGAAAAAACACTTTTTGCACTTGTGATAGTGTTGAAAAACCACTTTTCGCACTTGTGTTAGTGTTGAAAAACCACTTTTCGCACTTGTGTTGGTGCAGGAAACCACTTTTGCACTTGTATTAGTGTGGAAAAACCACTTTTGGCACCTGTGTTAGTGTTGAAAAACCACTTTTTGCTCTTGTGTTAGTGTTGAAAAACCACTTTTCGCACTTGTGTTGGTGCAGGAAACCACTTTTGCACTTGTATTAGTGTGGAAAAAACACTTTTTGCACTTGTGATAGTGTTGAAAAACCACTTTTCGCAATTGTGTTAGTGTTGAAAAACCACTTTTCGCACTTGTGTTGGTGCAGGAAACCACTTTTGCACTTGTATTAGTGTGGAAAAAACACTTTTTGCACTTGTGATAGTGTTGAAAAACCACTTTTCGCACTTGTGTTAGTGTTGAAAAACCACTTTTCGCACTTGTGTTGGTGCAGGAAACCACTTTTGCACTTGTATTAGTGTGGTAAAAACACTTTTTGCACTTGTGATAGTGTTGAAAAACCACTTTTCGCACTTGTGTTAGTGTTGAAATACCACTTTTCGCACTTGTGTTGGTGCAGGAAACCACTTTTGCACTTGTATTAGTGTGGAAAAACCACTTTTCGCACTTGTGTTAGTGTTGAAAAACCACTTTTCGCACTTGTGTTAGTGTTGAAAAAACACTTTCGCACTTGTGTTAGTGTTGAAAAACCACTTTTCGCACTTGTGTTGGTGCAGGAAACCACTTTTGCACATGTGTTAGCGTTGAAAAACCACTTTTCGCACTGGTGTTGGTGCAGGAAACCACTTTTGCACTTGTATTAGTGTGGAAAAACCACTTTTTGCACTTGTGTTAGTGTTGAAAAACCACTTTTCGCACTTGTGTTAGTGTTGAAAAACCACTTTTCGCACTTGTGTTAGTGTTGAAAAACCACTTTTCGCACTTGTGTTAGTGTTGAAAAACCACTTTTCGCACTTGTGTTGGTGCAGGAAACCACTTTTGCACTTGTATTAGTGTGGAAAAAACATTTTTCGCACTTGTGTTAGTGTTGAAAAACCACTTTTCGCACATGTGTTAGTGTTGAAAAACCACTTTTCGCACTTGTGTTGGTGCAGGAAACCACTTTTGCACTTGTATTAGTGTGGAAAAAACACTTTTCGCACTTGTGTTGGTGCAGTAAACCACTTTTACACTTGTATTAGTGTGGAAAAACCACTTTTCGCACTTGTGTTGGTGCAGAAAACCACTTTTTGCACTTGTGTTAGTGTTGAAAAACCGCTTTTCGCACTTGTGTTAGTGTTGAAAAACCACTTTTCGCACTTGTGTTGGTGCAGGAAACCACTTTTACACTTGTATTAGTGTGGAAAAAACACTTTTTGCACTTGTGATAGTGTTGAAAAACCACTTTTCGCACTTGTGTTAGTGTTGAAAAACCACTTTTCGCACTTGTGTTAGTGTTGAAAAACCACTTTTCGCACTTGTCTTAGTGTTGAAAAACCACTTTTCACAATTGTGTTGGTGCAGGAAACCACTTTTGCACTTGTATTAGTGTGGAAAAACCACTTTTCGCACATGTGTTAGTGTTGAAAAACCACTTTTTGCACTTGGGTTAGTGTTGAAAAACCACTTTTCGCAGTTGTGTTGGTGCAGGATACCACTTTTGCACTTGTATTAGTGTGGAAAAAACACTTTTTGCACTTGTGATAGTGTTGAAAAACCACTTTTCAAACTTTTGTTAGTGTTGAAAAACCACTTTTCGCACTTGTGTTGGTGCAGGAAACCACTTTTGCACTTGTATTAGTGTGGTAAAAACACTTTTTGCACTTGTGATAGTGTTGAAAAACCACTTTTCGCACTTGTGTTAGTGTTGAAAAACCACTTTTCGCACTTGTGTTGGTGCAGGAAACCACTTTTGCACTTGTATTAGTGTGGAAAAACCACTTTTCGCACTTGTGTTAGTGTTGAAAAAACACTTTTCGCACTTGTGTTAGTGTTGAAAAACCACTTTTCGCACTTGCGTTGGTGCAGGAAACCACTTTTGCACTTGTATTAGTGTGGAAATAACACTTTTCACACTTGTGTTAGTGTTGAAAAACCACTTTTCGCACTTGTGTTAGTGTTGAAAAAACACTTTTCGCACTTGTGTTAGTGTTGAAAAACCACTTTTCGCACTTGTGTTGGTGCAGGAAACCACTTTTGCACTTGTATTAGTGTGGAAAAAACACTTTTCGCACTTGTGTTAGTGTTGAAAAACCACTTTTCGCACATGTGTTAGTGTTGAAAAACCACTTTTCGCACTTGTGTTGGTGCAGGAAACCACTTTTGCACTTGTATTAGTGTGGAAAAACCACTTTTCGCACTTGTGTTAGTGTTCAAAAACCACTTTTCGCACTTGTGTTAGTGTTGAAAAACCACTTTTCGCACTTGTGTTAGTGTTGAAAAACCACTTTTCGCACTTGTGTTAGTGTTGAAAAACCACTTTTCGCACTTGTGTTGGTGCAGGAAACCACTTTTGCACTTGTATTAGTGTGGAAAAAACATTTTTCGCACTTGTGTTAGTGTTGAAAAAACACTTTTCGCACATGTGTTAGTGTTGAAAAACCACTTTTCGCACTTGTGTTGGTGCAGGAAACCACTTTTGCACTTGTATTAGTGTGGAAAAAACACTTTTCGCACTTGTGTTAGTGTTGAAAAACCACTTTTCGCACTTGTGTTCGTGTTGAAAAACCACTTTTCGCACTTGTGTTGGTGCAGGAAACCACTTTTGCACTTGTATTAGTGTGGAAAAAACACTTTTTGCACTTGTGATAGTGTTGAAAAACCACTTTTCGCACTTGTGTTAGTGTTGAAAAACCACTTTTCGCACTTGTGTTGGTGCAGGAAACCACTTTTGCACTTGTATTAGTGTGGAAAAAACACTTTTTGCACTTGTGATAGTGTTGAAAAACCACTTTTCGCAATTGTGTTAGTGTTGAAAAACCACTTTTCGCACTTGTGTTGGTGCAGGAAACCACTTTTGCACATTGTATTAGTGTGGAAAAAACACTTTTTGCACTTGTGATAGTGTTGAAAAACCACTTTTCGCACTTGTGTTAGTGTTGAAAAACCACTTTTCGCACTTGTGTTGGTGCAGGAAACCACTTTTGCACTTGTATTAGTGTGGAAAACCACTTTTCGCACTTGTGTTAGTGTTGAAAAACCACTTTTCGCACTTGTGTTAGTGTTGAAAAACCACATTTTGCACTTGTGTTAGTGTTGAAAAACCACTTTTCGCACTTGTGTTGGTGCAGGAAACCACTTTTGCACTTGTATTAGTGTGGAAAAAACACTTTTTGCACTTGTGATAGTGTTGAAAAACCACTTTTCGCACTTGTGTTAGTGTTGAAAAAACACTTTTCGCACTTGTGTTGGTGCAGGAAACCACTTTTGCACTTGTATTAGTGTGGAAAAACCACTTTTCGCACTTGTGTTAGTGTTGAAAAACCACTTTTCGCACTTGTGTTAGTGTTGAAAAACCACTTTTCACACTTGTTTTGGTGCAGGAAACCACTTTTGCACTTGTATTAGTGTGGAAAAAACACTTTTTGCACTTGTGATAGTGTTGAAAAACCACTTTTCGCACTTGTGTTAGTGTTGAAAAACCACTTTTCGCACTTGTGTTGGTGCAGGAAACCACTTTTGCACTTGTATTAGTGTGGAAAAACCACTTTTGGCACCTGTGTTAGTGTTGAAAAACCACTTTTTGCTCTTGTGTTAGTGTTGAAAACCCACTTTTCGCACTTGTGTTGGTGCAGGAAACCACTTTTGCACTTGCATTAGTGTGGAAAAAACACTTTTTGCACTTGTGATAGTGTTGAAAAACCACTTTTCGCACTTGTGTTAGTGTTGAAAAACCACTTTTCGCACTTGTGTTAGTGTTGAAAAACCACTTTTCGCACTTGTCTTAGTGTTGAAAAACCACTTTTCGCACTTGTGTTGGTGCAGGAAACCACTTTTGCACTTGTATTAGTGTGGAAAAAACACTTTTCGCACTTGTGTTAGTGTTGAAAAACCACTTTTCGCACTTGTGTTCGTGTTGAAAAACCACTTTTCGCACTTGTGTTGGTGCAGGAAACCACTTTTGCACTTGTATTAGTGTGGAAAAAACACTTTTTGCACTTGTGATAGTGTTGAAAAACCACTTTTCGCACTTGTGTTAGTGTTGAAAAACCACTTTTCGCACTTGTGTTGGTGCAGGAAACCACTTTTGCACTTGTATTAGTGTGGAAAAACCACTTTTCGCACTTGTGTTAGTGTTGAAAAACCACTTTTCGCACTTGTGTTAGTGTTGAAAAACCACTTTTCGCACTTGTTTTGGTGCAGGAAACCACTTTTGCACTTGTATTAGTGTGGAAAAAACACTTTTTGCACTTGTGATAGTGTTGAAAAACCACTTTTCGCACTTGTGTTAGTGTTGAAAAACCACTTTTCGCACTTGTGTTGGTGCAGGAAACCACTTTTGCACTTGTATTAGTGTGGAAAAACCACTTTTCGCAGCTGTGTTAGTGTTGAAAAACCACTTTTCGCTCTTGTGTTAGTGTTGAAAAACCACTTTTCGCACTTGTGTTGGTGCAGGAAACCACTTTTGCACTTGTATTAGTGTGGAAAAAACACTTTTTGCACTTGTGATAGTGTTGAAAAACCACTTTTCGCAATTGTGTTAGTGTTGAAAAACCACTTTTCGCACTTGTGTTGGTGCAGGAAACCACTTTTGCACATTGTATTAGTGTGGAAAAAACACTTTTTGCACTTGTGATAGTGTTGAAAAACCACTTTTCGCACTTGTGTTAGTGTTGAAAAACCACTTTTCGCACTTGTGTTGGTGCAGGAAACCACTTTTGCACTTGTATTAGTGTGGAAAACCACTTTTCGCACTTGTGTTAGTGTTGAAAAACCACTTTTCGCACTTGTGTTAGTGTTGAAAAACCACATTTTGCACTTGTGTTAGTGTTGAAAAACCACTTTTCGCACTTGTGTTGGTGCAGGAAACCACTTTTGCACTTGTATTAGTGTGGAAAAAACACTTTTTGCACTTGTGATAGTGTTGAAAAACCACTTTTCGCACTTGTGTTAGTGTTGAAAAAACACTTTTCGCACTTGTGTTGGTGCAGGAAACCACTTTTGCACTTGTATTAGTGTGGATAAACCACTTTTCGCACTTGTGTTAGTGTTGAAAAACCACTTTTCGCACTTGTGTTAGTGTTGAAAAACCACTTTTCGCACTTGTTTTGGTGCAGGAAACCACTTTTGCACTTGTATTAGTGTGGAAAAAACACTTTTTGCACTTGTGATAGTGTTGAAAAACCACTTTTCGCACTTGTGTTAGTGTTGAAAAACCACTTTTCGCACTTGTGTTGGTGCAGGAAACCACTTTTGCACTTGTATTAGTGTGGAAAAACCACTTTTGGCACCTGTGTTAGTGTTGAAAAACCACTTTTTGCTCTTGTGTTAGTGTTGAAAACCCACTTTTTGCACTTGTGTTGGTGCAGGAAACCACTTTTGCACTTGTATTAGTGTGGAAAAAACACTTTTTGCACTTGTGATAGTGTTGAAAAACCACTTTTCGCACTTGTGTTAGTGTTGAAAAACCACTTTTCGCACTTGTGTTAGTGTTGAAAAACCACTTTTCGCACTTGTCTTAGTGTTGAAAAACCACTTTTCACACTTGTGTTGGTGCAGGAAACCACTTTTGCACTTGTATTAGTGTGGAAAAAACTCTTTTTGCACTTGTGATTTTTGTTGAAAAACCACTTTTCACACTTGTGTTAGTGTTGAAAAACCACTTTTCGCAATTGTGTTGGTGCAGGAAACCACTTTTGCACTTGTATTAGTGTGGAAAAACCACTTTTCGCACATGTGTTAGTGTTGAAAAACCACTTTTTGCACTTGGGTTAGTGTTGAAAAACCACTTTTCGCAGTTGTGTTGGTGCAGGATACCACTTTTGCACTTGTATTAGTGTGGAAAAAACACTTTTTGCACTTGTGATAATGTTGAAAAACCACTTTTCAAACTTGTGTTAGTGTTGAAAAACCACTTTTCGCACTTGTGTTGGTGCAGGAAACCACTTTTGCACTTGTATTAGTGTGGTAAAAACACTTTTTGCACTTGTGATAGTGTTGAAAAACCACTTTTCGCACTTGTGTTAGTGTTGAAAAACCACTTTTGCACTTGTATTAGTGTGGAAAAAACACTTTTTGCACTTGTGATAGTGTTGAAAAACCACTTTTCGCACTTGTGTTAGTGTTGAAAAACCACTTTTCGCACTTGTGTTGGTGCAGGAAACCACTTTTGCACTTGTATTAGTGTGGAAAAACCACTTTTGGCACCTGTGTTAGTGTTGAAAAACCACTTTTTGCTCTTGTGTTAGTGTTGAAAAACCACTTTTCGCACTTGTGTTGGTGCAGGAAACCACTTTTGCACTTGTATTAGTGTGGAAAAAACACTTTTTGCACTTGTGATAGTGTTGAAAAACCACTTTTCGCAATTGTGTTAGTGTTGAAAAACCACTTTTCGCACTTGTGTTGGTGCAGGAAACCACTTTTGCACTTGTATTAGTGTGGAAAAACACTTTTTGCACTTGTGATAGTGTTGAAAAACCACTTTTCGCACTTGTGTTAGTGTTGAAAAACCACTTTTCGCACTTGTGTTGGTGCAGGAAACCACTTTTGCACTTGTATTAGTGTGGTAAAAACACTTTTTGCACTTGTGATAGTGTTGAAAAACCACTTTTCGCACTTGTGTTAGTGTTGAAAAACCACTTTTCGCACTTGTGTTGGTGCAGGAAACCACTTTTGCACTTGTATTAGTGTGGAAAAACCACTTTTCGCACTTGTGTTAGTGTTGGAAAACCACTTTTCACACTTGTGTTAGTGTTGAAAAAACACTTTCGCACTTGTGTTAGTGTTGAAAAACCACTTTTCGCACTTGTGTTGGTGCAGGAAACCACTTTTGCACTTGTATTAGTGTGGAAAAAACACTTTCCGCACTTGTGTTAGTGTTGAAAAACCACTTTTCGCACATGTGTTAGCGTTGAAAAACCACTTTTCGCACTGGTGTTGGTGCAGGAAACCACTTTTGCACTTGTATTAGTATGGAAAAACCACTTTTTGCACTTGTGTTAGTGTTGAAAAACCACTTTTCGCACTTGTGTTAGTGTTGAAAAACCACTTTTCGCACTTGTGTTAGTGTTGAAAAACCACTTTTCGCACTTGTGTTAGTGTTGAAAAACCACTTTTCGCACTTGTGTTGGTGCAGGAAACCACTTTTGCACTTGTATTAGTGTGGAAAAAACATTTTTCGCACTTGTGTTAGTGTTGAAAAACCACTTTTCGCACATGTGTTAGTGTTGAAAAACCACTTTTCGCACTTGTGTTGGTGCAGGAAACCACTTTTGCACTTGTATTAGTGTGGAAAAAACACTTTTCGCACTTGTGTTCGTGTTGAAAAACCACTTTTCGCACTTGTGTTGGTGCAGGAAACCACTTTTGCACTTGTATTAGTGTGGAAAAAACACTTTTTGCACTTGTGATAGTGTTGAAAAACCACTTTTCGCACTTGTGTTAGTGTTGAAAAACCACTTTTCGCACTTGTGTTGGTGCAGGAAACCACTTTTGCACTTGTATTAGTGTGGAAAAACCACTTTTCGCACTTGTGTTAGTGTTGAAAAACCACTTTTCGCACTTGTGTTAGTGTTGAAAAACCACTTTTCGCACTTGTTTTGGTGCAGGAAACCACTTTTGCACTTGTATTAGTGTGGAAAAAACACTTTTTGCACTTGTGATAGTGTTGAAAAACCACTTTTCGCACTTGTGTTAGTGTTGAAAAACCACTTTTCGCACTTGTGTTGGTGCAGGAAACCACTTTTGCACTTGTATTAGTGTGGAAAAACCACTTTTCGCACCTGTGTTAGTGTTGAAAAACCACTTTTCGCTCTTGTGTTAGTGTTGAAAAACCAATTTTCGCACTTGTGTTGGTGCAGGAAACCACTTTTGCACTTGTATTAGTGTGGAAAAAACACTTTTTGCACTTGTGATAGTGTTGAAAAACCACTTTTCGCAATTGTGTTAGTGTTGAAAAACCACTTTTCGCACTTGTGTTGGTGCAGGAAACCACTTTTGCACTTGTATTAGTGTGGAAAAAACACTTTTTGCACTTGTGATAGTGTTGAAAAACCACTTTTCGCACTTGTGTTAGTGTTGAAAAACCACTTTTCGCACTTGTGTTGGTGCAGGAAACCACTTTTGCACTTGTATTAGTGTGGAAAACCACTTTTCGCACTTGTGTTAGTGTTGAAAAACCACTTTTCGCACTTGTGTTAGTGTTGAAAAACCACATTTTGCACTTGTGTTAGTGTTGAAAAACCACTTTTCGCACTTGTGTTGGTGCAGGAAACCACTTTTGCACTTGTATTAGTGTGGAAAAAACACTTTTTGCACTTGTGATAGTGTTGAAAAACCACTTTTCGCACTTGTGTTAGTGTTGAAAAAACACTTTTCGCACTTGTGTTGGTGCAGGAAACCACTTTTGCACTTGTATTAGTGTGGAAAAACCACTTTTCGTACTTGTGTTAGTGTTGAAAAACCACTTTTCGCACTTGTGTTAGTGCTGAAAAACCACTTTTCGCACTTGTTTTGGTGCAGGAAACCACTTTTGCACTTGTATTAGTGTGGAAAAAAACACTTTTTGCACTTGTGATAGTGTTGAAAAACCACTTTTCGCACTTGTGTTAGTGTTGAAAAACCACTTTTCGCACTTGTGTTGGTGCAGGAAACCACTTTTGCACTTGTATTAGTGTGGAAAAACCACTTTTGGTACCTGTGTTAGTGTTGAAAAACGACTTTTCGCTCTTGTGTTAGTGTTGAAAAACCACTTTTCGCACTTGTGTTGGTGCAGGAAACCACTTTTGCACTTGTATTAGTGTGGAAAAAACACTTTTTGCACTTGTGATAGTGTTGAAAAACCACTTTTCGCAATTGTGTTAGTGTTGAAAAACCACTTTTCGCACTTGTGTTGGTGCAGGAAACCACTTTTGCACTTGTATTAGTGTGGAAAAAACACTTTTTGCACTTGTGATAGTGTTGAAAAACCACTTTTCGCACTTATGTTAGTGTTGAAAAACCACTTTTCGCACTTGTGTTGGTGCAGGAAACCACTTTTGCACTTGTATTAGTGTGGAAAACCACTTTTCGCACTTGTGTTAGTGTTGAAAAACCACTTTTCGCACTTGTGTTAGTGTTGAAAAACCACATTTTGCACTTGTGTTAGTGTTGAAAAACCACTTTTCGCACTTGTGTTGGTGCAGGAAACCACTTTTGCACTTGTATTAGTGTGGAAAAAACACTTTTTGCACTTGTGATAGTGTTGAAAAACCAATTTTCGCACTTGTGTTAGTGTTGAAAAAACACTTTTCGCACTTGTGTTGGTGCAGGAAACCACTTTTTGCACTTGTGTTGGTGCAGGGAACCACTTTTGCACTTGTATTAGTGTGGAAAAAACACTTTTCGCACTTGTGTTAGTGTTGAAAAACCACTTTTCGCACATGTGTTAGTGTTGAAAAACCACTTTTCGCACTTGTGTTGGTGCAGGAAACCACTTTTGCACTTGTATTAGTGTGGAAAAAACACTTTTTGCACTTGTGTTAGTGTTGAAAAACCACTTTTCGCACTTGTGTTAGTGTTGAAAAACCACTTTTCGCACTTGTGTTGGTGCAGGAAACCACTTTTGCACTTGTATTAGTGTGGAAAAAACATTTTTCGCACTTGTGTTAGTGTTGAAAAAACACTTTTCGCACATGTGTTAGTGTTGAAAAACCACTTTTCGCACTTGTGTTGGTGCAGGAAACCACTTTTGCGCTTGTATTAGTGTGGAAAAAACACTTTTTGCACTTGTGATAGTGTTGAAAAACCACTTTTCGCACTTGTGTTAGTGTTGAAAAACCACTTTTCGCACTTGTGTTGGTGCAGGAAACCACTTTTGCACTTGTATTAGTGTGGAAAAACCACTTTTCGCACTTGTGTTCGTGTTGAAAAACCACTTTTCGCACTTGTGTTAGTGTTGAAAAACCACTTTTCGCACTTGTTTTGGTGCAGGAAACCACTTTTGCACTTGTATTAGTGTGGAAAAAACACTTTTTGCACTTGTGATAGTGTTGAAAAACCACTTTTCGCACTTGTGTTAGTGTTGAAAAACCACTTTTCGCACTTGTGTTGGTGGAGGAAACCACTTTTGCACTTGTATTAGTGTGGAAAAACCACTTTTCGCACCTGTGTTAGTGTTGAAAAACCACTTTTCGCTCTTGTGTTAGTGTTGAAAAACCACTTTTCGCACTTGTGTTGGTGCAGGAAACCACTTTTGCACTTGTATTAGTGTGGAAAAAACACTTTTTGCACTTGTGATAGTGTTGAAAAACCACTTTTCGCAATTGTGTTAGTGTTGAAAAACCACTTTTCGCAATTGTGTTAGTGTTGAAAAACCACTTTTCGCACTTGTGTTGGTGCAGGAAACCATTTTTGCACTTGTATTAGTGTGGAAAAACCACTTTTCGCACTTGTGTTAGTGTTGAAAAACCACTTTTCGCACTTGTGTTAGTGTTGAAAAACCACTTTTCGCACTTGTGTTGGTGCAGGAAACCACTTTTCGCACTTGTGTTAGTGTTGAAAAACCACTTTTCGCACTTGTGTTGGTGCAGGAAACCACTTTTGCACTTGTATTAGTGTGGAAAAAACCACTTTTCGCACCTGTGTTAGTGTTGAAAAACCACTTTTCGCTCTTGTGTTAGTGTTGAAAAACCACTTTTCGCACTTGTGTTGGTGCAGGAAACCACTTTTGCACTTGTATTAGTGTGGAAAAAACACTTTTTGCACTTGTGATAGTGTTGAAAAACCACTTTTCGCAATTGTGTTAGTGTTGAAAAACCACTTTTCGCACTTGTGTTGGTGCAGGTAACCACTTTTGCACATTGTATTAGTGTGGAAAAAACACTTTTTGCACTTGTGATAGTGTTGAAAAACCACTTTTCGCACTTGTGTTACTGTTGAAAAACCACTTTTCGCACTTGTGTTGGTGCAGGAAACCACTTTTGCACTTGTATTAGTGTGGAAAACCACTTTTCGCACTTGTGTTAGTGTTGAAAAACCACTTTTCGCACTTGTGTTAGTGTTGAAAAACCACATTTTGCACTTGTGTTAGTGTTGAAAAACCACTTTTCGCACTTGTGTTGGTGCAGGAAACCACTTTTGCACTCTATTAGTGGAAAAAAACACTTTTTGCACTTGTGATAGTGTTGAAAAACCACTTTTCGCACTTGTGTTAGTGTTGAAAAAACACTTTTCGCACTTGTGTTGGTGCAGGAAACCACTTTTGCACTTGTATTAGTGTGGAAAAACCACTTTTCGCACTTGTGTTAGTGTTGAAAAACCACTTTTCGCACTTGTGTTAGTGTTGAAAAACCACTTTTCGCACTTGTTTTGGTGCAGGAAACCACTTTTGCACTTGTATTAGTGTGGAAAAAACACTTTTTGCACTTGTGATAGTGTTGAAAAACCACTTTTCGCACTTGTGTTAGTGTTGAAAAACCACTTTTCGCACTTGTGTTGGTGCAGGAAACCACTTTTGCACTTGTATTAGTGTGGAAAAACCACTTTTGGCACCTGTGTTAGTGTTGAAAAAACCACTTTTTGCTCTTGTGTTAGTGTTGAAAAACCACTTTTCGCACTTGTGTTGGTGCAGGAAACCACTTTTGCACTTGTATTAGTGTGGAAAAAACACTTTTTGCACTTGTGATAGTGTTGAAAAACCACTTTTCGCAATTGTGTTAGTGTTGAAAAACCACTTTTCGCACTTGTGTTGGTGCAGGAAACCACTTTTGCACTTGTATTAGTGTGGAAAAACACTTTTTGCACTTGTGATAGTGTTGAAAAACCACTTTTCGCACTTGTGTTAGTGTTGAAAAACCACTTTTCGCACTTGTGTTGGTGCAGGAAACCACTTTTGCACTTGTATTAGTGTGGTAAAAACACTTTTTGCACTTGTGATAGTGTTGAAAAACCACTTTTCGCACTTGTGTTAGTGTTGAAAAACCACTTTTCGCACTTGTGTTGGTGCAGGAAACCACTTTTGCACTTGTATTAGTGTGGAAAAACCACTTTTCGCACTTGTGTTAGTGTTGGAAAACCACTTTTTACACTTGTGTTAGTGTTGAAAAAACACTTTCGCACTTGTGTTAGTGTTGAAAAACCACTTTTCGCACTTGTGTTGGTGCAGGAAACCACTTTTGCACTTGTATTAGTGTGGAAAAAACACTTTTCGCACTTGTGTTAGTGTTGAAAAACCACTTTTCGCACATGTGTTAGCGTTGAAAAACCACTTTTCGCACTGGTGTTGGTGCAGGAAACCACTTTTGCACTTGTATTAGTATGGAAAAACCACTTTTTGCACTTGTGTTAGTGTTGAAAAACCACTTTTCGCACTTGTGTTAGTGTTGAAAAACCACTTTTCGCACTTGTGTTAGTGTTGAAAAACCACTTTTCGCACTTGTGTTAGTGTTGAAAAACCACTTTTCGCACTTGTGTTGGTGCAGGAAACCACTTTTGCACTTGTATTAGTGTGGAAAAAACATTTTTCGCACTTGTGTTAGTGTTGAAAAACCACTTTTCGCACATGTGTTAGTGTTGAAAAACCACTTTTCGCACTTGTGTTGGTGCAGGAAACCACTTTTGCACTTGTATTAGTGTGGAAAAAACACTTTTCGCACTTGTGTTCGTGTTGAAAAACCACTTTTCGCACTTGTGTTGGTGCAGGAAACCACTTTTGCACTTGTATTAGTGTGGAAAAAACACTTTTTGCACTTGTGATAGTGTTGAAAAACCACTTTTCGCACTTGTGTTAGTGTTGAAAAACCACTTTTCGCACTTGTGTTGGTGCAGGAAACCACTTTTGCACTTGTATTAGTGTGGAAAAACCACTTTTCGCACTTGTGTTAGTGTTGAAAAACCACTTTTCGCACTTGTGTTAGTGTTGAAAAACCACTTTTCGCACTTGTTTTGGTGCAGGAAACCACTTTTGCACTTGTATTAGTGTGGAAAAAACACTTTTTGCACTTGTGATAGTGTTGAAAAACCACTTTTCGCACTTGTGTTAGTGTTGAAAAACCACTTTTCGCACTTGTGTTGGTGCAGGAAACCACTTTTGCACTTGTATTAGTGTGGAAAAACCACTTTTCGCACCTGTGTTAGTGTTGAAAAACCACTTTTCGCTCTTGTGTTAGTGTTGAAAAACCAATTTTCGCACTTGTGTTGGTGCAGGAAACCACTTTTGCACTTGTATTAGTGTGGAAAAAACACTTTTTGCACTTGTGATAGTGTTGAAAAACCACTTTTCGCAATTGTGTTAGTGTTGAAAAACCACTTTTCGCACTTGTGTTGGTGCAGGAAACCACTTTTGCACTTGTATTAGTGTGGAAAAAACACTTTTTGCACTTGTGATAGTGTTGAAAAACCACTTTTCGCACTTGTGTTAGTGTTGAAAAAACACTTTTCGCACTTGTGTTGGTGCAGGAAACCACTTTTGCACTTGTATTAGTGTGGAAAACCACTTTTCGCACTTGTGTTAGTGTTGAAAAACCACTTTTCGCACTTGTGTTAGTGTTGAAAAACCACATTTTGCACTTGTGTTAGTGTTGAAAAACCACTTTTCGCACTTGTGTTGGTGCAGGAAACCACTTTTGCACTTGTATTAGTGTGGAAAAAACACTTTTTGCACTTGTGATAGTGTTGAAAAACCACTTTTCGCACTTGTGTTAGTGTTGAAAAAACACTTTTCGCACTTGTGTTGGTGCAGGAAACCACTTTTGCACTTGTATTAGTGTGGAAAAACCACTTTTCGTACTTGTGTTAGTGTTGAAAAACCACTTTTCGCACTTGTGTTAGTGCTGAAAAACCACTTTTCGCACTTGTTTTGGTGCAGGAAACCACTTTTGCACTTGTATTAGTGTGGAAAAAAACACTTTTTGCACTTGTGATAGTGTTGAAAAACCACTTTTCGCACTTGTGTTAGTGTTGAAAAACCACTTTTCGCACTTGTGTTGGTGCAGGAAACCACTTTTGCACTTGTATTAGTGTGGAAAAACCACTTTTGGTACCTGTGTTAGTGTTGAAAAACGACTTTTCGCTCTTGTGTTAGTGTTGAAAAACCACTTTTCGCACTTGTGTTGGTGCAGGAAACCACTTTTGCACTTGTATTAGTGTGGAAAAAACACTTTTTGCACTTGTGATAGTGTTGAAAAACCACTTTTCGCAATTGTGTTAGTGTTGAAAAACCACTTTTCGCACTTGTGTTGGTGCAGGAAACCACTTTTGCACTTGTATTAGTGTGGAAAAAACACTTTTTGCACTTGTGATAGTGTTGAAAAACCACTTTTCGCACTTATGTTAGTGTTGAAAAACCACTTTTCGCACTTGTGTTGGTGCAGGAAACCACTTTTGCACTTGTATTAGTGTGGAAAACCACTTTTCGCACTTGTGTTAGTGTTGAAAAACCACTTTTCGCACTTGTGTTAGTGTTGAAAAACCACATTTTGCACTTGTGTTAGTGTTGAAAAACCACTTTTCGCACTTGTGTTGGTGCAGGAAACCACTTTTGCACTTGTATTAGTGTGGAAAAAACACTTTTTGCACTTGTGATAGTGTTGAAAAACCAATTTTCGCACTTGTGTTAGTGTTGAAAAAACACTTTTCGCACTTGTGTTGGTGCAGGAAACCACTTTTTGCACTTGTGTTGGTGCAGGAAACCACTTTTGCACTTGTATTAGTGTGGAAAAAACACTTTTCGCACTTGTGTTAGTGTTGAAAAACCACTTTTCGCACATGTGTTAGTGTTGAAAAACCACTTTTCGCACTTGTGTTGGTGCAGGAAACCACTTTTGCACTTGTATTAGTGTGGAAAAAACACTTTTTGCACTTGTGTTAGTGTTGAAAAACCACTTTTCGCACTTGTGTTAGTGTTGAAAAACCACTTTTCGCACTTGTGTTGGTGCAGGAAACCACTTTTGCACTTGTATTAGTGTGGAAAAAACATTTTTCGCACTTGTGTTAGTGTTGAAAAAACACTTTTCGCACATGTGTTAGTGTTGAAAAACCACTTTTCGCACTTGTGTTGGTGCAGGAAACCACTTTTGCGCTTGTATTAGTGTGGAAAAAACACTTTTCGCACTTGTGTTAGTGTTGAAAACCCACTTTTCGCACTTGTGTTCGTGTTGAAAAACCACTTTTCGCACTTGTGTTGGTGCAGGAAACCACTTTTGCACTTGTATTAGTGTGGAAAAAACACTTTTTGCACTTGTGATAGTGTTGAAAAACCACTTTTCGCACTTGTGTTAGTGTTGAAAAACCACTTTTCGCACTTGTGTTGGTGCAGGAAACCACTTTTGCACTTGTATTAGTGTGGAAAAACCACTTTTCGCACTTGTGTTCGTGTTGAAAAACCACTTTTCGCACTTGTGTTAGTGTTGAAAAACCACTTTTCGCACTTGTTTTGGTGCAGGAAACCACTTTTGCACTTGTATTAGTGTGGAAAAAACACTTTTTGCACTTGTGATAGTGTTGAAAAACCACTTTTCGCACTTGTGTTAGTGTTGAAAAACCACTTTTCGCACTTGTGTTGGTGGAGGAAACCACTTTTGCACTTGTATTAGTGTGGAAAAACCACTTTTCGCACCTGTGTTAGTGTTGAAAAACCACTTTTCGCTCTTGTGTTAGTGTTGAAAAACCACTTTTCGCACTTGTGTTGGTGCAGGAAACCACTTTTGCACTTGTATTAGTGTGGAAAAAACACTTTTTGCACTTGTGATAGTGTTGAAAAACCACTTTTCGCAATTGTGTTAGTGTTGAAAAACCACTTTTCGCACTTGTGTTGGTGCAGGAAACCACTTTTGCACATTGTATTAGTGTGGAAAAAACACTTTTTGCACTTGTGATAGTGTTGAAAAACCACTTTTCGCACTTGTGTTAGTGTTGAAAAACCACTTTTCGCACTTGTGTTGGTGCAGGAAACCACTTTTGCACTTGTATTAGTGTGGAAAACCACTTTTCGCACTTGTGTTAGTGTTGAAAAACCACTTTTCGCACTTGTGTTAGTGTTGAAAAACCACATTTTGCACTTGTGTTAGTGTTGAAAAACCACTTTTCGCACTTGTGTTGGTGCAGGAAACCACTTTTGCACTTGTATTAGTGTGGAAAAAACACTTTTTGCACTTGTGATAGTGTTGAAAAACCACTTTTCGCACTTGTGTTAGTGTTGAAAAAACACTTTTCGCACTTGTGTTGGTGCAGGAAACCACTTTTGCACTTGTATTAGTGTGGAAAAAACCACTTTTCGCACTTGTGTTAGTGTTGAAAAACCACTTTTCGCACTTGTGTTAGTGTTGAAAAACCACTTTTCGCACTTGTTTTGGTGCAGGAAAACACTTTTGCACTTGTATTAGTGTGGAAAAACCACTTTTGGCACCTGTGTTAGTGTTGAAAAACCAATTTTTGCTCTTGTGTTAGTGTTGAAAAACCACTTTTCGCACTTGTGTTGGTGCAGGAAACCACTTTTGCACTTGTATTAGTGTGGAAAAAACACTTTTTGCACTTGTGATAGTGTTGAAAAACCACTTTTCGCAATTGTGTTAGTGTTGAAAAACCACTTTTCGCACTTGTGTTGGTGCAGGAAACCACTTTTGCACTTGTATTAGTGTGGAAAAAGCACTTTTTGCACTTGTGATAGTGTTGAAAAACCACTTTTCGCACTTGTGTTAGTGTTGAAAAACCACTTTTCGCACTTGTGTTGGTGCAGGAAACCACTTTTGCACTTGTATTAGTGTGGAAAAACCACTTTTGGTACCTGTGTTAGTGTTGAAAAACGACTTTTCGCTCTTGTGTTAGTGTTGAAAAACCACTTTTCGCACTTGTGTTGGTGCAGGAAACCACTTTTGCACTTGTATTAGTGTGGAAAAAACACTTTTTGCACTTGTGATAGTGTTGAAAAACCACTTTTCGCAATTGTGTTAGTGTTGAAAAACCACTTTTCGCACTTGTGTTGGTGCAGGAAACCACTTTTGCACTTGTATTAGTGTGGAAAAAACACTTTTTGCACTTGTGATAGTGTTGAAAAACCACTTTTCGCACTTATGTTAGTGTTGAAAAACCACTTTTCGCACTTGTGTTGGTGCAGGAAACCACTTTTGCACTTGTATTAGTGTGGAAAACCACTTTTCGCACTTGTGTTAGTGTTGAAAAACCACTTTTCGCACTTGTGTTAGTGTTGAAAAACTACATTTTGCACTTGTGTTAGTGTTGAAAAACCACTTTTCGCACTTGTGTTGGTGCAGGAAACCACTTTTGCACTTGTATTAGTGTGGAAAAAACACTTTTTGCACTTGTGATAGTGTTGAAAAACCAATTTTCGCACTTGTGTTAGTGTTGAAAAAACACTTTTCGCACTTGTGTTGGTGCAGGAAACCACTTTTTGCACTTGTGTTGGTGCAGGAAACCACTTTTGCACTTGTATTAGTGTGGAAAAAACACTTTTCGCACTTGTGTTAGTGTTGAAAAACCACTTTTCGCACATGTGTTAGTGTTGAAAAACCACTTTTCGCACTTGTGTTGGTGCAGGAAACCACTTTTGCACTTGTATTAGTGTGGAAAAAACACTTTTTGCACTTGTGTTAGTGTTGAAAAACCACTTTTCGCACTTGTGTTAGTGTTGAAAAACCACTTTTCGCACTTGTGTTGGTGCAGGAAACCACTTTTGCACTTGTATTAGTGTGGAAAAAACATTTTTCGCACTTGTGTTAGTGTTGAAAAAACACTTTTCGCACATGTGTTAGTGTTGAAAAACCACTTTTCGCACTTGTGTTGGTGCAGGAAACCACTTTTGCGCTTGTATTAGTGTGGAAAAAACACTTTTCGCACTTGTGTTAGTGTTGAAAACCCACTTTTCGCACTTGTGTTCGTGTTGAAAAACCACTTTTCGCACTTGTGTTGGTGCAGGAAACCACTTTTGCACTTGTATTAGTGTGGAAAAAACACTTTTCGCACTTGTGATAGTGTTGAAAAACCACTTTTCGCACTTGTGTTAGTGTTGAAAAACCACTTTTCGCACTTGTGTTGGTGCAGGAAACCACTTTTGCACTTGTATTAGTGTGGAAAAACCACTTTTCGCACTTGTGTTCGTGTTGAAAAACCACTTTTCGCACTTGTGTTAGTGTTGAAAAACCACTTTTCGCACTTGTTTTGGTGCAGGAAACCACTTTTGCACTTGTATTAGTGTGGAAAAAACACTTTTTGCACTTGTGATAGTGTTGAAAAACCACTTTTCGCACTTGTGTTAGTGTTGAAAAACCACTTTTCGCACTTGTGTTGGTGGAGGAAACCACTTTTGCACTTGTATTAGTGTGGAAAAACCACTTTTCGCACCTGTGTTAGTGTTGAAAAACCACTTTTCGCTCTTGTGTTAGTGTTGAAAAACCACTTTTCGCACTTGTGTTGGTGCAGGAAACCACTTTTGCACTTGTATTAGTGTGGAAAAAACACTTTTTGCACTTGTGATAGTGTTGAAAAACCACTTTTCGCAATTGTGTTAGTGTTGAAAAACCACTTTTCGCACTTGTGTTGGTGCAGGAAACCACTATTGCACATTGTATTAGTGTGGAAAAAACACTTTTTGCACTTGTGATAGTGTTGAAAAACCACTTTTCGCACTTGTGTTAGTGTTGAAAAACCACTTTTCGCACTTGTGTTGGTGCAGGAAACCACTTTTGCACTTGTATTAGTGTGGAAAACCACTTTTCGCACTTGTGTTAGTGTTGAAAAACCACTTTTCGCACTTGTGTTAGTGTTGAAAAACCACATTTTGCACTTGTGTTAGTGTTGAAAAACCACTTTTCGCACTTGTGTTGGTGCAGGAAACCACTTTTGCACTTGTATTAGTGTGGAAAAAACACTTTTTGCACTTGTGATAGTGTTGAAAAACCACTTTTCGCACTTGTGTTAGTGTTGAAAAAACACTTTTCGCACTTGTGTTGGTGCAGGAAACCACTTTTGCACTTGTATTAGTGTGGAAAAAACCACTTTTCGCACTTGTGTTAGTGTTGAAAAACCACTTTTCGCACTTGTGTTAGTGTTGAAAAACCACTTTTCGCACTTGTTTTGGTGCAGGAAAACACTTTTGCACTTGTATTAGTGTGGAAAAACCACTTTTGGCACCTGTGTTAGTGTTGAAAAACCAATTTTTGCTCTTGTGTTAGTGTTGAAAAACCACTTTTCGCACTTGTGTTGGTGCAGGAAACCACTTTTGCACTTGTATTAGTGTGGAAAAAACACTTTTTGCACTTGTGATAGTGTTGAAAAACCACTTTTCGCAATTGTGTTAGTGTTGAAAAACCACTTTTCGCACTTGTGTTGGTGCAGGAAACCACTTTTGCACTTGTATTAGTGTGGAAAAAGCACTTTTTGCACTTGTGATAGTGTTGAAAAACCACTTTTCGCACTTGTGTTAGTGTTGAAAAACCACTTTTCGCACTTGTGTTGGTGCAGGAAACCACTTTTGCACTTGTATTAGTGTGGTAAAAACACTTTTTGCACTTGTGATAGTGTTGAAAAACCACTTTTCGCACTTGTGTTAGTGTTGAAAAACCACTTTTCGCACTTGTGTTGGTGCAGGAAACCACTTTTGCACTTGTATTAGTGTGGAAAAACCACTTTTCGCACTTGTGTTAGTGTTGAAAAACCACTTTTCGCACTTGTTTTAGTGTTGAAAAAACACTTTCGCACTTGTGTTAGTGTTGAAAAACCACTTTTCGCACTTGTGTTGGTGCAGGAAACCACTTTTGCACTTGTATTAGTGTGGAAAAAACACTTTTCGCACTTGTGTTAGTGTTGAAAAACCACTTTTCGCACATGTGTTAGCGTTGAAAAACCACTTTTCGCACTGGTGTTGGTGCAGGAAACCACTTTTGCACTTGTATTAGTGTGGAAAAACCACTTTTTGCACTTGTGTTAGTGTTGAAAAACCACTTTTCGCACTTGTGTTAGTGTTGAAAAACCACTTTTCGCACTTGTGTTAGTGTTGAAAAACCACTTTTCGCACTTGTGTTAGTGTTGAAAAACCACTTTTCGCACTTGTGTTGGTGCAGGAAACCACTTTTGCACTTGTATTAGTGTGGAAAAAACATTTTTCGCACTTGTGTTAGTGTTGAAAAACCACTTTTCGCACATGTGTTAGTGTTGAAAAACCACTTTTCGCACTTGTGTTGGTGCAGGAAACCACTTTTGCACTTGTATTAGTGTGGAAAAAACACTTTTCGCACTTGTGTTGGTGCAGTAAACCACTTTTACACTTGTATTAGTGTGGAAAAACCACTTTTCGCACTTGTGTTGGTGCAGAAAACCACTTTTCGCACTTGTGTTAGTGTTGAAAAACCGCTTTTCGCACTTGTGTTAGTGTTGAAAAACCACTTTTCGCACTTGTGTTGGTGCAGGAAACCACTTTTACACTTGTATTAGTGTGGAAAAAACACTTTTTGCACTTGTGATAGTGTTGAAAAAACCACTTTTCGCACTTGTGTTAGTGTTGAAAAACCACTTTTCGCACTTGTGTTAGTGTTGAAAAACCACTTTTCGCACTTGTCTTAGTGTTGAAAAACCACTTTTCACACTTGTGTTGGTGCAGGAAACCACTTTTGCACTTGTATTAGTGTGGAAAAAACTCTTTTTGTACTTGTGATTTTTGTTGAAAAACCACTTTTCGCACTTGTGTTACTGTTGAAAAACCACTTTTCGCAATTGTGTTGGTGCAGGAAACCACTTTTGCACTTGTATTAGTGTGGAAAAACCACTTTTTGCACATGTGTTAGTGTTGAAAAACCACTTTTTGCACTTGGGTTAGTGTTGAAAAACCACTTTTCGCAGTTGTGTTGGTGCAGGATACCACGTTTGCACTTGTATTAGTGTGGAAAAAACACTTTTTGCACTTGTGATAGTGTTGAAAAACCACTTTTCAAACTTGTGTTAGTGTTGAAAAACCACTTTTCGCACTTGTGTTGGTGCAGGAAACCACTTTTGCACTTGTATTAGTGTGGAAAAACCACTTTTCGCACTTGTGTTAGTGTTGAAAAACCACTTTTCGCACTTGTGTTAGTGTTGAAAAACCACTTTTCGCACTTGTGTTGGTGCAGGAAACCACTTTTGCACTTGTATTAGTGTGGTAAAAACACTTTTTGCACTTGTGATAGTGTTGAAAAACCACTTTTCGCACTTGTGTTAGTGTTGAAAAACCACTTTTCGCACTTGTGTTGGTGCAGGAAACCACTTTTGCAGTTGTATTAGTGTGGAAAAACCACTTTTCGCACTTGTGTTAGTGTTGAAAAACCACTTTTCGCACTTGTGTTAGTGTTGAAAAAACACTTTTCGCACTTGTGTTAGTGTTGAAAAACCACTTTTCGCACTTGTGTTGGTGCAGGAAACCACTTTTGCACTTGTATTAGTGTGGAAAAAACACTTTTCGCACATGTGTTAGTGTTGAAAAACCACTTTTCGCACTTGTGTTGGTGCAGGAAACCACTTTTGCACTTGTATTAGTGTGGAAAAACCACTTTTCGTACTTGTGTTAGTGTTGAAAAACCACTTTTCGCACTTGTGTTAGTGTTGAAAAACCACTTTTCGCACTTGTGTTAGTGTTGAAAAACCACTTTTCGCACTTGTGTTAGTGTTGAAAAACCACTTTTCGCACTTGTGTTGGTGCAGGAAACCACTTTTGCACTTGTATTAGTGTGGAAAAAACATTTTTCGCACTTGTGTTAGTGTTGAAAAAACACTTTTCGCACATGTGTTAGTGTTGAAAAACCACTTTTCGCACTTGTGTTGGTGCAGGAAACCACTTTTGCACTTGTATTAGTGTGGAAAAAACACTTTTCGCACTTGTGTTAGTGTTGAAAAACCACTTTTCGCACTTGTGTTCGTGTTGAAAAACCACTTTTCGCACTTGTGTTGGTGCAGGAAACCACTTTTGCACTTGTATTAGTGTGGAAAAAACACTTTTTGCACTTGTGATAGTGTTGAAAAACCACTTTTCGCACTTGTGTTAGTGTTGAAAAACCACTTTTCGCACTTGTGTTGGTGCAGGAAACCATTTTTGCACTTGTATTAGTGTGGAAAAACCACTTTTCGCACTTGTGTTAGTGTTGAAAAACCACTTTTCGCACTTGTGTTAGTGTTGAAAAACCACTTTTCGCACTTGTGTTGGTGCAGGAAACCACTTTTGCACTTGTATTAGTGTGGAAAAAACACTTTTTGCACTTGTGATAGTGTTGAAAAACCACTTTTCGCACTTGTGTTAGTGTTGAAAAACCACTTTTCGCACTTGTGTTGGTGCAGGAAACCACTTTTGCACTTGTATTAGTGTGGAAAAACCACTTTTCGCACCTGTGTTAGTGTTGAAAAACCACTTTTCGCTCTTGTGTTAGTGTTGAAAAACCACTTTTCGCACTTGTGTTGGTGCAGGAAACCACTTTTGCACTTGTATTAGTGTGGAAAAAACACTTTTTGCACTTGTGATAGTGTTGAAAAACCACTTTTCGCAATTGTGTTAGTGTTGAAAAACCACTTTTCGCACTTGTGTTGGTGCAGGAAACCACTTTTGCACATTGTATTAGTGTGGAAAAAACACTTTTTGCACTTGTGATAGTGTTGAAAAACCACTTTTCGCACTTGTGTTACTGTTGAAAAACCACTTTTCGCACTTGTGTTGGTGCAGGAAACCACTTTTGCACTTGTATTAGTGTGGAAAACCACTTTTCGCACTTGTGTTAGTGTTGAAAAACCACTTTTCGCACTTGTGTTAGTGTTGAAAAACCACATTTTGCACTTGTGTTAGTGTTGAAAAACCACTTTTCGCACTTGTGTTGGTGCAGGAAACCACTTTTGCACTCTATTAGTGTGGAAAAAACACTTTTTGCACTTGTGATAGTGTTGAAAAACCACTTTTCGCACTTCTGTTAGTGTTGAAAAAACACTTTTCGCACTTGTGTTGGTGCAGGAAACCACTTTTGCACTTGTATTAGTGTGGAAAAACCACTTTTCGCACTTGTGTTAGTGTTGAAAAACCACTTTTCGCACTTGTGTTAGTGTTGACAAACCACTTTTCGCACTTGTTTTGGTGCAGGAAACCACTTTTGCACTTGTATTAGTGTGGAAAAAACACTTTTTGCACTTGTGATAGTGTTGAAAAACCACTTTTCGCACTTGTGTTAGTGTTGAAAAACCACTTTTCGCACTTGTGTTGGTGCAGGAAACCACTTTTGCACTTGTATTAGTGTGGAAAAACCACTTTTGGCACCTGTGTTAGTGTTGAAAAACCACTTTTTGCTCTTGTGTTAGTGTTGAAAAACCACTTTTCGCACTTGTGTTGGTGCAGGAAACCACTTTTGCACTTGTATTAGTGTGGAAAAAACACTTTTTGCACTTGTGATAGTGTTGAAAAACCACTTTTCGCAATTGTGTTAGTGTTGAAAAACCACTTTTCGCACTTGTGTTGGTGCAGGAAACCACTTTTGCACTTGTATTAGTGTGGAAAAACACTTTTTGCACTTGTGATAGTGTTGAAAAACCACTTTTCGCACTTGTGTTAGTGTTGAAAAACCACTTTTCGCACTTGTGTTGGTGCAGGAAACCACTTTTGCACTTGTATTAGTGTGGTAAAAACACTTTTTGCACTTGTGATAGTGTTGAAAAACCACTTTTCGCACTTGTGTTAGTGTTGAAAAACCACTTTTCGCACTTGTGTTGGTGCAGGAAACCACTTTTGCACTTGTATTAGTGTGGAAAAACCACTTTTCGCACTTGTGTTAGTGTTGGAAAACCACTTTTCACACTTGTGTTAGTGTTGAAAAAACACTTTCGCACTTGTGTTAGTGTTGAAAAACCACTTTTCGCACTTGTGTTGGTGCAGGAAACCACTTTTGCACTTGTATTAGTGTGGAAAAAACACTTTTCGCACTTGTGTTAGTGTTGAAAAACCACTTTTCGCACATGTGTTAGCGTTGAAAAACCACTTTTCGCACTGGTGTTGGTGCAGGAAACCACTTTTGCACTTGTATTAGTATGGAAAAACCACTTTTTGCACTTGTGTTAGTGTTGAAAAACCACTTTTCGCACTTGTGTTAGTGTTGAAAAACCACTTTTCGCACTTGTGTTAGTGTTGAAAAACCACTTTTCGCACTTGTGTTAGTGTTGAAAAACCACTTTTCGCACTTGTGTTGGTGCAGGAAACCACTTTTGCACTTGTATTAGTGTGGAAAAAACATTTTTCGCACTTGTGTTAGTGTTGAAAAACCACTTTTCGCACATGTGTTAGTGTTGAAAAACCACTTTTCGCACTTGTGTTGGTGCAGGAAACCACTTTTGCACTTGTATTAGTGTGGAAAAAACACTTTTCGCACTTGTGTTCGTGTTGAAAAACCACTTTTCGCACTTGTGTTGGTGCAGGAAACCACTTTTGCACTTGTATTAGTGTGGAAAAAACACTTTTTGCACTTGTGATAGTGTTGAAAAACCACTTTTCGCACTTGTGTTAGTGTTGAAAAACCACTTTTCGCACTTGTGTTGGTGCAGGAAACCACTTTTGCACTTGTATTAGTGTGGAAAAACCACTTTTCGCACTTGTGTTAGTGTTGAAAAACCACTTTTCGCACTTGTGTTAGTGTTGAAAAACCACTTTTCGCACTTGTTTTGGTGCAGGAAACCACTTTTGCACTTGTATTAGTGTGGAAAAAACACTTTTTGCACTTGTGATAGTGTTGAAAAACCACTTTTCGCACTTGTGTTAGTGTTGAAAAACCACTTTTCGCACTTGTGTTGGTGCAGGAAACCACTTTTGCACTTGTATTAGTGTGGAAAAACCACTTTTCGCACCTGTGTTAGTGTTGAAAAACCACTTTTCGCTCTTGTGTTAGTGTTGAAAAACCAATTTTCGCACTTGTGTTGGTGCAGGAAACCACTTTTGCACTTGTATTAGTGTGGAAAAAACACTTTTTGCACTTGTGATAGTGTTGAAAAACCACTTTTCGCAATTGTGTTAGTGTTGAAAAACCACTTTTCGCACTTGTGTTGGTGCAGGAAACCACTTTTGCACTTGTATTAGTGTGGAAAAAACACTTTTTGCACTTGTGATAGTGTTGAAAAACCACTTTTCGCACTTGTGTTAGTGTTGAAAAACCACTTTTCGCACTTGTGTTGGTGCAGGAAACCACTTTTGCACTTGTATTAGTGTGGAAAACCACTTTTCGCACTTGTGTTAGTGTTGAAAAACCACTTTTCGCACTTGTGTTAGTGTTGAAAAACCACATTTTGCACTTGTGTTAGTGATGAAAAACCACTTTTCGCACTTGTGTTGGTGCAGGAAACCACTTTTGCACTTGTATTAGTGTGGAAAAAACACTTTTTGCACTTGTGATAGTGTTGAAAAACCACTTTTCGCACTTGTGTTAGTGTTGAAAAAACACTTTTCGCACTTGTGTTGGTGCAGGAAACCACTTTTGCACTTGTATTAGTGTGGAAAAACCACTTTTCGTACTTGTGTTAGTGTTGAAAAACCACTTTTCGCACTTGTGTTAGTGCTGAAAAACCACTTTTCGCACTTGTTTTGGTGCAGGAAACCACTTTTGCACTTGTATTAGTGTGGAAAAAACACTTTTTGCACTTGTGATAGTGTTGAAAAACCACTTTTCGCACTTGTGTTAGTGTTGAAAAACCACTTTTCGCACTTGTGTTGGTGCAGGAAACCACTTTTGCACTTGTATTAGTGTGGAAAAACCACTTTTGGTACCTGTGTTAGTGTTGAAAAACGACTTTTCGCTCTTGTGTTAGTGTTGAAAAACCACTTTTCGCACTTGTGTTGGTGCAGGAAACCACTTTTGCACTTGTATTAGTGTGGAAAAAACACTTTTTGCACTTGTGATAGTGTTGAAAAACCACTTTTCGCAATTGTGTTAGTGTTGAAAAACCACTTTTCGCACTTGTGTTGGTGCAGGAAACCACTTTTGCACTTGTATTAGTGTGGAAAAAACACTTTTTGCACTTGTGATAGTGTTGAAAAACCACTTTTCGCACTTATGTTAGTGTTGAAAAACCACTTTTCGCACTTGTGTTGGTGCAGGAAACCACTTTTGCACTTGTATTAGTGTGGAAAACCACTTTTCGCACTTGTGTTAGTGTTGAAAAACCACTTTTCGCACTTGTGTTAGTGTTGAAAAACCACATTTTGCACTTGTGTTAGTGTTGAAAAACCACTTTTCGCACTTGTGTTGGTGCAGGAAACCACTTTTGCACTTGTATTAGTGTGGAAAAAACACTTTTTGCACTTGTGATAGTGTTGAAAAACCAATTTTCGCACTTGTGTTAGTGTTGAAAAAACACTTTTCGCACTTGTGTTGGTGCAGGAAACCACTTTTCGCACTTGTGTTGGTGCAGGAAACCACTTTTGCACTTGTATTAGTGTGGAAAAAACACTTTTCGCACTTGTGTTAGTGTTGAAAAACCACTTTTCGCACTTGTGTTCGTGTTGAAAAACCACTTTTCGCACTTGTGTTGGTGCAGGAAACCACTTTTGCACTTGTATTAGTGTGGTAAAAACACTTTTTGCACTTGTGATAGTGTTGAAAAACCACTTTTCGCACTTGTGTTAGTGTTGAAAAACCACTTTTCGCACTTGTGTTGGTGCAGGAAACCACTTTTGCACTTGTATTAGTGTGGAAAAACCACTTTTCGCACTTGTGTTAGTGTTGAAAAACCACTTTTCGCACTTGTTTTAGTGTTGAAAAAACACTTTCGCACTTGTGTTAGTGTTGAAAAACCACTTTTCGCACTTGTGTTGGTGCAGGAAACCACTTTTGCACTTGTATTAGTGTGGAAAAAACACTTTTCGCACTTGTGTTAGTGTTGAAAAACCACTTTTCGCACATGTGTTAGCGTTGAAAAACCACTTTTCGCACTGGTGTTGGTGCAGGAAACCACTTTTGCACTTGTATTAGTGTGGAAAAACCACTTTTTGCACTTGTGTTAGTGTTGAAAAACCACTTTTCGCACTTGTGTTAGTGTTGAAAAACCACTTTTCGCACTTGTGTTAGTGTTGAAAAACCACTTTTCGCACTTGTGTTAGTGTTGAAAAACCACTTTTCGCACTTGTGTTGGTGCAGGAAACCACTTTTGCACTTGTATTAGTGTGGAAAAAACATTTTTCGCACTTGTGTTAGTGTTGAAAAACCACTTTTCGCACATGTGTTAGTGTTGAAAAACCACTTTTCGCACTTGTGTTGGTGCAGGAAACCACTTTTGCACTTGTATTAGTGTGGAAAAAACACTTTTCGCACTTGTGTTGGTGCAGTAAACCACTTTTACACTTGTATTAGTGTGGAAAAACCACTTTTCGCACTTGTGTTGGTGCAGAAAACCACTTTTCGCACTTGTGTTAGTGTTGAAAAACCGCTTTTCGCACTTGTGTTAGTGTTGAAAAACCACTTTTCGCACTTGTGTTGGTGCAGGAAACCACTTTTACACTTGTATTAGTGTGGAAAAAACACTTTTTGCACTTGTGATAGTGTTGAAAAAACCACTTTTCGCACTTGTGTTAGTGTTGAAAAACCACTTTTCGCACTTGTGTTAGTGTTGAAAAACCACTTTTCGCACTTGTCTTAGTGTTGAAAAACCACTTTTCACACTTGTGTTGGTGCAGGAAACCACTTTTGCACTTGTATTAGTGTGGAAAAAACTCTTTTTGTACTTGTGATTTTTGTTGAAAAACCACTTTTCGCACTTGTGTTACTGTTGAAAAACCACTTTTCGCAATTGTGTTGGTGCAGGAAACCACTTTTGCACTTGTATTAGTGTGGAAAAACCACTTTTTGCACATGTGTTAGTGTTGAAAAACCACTTTTTGCACTTGGGTTAGTGTTGAAAAACCACTTTTCGCAGTTGTGTTGGTGCAGGATACCACGTTTGCACTTGTATTAGTGTGGAAAAAACACTTTTTGCACTTGTGATAGTGTTGAAAAACCACTTTTCAAACTTGTGTTAGTGTTGAAAAACCACTTTTCGCACTTGTGTTGGTGCAGGAAACCACTTTTGCACTTGTATTAGTGTGGAAAAACCACTTTTCGCACTTGTGTTAGTGTTGAAAAACCACTTTTCGCACTTGTGTTAGTGTTGAAAAACCACTTTTCGCACTTGTGTTGGTGCAGGAAACCACTTTTGCACTTGTATTAGTGTGGTAAAAACACTTTTTGCACTTGTGATAGTGTTGAAAAACCACTTTTCGCACTTGTGTTAGTGTTGAAAAACCACTTTTCGCACTTGTGTTGGTGCAGGAAACCACTTTTGCAGTTGTATTAGTGTGGAAAAACCACTTTTCGCACTTGTGTTAGTGTTGAAAAACCACTTTTCGCACTTGTGTTAGTGTTGAAAAAACACTTTTCGCACTTGTGTTAGTGTTGAAAAACCACTTTTCGCACTTGTGTTGGTGCAGGAAACCACTTTTGCACTTGTATTAGTGTGGAAAAAACACTTTTCGCACATGTGTTAGTGTTGAAAAACCACTTTTCGCACTTGTGTTGGTGCAGGAAACCACTTTTGCACTTGTATTAGTGTGGAAAAACCACTTTTCGTACTTGTGTTAGTGTTGAAAAACCACTTTTCGCACTTGTGTTAGTGTTGAAAAACCACTTTTCGCACTTGTGTTAGTGTTGAAAAACCACTTTTCGCACTTGTGTTAGTGTTGAAAAACCACTTTTCGCACTTGTGTTGGTGCAGGAAACCACTTTTGCACTTGTATTAGTGTGGAAAAAACATTTTTCGCACTTGTGTTAGTGTTGAAAAAACACTTTTCGCACATGTGTTAGTGTTGAAAAACCACTTTTCGCACTTGTGTTGGTGCAGGAAACCACTTTTGCACTTGTATTAGTGTGGAAAAAACACTTTTCGCACTTGTGTTAGTGTTGAAAAACCACTTTTCGCACTTGTGTTCGTGTTGAAAAACCACTTTTCGCACTTGTGTTGGTGCAGGAAACCACTTTTGCACTTGTATTAGTGTGGAAAAAACACTTTTTGCACTTGTGATAGTGTTGAAAAACCACTTTTCGCACTTGTGTTAGTGTTGAAAAACCACTTTTCGCACTTGTGTTGGTGCAGGAAACCATTTTTGCACTTGTATTAGTGTGGAAAAACCACTTTTCGCACTTGTGTTAGTGTTGAAAAACCACTTTTCGCACTTGTGTTAGTGTTGAAAAACCACTTTTCGCACTTGTGTTGGTGCAGGAAACCACTTTTGCACTTGTATTAGTGTGGAAAAAACACTTTTTGCACTTGTGATAGTGTTGAAAAACCACTTTTCGCACTTGTGTTAGTGTTGAAAAACCACTTTTCGCACTTGTGTTGGTGCAGGAAACCACTTTTGCACTTGTATTAGTGTGGAAAAACCACTTTTCGCACCTGTGTTAGTGTTGAAAAACCACTTTTCGCTCTTGTGTTAGTGTTGAAAAACCACTTTTCGCACTTGTGTTGGTGCAGGAAACCACTTTTGCACTTGTATTAGTGTGGAAAAAACACTTTTTGCACTTGTGATAGTGTTGAAAAACCACTTTTCGCAATTGTGTTAGTGTTGAAAAACCACTTTTCGCACTTGTGTTGGTGCAGGAAACCACTTTTGCACATTGTATTAGTGTGGAAAAAACACTTTTTGCACTTGTGATAGTGTTGAAAAACCACTTTTCGCACTTGTGTTACTGTTGAAAAACCACTTTTCGCACTTGTGTTGGTGCAGGAAACCACTTTTGCACTTGTATTAGTGTGGAAAACCACTTTTCGCACTTGTGTTAGTGTTGAAAAACCACTTTTCGCACTTGTGTTAGTGTTGAAAAACCACATTTTGCACTTGTGTTAGTGTTGAAAAACCACTTTTCGCACTTGTGTTGGTGCAGGAAACCACTTTTGCACTCTATTAGTGTGGAAAAAACACTTTTTGCACTTGTGATAGTGTTGAAAAACCACTTTTCGCACTTCTGTTAGTGTTGAAAAAACACTTTTCGCACTTGTGTTGGTGCAGGAAACCACTTTTGCACTTGTATTAGTGTGGAAAAACCACTTTTCGCACTTGTGTTAGTGTTGAAAAACCACTTTTCGCACTTGTGTTAGTGTTGAAAAACCACTTTTCGCACTTGTTTTGGTGCAGGAAACCACTTTTGCACTTGTATTAGTGTGGAAAAAACACTTTTTGCACTTGTGATAGTGTTGAAAAACCACTTTTCGCACTTGTGTTAGTGTTGAAAAACCACTTTTCGCACTTGTGTTGGTGCAGGAAACCACTTTTGCACTTGTATTAGTGTGGAAAAACCACTTTTGGCACCTGTGTTAGTGTTGAAAAACCACTTTTTGCTCTTGTGTTAGTGTTGAAAAACCACTTTTCGCACTTGTGTTGGTGCAGGAAACCACTTTTGCACTTGTATTAGTGTGGAAAAAACACTTTTTGCACTTGTGATAGTGTTGAAAAACCACTTTTCGCAATTGTGTTAGTGTTGAAAAACCACTTTTCGCACTTGTGTTGGTGCAGGAAACCACTTTTGCACTTGTATTAGTGTGGAAAAACACTTTTTGCACTTGTGATAGTGTTGAAAAACCACTTTTCGCACTTGTGTTAGTGTTGAAAAACCACTTTTCGCACTTGTGTTGGTGCAGGAAACCACTTTTGCACTTGTATTAGTGTGGTAAAAACACTTTTTGCACTTGTGATAGTGTTGAAAAACCACTTTTCGCACTTGTGTTAGTGTTGAAAAACCACTTTTCGCACTTGTGTTGGTGCAGGAAACCACTTTTGCACTTGTATTAGTGTGGAAAAACCACTTTTCGCACTTGTGTTAGTGTTGGAAAACCACTTTTCACACTTGTGTTAGTGTTGAAAAAACACTTTCGCACTTGTGTTAGTGTTGAAAAACCACTTTTCGCACTTGTGTTGGTGCAGGAAACCACTTTTGCACTTGTATTAGTGTGGAAAAAACACTTTTCGCACTTGTGTTAGTGTTGAAAAACCACTTTTCGCACATGTGTTAGCGTTGAAAAACCACTTTTCGCACTGGTGTTGGTGCAGGAAACCACTTTTGCACTTGTATTAGTATGGAAAAACCACTTTTTGCACTTGTGTTAGTGTTGAAAAACCACTTTTCGCACTTGTGTTAGTGTTGAAAAACCACTTTTCGCACTTGTGTTAGTGTTGAAAAACCACTTTTCGCACTTGTGTTAGTGTTGAAAAACCACTTTTCGCACTTGTGTTGGTGCAGGAAACCACTTTTGCACTTGTATTAGTGTGGAAAAAACATTTTTCGCACTTGTGTTAGTGTTGAAAAACCACTTTTCGCACATGTGTTAGTGTTGAAAAACCACTTTTCGCACTTGTGTTGGTGCAGGAAACCACTTTTGCACTTGTATTAGTGTGGAAAAAACACTTTTCGCACTTGTGTTCGTGTTGAAAAACCACTTTTCGCACTTGTGTTGGTGCAGGAAACCACTTTTGCACTTGTATTAGTGTGGAAAAAACACTTTTTGCACTTGTGATAGTGTTGAAAAACCACTTTTCGCACTTGTGTTAGTGTTGAAAAACCACTTTTCGCACTTGTGTTGGTGCAGGAAACCACTTTTGCACTTGTATTAGTGTGGAAAAACCACTTTTCGCACTTGTGTTAGTGTTGAAAAACCACTTTTCGCACTTGTGTTAGTGTTGAAAAACCACTTTTCGCACTTGTTTTGGTGCAGGAAACCACTTTTGCACTTGTATTAGTGTGGAAAAAACACTTTTTGCACTTGTGATAGTGTTGAAAAACCACTTTTCGCACTTGTGTTAGTGTTGAAAAACCACTTTTCGCACTTGTGTTGGTGCAGGAAACCACTTTTGCACTTGTATTAGTGTGGAAAAACCACTTTTCGCACCTGTGTTAGTGTTGAAAAACCACTTTTCGCTCTTGTGTTAGTGTTGAAAAACCAATTTTCGCACTTGTGTTGGTGCAGGAAACCACTTTTGCACTTGTATTAGTGTGGAAAAAACACTTTTTGCACTTGTGATAGTGTTGAAAAACCACTTTTCGCAATTGTGTTAGTGTTGAAAAACCACTTTTCGCACTTGTGTTGGTGCAGGAAACCACTTTTGCACTTGTATTAGTGTGGAAAAAACACTTTTTGCACTTGTGATAGTGTTGAAAAACCACTTTTCGCACTTGTGTTAGTGTTGAAAAACCACTTTTCGCACTTGTGTTGGTGCAGGAAACCACTTTTGCACTTGTATTAGTGTGGAAAACCACTTTTCGCACTTGTGTTAGTGTTGAAAAACCACTTTTCGCACTTGTGTTAGTGTTGAAAAACCACATTTTGCACTTGTGTTAGTGATGAAAAACCACTTTTCGCACTTGTGTTGGTGCAGGAAACCACTTTTGCACTTGTATTAGTGTGGAAAAAACACTTTTTGCACTTGTGATAGTGTTGAAAAACCACTTTTCGCACTTGTGTTAGTGTTGAAAAAACACTTTTCGCACTTGTGTTGGTGCAGGAAACCACTTTTGCACTTGTATTAGTGTGGAAAAACCACTTTTCGTACTTGTGTTAGTGTTGAAAAACCACTTTTCGCACTTGTGTTAGTGCTGAAAAACCACTTTTCGCACTTGTTTTGGTGCAGGAAACCACTTTTGCACTTGTATTAGTGTGGAAAAAACACTTTTTGCACTTGTGATAGTGTTGAAAAACCACTTTTCGCACTTGTGTTAGTGTTGAAAAACCACTTTTCGCACTTGTGTTGGTGCAGGAAACCACTTTTGCACTTGTATTAGTGTGGAAAAACCACTTTTGGTACCTGTGTTAGTGTTGAAAAACGACTTTTCGCTCTTGTGTTAGTGTTGAAAAACCACTTTTCGCACTTGTGTTGGTGCAGGAAACCACTTTTGCACTTGTATTAGTGTGGAAAAAACACTTTTTGCACTTGTGATAGTGTTGAAAAACCACTTTTCGCAATTGTGTTAGTGTTGAAAAACCACTTTTCGCACTTGTGTTGGTGCAGGAAACCACTTTTGCACTTGTATTAGTGTGGAAAAAACACTTTTTGCACTTGTGATAGTGTTGAAAAACCACTTTTCGCACTTATGTTAGTGTTGAAAAACCACTTTTCGCACTTGTGTTGGTGCAGGAAACCACTTTTGCACTTGTATTAGTGTGGAAAACCACTTTTCGCACTTGTGTTAGTGTTGAAAAACCACTTTTCGCACTTGTGTTAGTGTTGAAAAACCACATTTTGCACTTGTGTTAGTGTTGAAAAACCACTTTTCGCACTTGTGTTGGTGCAGGAAACCACTTTTGCACTTGTATTAGTGTGGAAAAAACACTTTTTGCACTTGTGATAGTGTTGAAAAACCAATTTTCGCACTTGTGTTAGTGTTGAAAAAACACTTTTCGCACTTGTGTTGGTGCAGGAAACCACTTTTCGCACTTGTGTTGGTGCAGGAAACCACTTTTGCACTTGTATTAGTGTGGAAAAAACACTTTTCGCACTTGTGTTAGTGTTGAAAAACCACTTTTCGCACATGTGTTAGTGTTGAAAAACCACTTTTCGCACTTGTGTTGGTGCAAGAAACCACTTTTGCACTTGTATTAGTGTGGAAAAAACACTTTTCGCACTTGTGTTAGTGTTGAAAAACCACTTTTCGCACTTGTGTTCGTGTTGAAATACCACTTTTCGCACTTGTGTTGGTGCAGAAAACCACTTTTGCACTTGTATTAGTGTGGAAAAAACACTTTTTGCACGTGTGATAGTGTTGAAAAACCACATTTCGCACTTGTGTTAGTGTTGAAAAACCACTTTTCGCACTTGTGTTGGTGCAGGAAACCACTTTTGCACTTGTATTAGTGTGGAAAAACCACTTTTCGCACTTGTGTTAGTGTTGAAAAACCACTTTTCGCACTTGTGTTAGTGTTGAAAAACCACTTTTCGCACTTGTGTTGGTGCAGGAAACCACTTTTGCACTTGTATTAGTGTGGAAAAAACACTTTTTGCACTTGTGATATTGTTGAAAAACCACTTTTCGCACTTGTGTTAGTGTTGAAAAACCACTTTTCGCACTTGTGTTGGTGCAGGAAACCACTTTTGCACTTGTATTAGTGTGGAAAAACCACTTTTCGCACTTGTGTTAGTGTTGAAAAACCACTTTTCGCACTTGTGTTAGTGTTGAAAAACCACTTTTCGCACTTGTGTTGGTGCAGGAAACCACTTTTGCACTTGTATTAGTGTGGAAAAAACACTTTTTGCACTTGTGATAGTGTTGAAAAACCACTTTTCGCAATTGTGTTAGTGTTGAAATCCACTTTTCGCACTTGTGTTGGTGCAGGAAACCACTTTTGCACTTGTATTAGTGTGGAAAAAACACTTTTTGCACTTGTGATAGTGTTGAAAAACCACTTTTCGCACTTGTGTTAGTGTTGAAAAACCACTTTTCGCACTTGTGTTGGTGCAGGAAACCACTTTTGCACTTGTATTAGTGTGGGAAAACCACTTTTCGCACTTGTGTTAGTGTTGAAAAACCACTTTTCGCACTTGTGTTAGTGTTGAAAAACCACTTTTTGCACTTGTGTTAGTGTTGAAAAACCACTTTTCGCACTTGTGTTGGTGCAGGAAACCACTTTTGCACTTGTATTAGTGTGGAAAAAACACTTTTTGCACTTGTGATAGTGTTGAAAAACGACTTTTCGCACTTGTGTTAGTGTTGAAAAACCACTTTTCGCACTTGTGTTGGTGCAGGAAACCACTTTCGCACTTGTATGAGTGTGGAAAAACCACTTTTCACACTTGTGTTAGTGTTGAAAAACCACTTTTCGCACTTGTGTTAGTGTTGAAAAACCACTTTTCGCACTTGTGTTGGTGCAGGAAACCACTTTTGCACTTGTATTAGTGTGGAAAACCACTTTTCACACTTGTGTTAGTGTTGAAAAACCACTTTTCGCACTTGTGTTAGTGTTGAAAAACCACTTTTCGCACTTGTGTTGGTGCAGGAAACCACTTTTGCACTTGTATTAGTGTGGAAAAAACACTTTTTGCACTTGTGATAGTGTTGAAAAACCACTCTTCGCACTTGTGTTGGTGCAGGAAACCACTTTTGCACTTGTATTAGTGTGGAAAAAACACTTTTTGCACTTGTGATAGTGTTGAAAAACGACTTTTCGCACTTGTGTTAGTGTTGAAAAACCACTTTTCGCACTTGTGTTGGTGCAGGAAACCACTTTCGCACTTGTATGAGTGTGGAAAAACCACTTTTCACACTTGTGTTAGTGTTGAAAAACCACTTTTCGCACTTGTGTTAGTGTTGAAAAACCACTTTTCGCACTTGTGTTGGTGCAGGAAACCACTTTTGCACTTGTATTAGTGTGGAAAACCACTTTTCACACTTGTGTTAGTGTTGAAAAACCACTTTTCGCACTTGTGTTAGTGTTGAAAAACCACTTTTCGCACTTGTGTTGGTGCAGGAAACCACTTTTGCACTTGTATTAGTGTGGAAAAAACACTTTTTGCACTTGTGATAGTGTTGAAAAACCACTCTTCGCAATTGTGTTAGTGTTGAAAAACCACTTTTCGCACTTGTGTTGGTGCAGGAAACCACTTTTTCACTTGTATTAGTGTGGAAAAAACACTTTTTGCACTTGTGATAGTGTTGAAAAACCACTTTTCGCACTTGTGTTAGTGTTGAAAAACCACTTTTCGCACTTGTGTTGGTGCAGGAAACCACTTTTGCACTTGTATTAGTGTGGAAAAACCACTTTTCGCACTTGTGTTAGTGTTGAAAAACCACTTTTCGCACTTGTATTAGTGTGGAAAAAACACTTTTCGCACTTGTGTTAGTGTTGAAAAACTACTTTTCGCACTTGTGTTCGTGTTGAAAAACCACTTTTCGCACTTGTGTTGGTGCAGGAAACCACTTTTGCACTTGTATTAGTGTGGAAAAAACACTTTTTGCACTTGTGATAGTGTTGAAAAACCACTTTTCGCACTTGTGTTAGTGTTGAAAAACCACTTTTCGCACTTGTGTTGGTGCAGGAAACCACTTTTGCACTTGTATTAGTGTGGAAAAACCACTTTTCGCACTTGTGTTAGTGTTGAAAAACCACTTTTCGCACTTGTGTTAGTGTTGAAAAACCACTTTTCGCACTTGTTTTGGTGCAGGAAACCACTTTTGCACTTGTATTAGTGTGGAAAAAACACTTTTTGCACTTGTGATAGTGTTGAAAAACCACTTTTCGCACTTGTGTTAGTGTTGAAAAACCACTTTTTGCACTTGTGTTGGTGCAGGAAACCACTTTTGCACTTGTATTAGTGTGGAAAAACCACTTTTCGCACTTGTGTTAGTGTTGAAAAACCACTTTTCGCACTTGTGTTAGTGTTGAAAAACCACTTTTCGCACTTGTGTTAGTGTTGAAAAACCACTTTTCGCACTTGTGTTGGTGCAGGAAACCACTTTTGCACTTGTATTAGTGTGGAAAAAACACTTTTTGCACTTGTGATAGTGTTGAAAAACCACTTTTCGCAGTTGTGTTAGTGTTGAAAAACCACTTTTCGCACTTGTGTTGGTGCAGGAAACCACTTTTGCACTTGTATTAGTGTTGAAAAACCACTTTTCGCACTTGTGTTGGTGCAGCAAACCACTTTTGCACTTGTATTAGTGTGGAAAAAAACACTTTTTGCACTTGTGATAGTGTTGAAAAACCACTTTTCGCAATTGTGTTAGTGTTGAAATCCACTTTTCGCACTTGTGTTGGTGCAGGAAACCACTTTTGCACTTGTATTAGTGTGGAAAAAACACTTTTTGCACTTGTGATAGTGTTGAAAAACCACTTTTCGCACTTGTGTTAGTGTTGAAAAAACACTTTTCGCACTTGTGTTGGTGCAGGAAACCACTTTTGCACTTGTATTAGTGTGGAAAAACCACTTTTCGCACTTGTGTTAGTGTTGAAAAACCACTTTTCGCACTTGTGTTAGTGTTGAAAAACCACTTTTTGCACTTGTGTTAGTGTTGAAAAACCACTTTTCGCACTTGTGTTGGTGCAGGAAACCACTTTTGCACTTGTATTAGTGTGGAAAAAACACTTTTTGCACTTGTGATAGTGTTGAAAAACGACTTTTCGCACTTGTGTTAGTGTTGAAAAACCACTTTTCGCACTTGTGTTGGTGCAGGAAACCACTTTTGCACTTGTATGAGTGTGGAAAAACCACTTTTCACACTTGTGTTAGTGTTGAAAAACCACTTTTCGCACTTGTGTTAGTGTTGAAAAACCACTTTTCGCACTTGTGTTGGTGCAGGAAACCACTTTTGCACTTGTATTAGTGTGGAAAACCACTTTTAACACTTGTGTTAGTGTTGAAAAACCACTTTTCGCACTTGTGTTAGTGTTGAAAAACCACTTTTCGCACGTGTGTTGGTGCAGGAAACCACTTTTGCACTTGTATTAGTGCTAAAAAAACACTTTTTGCACTTGTGATAGTGTTCGAAAAACCACTTTTGCACTTGTATTAGTGTGGAAAAACCACTTTTCGCACTTGTGTCGGTGTTGAAAAACCACTTTTCGCACTTGTGTTGGTGCAGGAAACCACTTTTGCACTTGTATTAGTGTGGAAAAAACACTTTTTGCACTTGTGATAGTGTTGAAAAACCACTCTTCGCAATTGTGTTAGTGTTGAAAAACCACTTTTCGCACTTGTGTTGGTGCAGGAAACCACTTTTGCACTTGTATTAGTGTGGAAAAAACACTTTTTGCACGTGTGATAGTGTTGAAAAACCACTTTTCGCACTTGTGTTGGTGCAGGAAACCACTTTTGCACTTGTATTAGTGTGGAAAAAACACTTTTTGCACGTGTGATAGTGTTGAAAAACCACTTTTCGCACTTGTGTTAGTGTTGAAAAACCACTTTTCGCACTTGTGTTGGTGCAGGAAACCACTTTTGCACTTGTATTAGTGTGGAAAAACCACTTTTCGCACTTGTATTAGTGTGGAAAAAACACTTTTCGCACTTGTGTTAGTGTTGAAAAACTACTTTTCGCACTTGTGTTCGTGTTGAAAAACCACTTTTCGCACTTGTGTTGGTGCAGGAAACCACTTTTGCACTTGTATTAGTGTGGAAAAAACACTTTTTGCACTTGTGATAGTGTTGAAAAACCACTTTTTGCACTTGTGTTAGTGTTGAAAAACCACTTTTCGCACTTGTGTTGGTGCAGGAAACCACTTTTGCACTTGTATTAGTGTGGAAAAACCACTTTTCGCACTTGTGTTAGTGTTGAAAAACCACTTTTCGCACTTGTGTTAGTGTTGAAAAACCACTTTTCGCACTTGTTTTGGTGCAGGAAACCACTTTTGCACTTGTATTAGTGTGGAAAAAACACTTTTTGCACTTGTGTTAGTGTTGAAAAACCACTTTTTGCACTTGTGTTGGTGCAGGAAACCACTTTTGCACTTGTATTAGTGTGGAAAAACCACTTTTCGCACTTGTGTTAGTGTTGAAAAACCACTTTTCGCACTTGTGTTAGTGTTGAAAAACCACTTTTCGCACTTGTGTTGGTGCAGGAAACCACTTTTGCACTTGTATTAGTGTGGAAAAAACACTTTTTGCACTTGTGATAGTGTTGAAAAACCACTTTTCGCAGTTGTGTTAGTGTTGAAAAACCACTTTTCGCACTTGTGTTGGTGCAGGAAACCACTTTTGCACTTGTATTAGTGTGGAAAAAACACTTTTCGCACTTGTGTTAGTGTTGAAAAACCACTTTTCGCACATGTGTTAGTGTTGAAAAACCACTTTTCGCACTTGTGTTGGTGCAGGAAACCACTTTTGCACTTGTATTAGTGTGGAAAAAACACTTTTTGCACTTGTGATAGTGTTGAAAAACCACTTTTCGCACTTGTGTTACTGTTGAAAAACCACTTTTCGCACTTGTGTTGGTGCAGGAAACCACTTTTGTACTTGTATTAGTGTGGAAAAACCACTTTTCGCACTTGTGTTAGTGTTGAAAAACCACTTTTCGCACTTGTGTTAGTGTTGAAAAACCACTTTTCGCACTTGTGTTGGTGCAGGAAACCACTTTTGCACTTGGATTAGTGTGGAAAAACCACTTTTCGCACTTGTGTTAGTGTTGAAAAAACACTTTTCGCACTTGTGTTAGTGTTGAAAAACCACTTTTCGCACTTGTGTTAGTGTTGAAAAACCACTTTTCGCACTTGTGTTGGTGCAGCAAACCACTTTTGCACTTGTATTAGTGTGGAAAAAAAACACTTTTTGCACTTGTGATAGTGTTGAAAAACCACTTTTCGCACTTGTGTTAGTGTTGAAAAACCACTTTTCGCACTTGTGTTGGTGCAGGAAACCACTTTTGCACTTGTATTAGTGTGGAAAGTGTGGATGTTAGTGTGGATTAAAGTGTAGGCCTGTGGTTTTAACCACAACCAACAATTATCCCTTTTGCTTTACATTAGCAAAAATGAGAGATAACTATATAATTTAAATCTCGCTCACCTGGAGAGGCCCTCCGAGGCCTTTGCAGACGAGTAATTGTTGGAATTCCATTGCAAAGGCAATGGCGATTCCACCACCACCGGAAATGGAGATTCCACCGCCACCGGAAATGGAGATTCCACAGGCAATGGAGATACCTGAGGGAAAAGGATATTTCCAGACTGAGTGGAGATGAGGATTCCGAACTGTTCTGAAAACTCCACTGACGTTTCTGTGCGGAATTTCTATCCATTGCTCTCAATATCCACTTTAAATTGGCAAAAGCGAAGGAACAACTTAGTCTGTTCGCGGGACAGTACAAACTCAAGCGTTGGAGGTCAAAGCATCCGTTTATTTAGGAAAATGAAATAACGGTTTCCTTGTTGATCACGGGGTTCAACGCGACCAATCACGTGGCTTGGTGCTCTTTCTCCATCGCCATGTCTAACTCTAAGTCAGAATGAATCGAAACGCGTTTACGTTTCATTTACTCCGTGTTTATGATTGTGTTACATTTACTCTCTCAGAGCCCGGAAAAAAAAATTTGTAACAAAAAGTAAGCAACAGCAAACTATTAGTGACGTCACGCCATCCTGGTAACATAAATAGCACTTTGGTTACGGTGATTCCCGCGGAGACGGGGCCATATCTACATGCAGGGACGATGTAAGGGGGGGGGGGGAGTTAGGATGATTCCAAGGGCCCTGCACTGACAGGGGCCCTAAAAATTATTAGAACATTAGATAAAAATTCTCAATATTAAATTATTAACCAGGCTTTGCAGTCTTGCCATGCTGTCCATTTAAAGTCAGTTGGCTAGAAACCTGGATTTCAAAGACTTGATCAGTGACTTTGCTAGCAACAAGGCTCGGCGCTGGGCTCTTGGTGTGTAAGGCTGAGCAAGTACCAGTGATAATTAAATGGCATAGCTATGGATATTGGATCACTGTGGTGCGGGAGCACACATGGTGAACAAAGGTAGGCCACAACGCTTTGGTTATCATCGAGCTCTTTATTCATTGCTCACTCATCCGCACTGGCGCGCTCCGGGCTGCGCGCCCGGTGTATATCCCGCGGCCACGCCTACCCCTCGGGCGTGGCCGCCGCCCACTTGGTGCGTGGAATGATGCCCTCACGCCAGTGAGCTTTCGTGTCCGCCACACGCGCCCCCCCCCCCCCCCCCCCAGAATTCCCGCGCACCTGGAGGGCCAGTTTGCGGGGCAACCGGATGACCCGGCCGAAGCGCCCTCTGGCGACTGGCGGCGTCCGGGGAGCAGGGATGCATCCGGTTGCACCCGGGATGGGTGCAGGACTGGGGGGTGGCGTGCCGGCGGGCCTGGGCGGTGCCGGGGGGCCGCCCGCAGGGGGGCGGCCCCGACGCAGGGGCCGAGCCACCGGCGGTGGGTGGTCCACATCGAGGTTGAGGCGATCCACCGAGACGCGGTCGGGAGTGCCGCCGATGTCCAAGGTGAAATGTTTCACCCCGGTCTCCAGCACGCGGAAAGGCCCGTCGTACGGGGGCCGCAGTGGTGTCCGGTGGGCGTCATGCCGGACGAAGACGTACTCCACGGTGCGAAGCTCCGGGGCGACATGCGTAGGCGGGTGCCCGTGGTGCACCGTCGGCACCGGGGCGAACCTCCGGGCGGTCTCCTGCAGCGAGGAGCGCTCCTGCGCCGTGGACAATGGTGCCGTGGGGTCGGGGAGGAACTCGCCCGGCACCCGCAGCGGTTGTCCGAAGACCAACCCCGCCGCGGATGCGCGCAGGTCGTCCTTAGGCGCCGTCCGGAGGCCCAGCAGGACCCAGGAGAGCCGGTCGACCCAGCCGCCATCGCGGAGGGTGGCCCGGAGCGCGGCCTTCAACGAGCCGTGGAACCGCTCGCACAGGCTGTTGGCCTGGGGGTGGTAGGCCGTGGTTCGGTGCAGCTGGACTCCGAGCCCCCGCGTGACCGCCCCCCAGAGCTCCGAGGTGAACTGGGGGCCGCGGTCGGATGAGATGTCCGAGGGGGCGCCGAACCGGGCGACCCAGGTGGCGATGAACGCCTGCGCGATGTCCGCCGCCATCGCCGCCGCCAAAGGCATGGCCTCCGGCCACCGGGTGGTGCGGTCCACCATGGTGTGGACGTGGGTGAAGCCCCGTGAGGGGGGCAGAGGTCCCACCAGGTCCACGTGCACGTGGTCGAACCTACGTGCCGGCACCGTAAACGGGGCCAATGGGGCCTGGGTGTGCCGGTGCACCTTCGCGCGCTGGCACGCGAGGCACGTCCTGGTCCAGCCGCGGACGGCCTTCCAGAGGCCATGCCAGACAAACTTGTCGGCGACCAACCTCTGGGAGGCCTTCGTGCCCGGGTGGGACAGGCCGTGGATGGCGTCAAAAACCTGGCGCTGCCAGCCCGCGGGCACGATGGGGCGAGGCCGCCCGAGGGAGACATCGCATAAGAGGGCCGCGCCGTCGAACGGCACCTCGGTGATGCGGAGGCCCGTGATGGCGGTCCGCAAGGCCTGGACGCCGGGGTCGGCGGCCTGGTCCGCCGCCATCCGGGCATAGTCGATGCCAAGGTGGACTGCGTGGGCGACGGACTGGGAGAGGCAATCCGCCACGGGGTTGTCCTTCCCCGCGACGTGCCGGATGTCCATCGTGTACTCAGACACGGCCGACGCTGCTGCGGGGCCGACCAAGGCTCGGCGACCTTGCCCATCGCGAAAACCAGTGGCTTGTGGTCGACGAAGGCCATGAACGCATGGCCATCGAGCAGATGGCGGAAGTGCCTGACCGCCAGGTGAAACCCGAGCAACTCGTGGTCGAAGGTACTATAGCGGCGTTCGGGCGGGCGAAGCTGCCGGCTGAAGAACGCCAACGGTTGCCAGGCACCACGCACCCATTGCTCGTGCACCGCGCCCTCCGCATAGTCCGAGGCGTCGGCGGTGAGGGCGATCGGTGCATCGGGCGCCAGGTGCGCAAGCATGGTGGCGTTAGCCAAGGCGAGCTTCGCGCCCGTGAACGCCGCATCCATCTGCTCGGTCCAGGTAACGTCACCTTTGCCCAGCTCGGCCCGGAGGGCCTCGTGCAAGGGGCGCAGGAGCTGGGCGATGCGGGGCAGGAACCGATGGTAAAAGTTTACCATGCCCAGGAACTCCTGGAGCCCCTTGATCATGCGGGGGCACGGAAACCCCTTCACCTCCTCCACCTTGGCCGGTAGGGGGACGGCCCCGTGCCTGGTGATGCGGTGCCCCAAAAAGTCGATGTCGGCGATGCCGAACCGGCACTTGGCGGGGTTCACGATGAGGCCATGCTGCCCCAGACGTTCGAAGAGCGTGCTTTGATGGTGTAGGTGCTCTTCGCGGGACGCGCTGGCGACGAGGATGTCGTCCAGGTACACGTAGACGAAATCCAACTCGCGCAAGACGCTGTCCATTAGGCGCTGGAACGTCTGAGCCGCATTATTCAAACCGAAGGGCATCCGAAGAAATTCGAAAAGGCCGAACGGCGTGATGACCGCCATCTTCGGGATGTCCTCCGGCCTGACGGGGACCTGATGGTAGCCGCGTATGAGGTCCACCTTCGAAAAGAAGGACATGCCCGCCAACCGGGCGGAGAAGTCCTGGATGTGGGGGACGGGGTAGCGGTCGGGGGTGGTGGCGTCGTTGAGGCGCCGGTAGTCCCCGCACGGTCGCCATCCCCTGCCGGGCTTTGGCACGATGTGAAGCGGCGATGCCCAAACACTCTCGGAGCGCCGCACGATGCCGAGCCGCTCCAGCGTAGCGAACTCCGCTTTAGCTACAGCGAGCTTCGTCGGCTCGAGGCAGCATGCCCGGGCGTAGACCGGTGGCCTGGCAGTGGGGATGTGGTGTTCCACCCCGTGCTTGACGGCCCCCGCCGAGAAGGTGGGCCGCGTGAGGGCCGGGAAACCCGCGAGGAGGCGGGTGAATTCGTTTGCTGCCGGAAGCGTACAGATGAACCTGGCCGGAACCGAACCGCTCAGCAAGCCGCTCAGCGAGCCACTCGATGAGCCGCTCCGGGAGGTGCTCAACGAGGCGGGCAGCGCGCAAGCGAGCGAGCTGAACGTCTCAGCCTGGACAAGCCTTCTGTGCTTGACGTCCACCAGTAGACCATTGGCACACAGGAAGTCCGTGCCGAGCAGTGCCATAGGCACGTCGGCAGTGACGAATGACCATCGGAAAACCTGCCCTCCGAACCGCAGAGAAAGGCAGCGTTTTCCGTACGTGCGAATGGGCGTACCGTTGGCAGCAAGCAGCGCGGGGTCCCGGCCCGCGGACTGCTTGTCGGACGTACCGGCGGGAACGACACTCACCTGTGCTCCCGTGTCACACAGGTAACGGTGCCCGGATAAGGTGTCCGTGATGAACAACAGGCTGCCAGTATGGCCGATGCTCATGGCAGGAAGCGAGCGCCGGCCTGGTCGTTTCCCGACCTGCCAAAAGTACAAGGCGGGCGACAGGACCTGGCCTTGTGGCCGAACCTGGCATGGAAACGGCACCAGGTCTGGCCCGGTGGTGGTCGCCACACCGGTTGCGACGACGGTGGTGGGCGGGGCGTGGCGGCGGCCACGCACGGATCCGCCAAACCTACGCCGCGCTTGGAAGGAACCGAACGCCATGCCATGCGGCGATCCGCCAAACCTACGCCGTATTCGGGAGGATCCGAATGCCATGCCACGCGGCAATCCGCCAAACCTACGCCGTGCTCGGAAGGATCCGAACCACCCACGCCGTGCGTGGTGCCAGGACCCACGACGGCCGTGCTATATGCCGGCCACGCGTTGTGGGCTGCGAAGTACTTGTCCGCCTCCCTGGCCAGGGCCCGCGGTTCCGTAATGGTCGACCCGGCCAATGCGAGCCGCACCTGTACAGGCAGCGCGCGGAGGAAGAGAGCACGGAACAGGAAATCCACGTTGCCGTCACCGAGCAGGGCTAGCATGTAATCCATGCGGGCGGACGGGCGTGTGTCGCTGAGGGCGGGAAGGTCCAAAAGACGGTCGGCGCGGTCGGCCTCTGGGAGGCCAAATGTATCGAGGAGCAGCTGCTTGAGCGCCACGTACTTGCCCTCATCCGGCGGGTGCCGGAGGAAGCACACGACGCACGCGGCCGTGCCGGAGCCAAGGGCAGCGACCACGTAGACGTACCTCGTGTCGTCCGCCGTGACGTCCCGGAGCTGGAATTGGGCCTCGGCTTGAAGAAACCAGGTGTCGGCCTGCGCTTCCCAGAACTCCGGCAGCTTGATCGCGTTGATGGCCATTGCGCGTTCGGGGGTTCAACTACGGTTGAACCAGTCGGAGGTCACCAATGTGGTGCGGGAGCACACACGTTGAACAAAGGTAGGCCACAATGCTTTGGTTATCATTGAGCTCTTTATTCATTGCTCACTCATCCGCACTGGCGCGCTCCGGGCTGGGTGCCCGGTGTATATCCCGCGGCCACGCCTACCCCTCGGGCGTGGCCGCCGCCCACTTGGTGCGTGGAATGATGCCCTCACGCCAGTGAGCTTTCGTGTCCGCCACATCACTACACTTGGTATGTATACTTGTATGTATAGCCTATTCTGCTGCTGATTTTATTATTAGTCCCCTACCGGTGTACACCGGAGGGAGGGGACTATAGGTTTGCACTCTGTCCCTCCGTCTGTCAGTCTGTCCGTCTGTCAGTCCGTCACGCAAAGAAAAGTTTTCCGGACTTTTTTTCTAAACTCTTAATGCTAATGGTTTCAAACTTGGTACATGGTTTCCTCATCATTAGTTACAGATCAGGTTCGAACTTCACGACGTTTCGATCGTTTTTGACAAAGTTATGGCACTTTGAACTTTGGTAATTTCCCCAACAGTTTTCCGGACGACAGACTGCCGGTCAGGGACATGTATTGCAGCACAATACTCAGAATGCTTGTTTTGTTTGTTATATCATTCCATAGATGACAATGTTAATTTATTTTAATTGAAGAGGTTAATGTTTGTTGTAATTCTTACCATTAAAATTACATTTAGACTGTAAAACGCTCATGGCAGGTCCATGGTACACGGAATCCTCCCGTCCATGGTACACGGAATCTTGTGGTGAGGCTGTTGCCCTGAAACAACTTGCTTTCGTCTCCTGGAAAGCAAATCCAACGGAAGGAAATCTCATTTCCTTTCACAAAGCCCGAAACAAGTGTGTGTCCACCCTCAGGAGAGCCAGGAAACAATATCTCACCATTCTCAAGACCGAACTCTCTTATCTGTCTCCCTCTTCCAAATCTTGGTGGCATCTGGTCAAATCTGTTTCTGGTGTTTGTTCCCCCTCCATCCCCTCCCTCACCTCAAACGGCTTAATGGCTGACTCCGCACGTGAAAAAGCTGAATGCCTCAACTCTATGTTTGCCTCTAAATCTTGTGTCCCAAACCCATCCCTCTCTGTACCCACCGTACCCAGTCGTACCCAGCTGCTCCTGGACTCTGTGTCCTTTCCTCCTGACAAGGTGGAAAAGTTTCTGTCAACCCTCGACTCTGATTCTGCAACTGGTCCTGACGGCATCAGCCCACGGGTCCTAAAATCATGTTCTTCTGCTCTTTCACTCCCTCTTTCTGTTCTCTTCACCCTCTCTTTTGCTCAAGGTCATCTGCCATCTGCTTGGAAATCAGCCAACATCACCGGTTTGCACAAAAAAGGTGCAAAAACAGATCCCAGCAACTACAGACCAATCAGCCTTCTCCCAATTATCAGCAAAGTCATGGAATCCATCATTGCTTCAGATATTAAATCTTTCCTCTTCTCCAATGCTTATCTCTGATCATCAATTTGGTTTCAGACCTGGTCACTCTACTCTGGACATGCTGCTTCTGCTTTCTCAACAATGGATGGAGGTCCTCAACGCCAAACAGTAAATTAGAGCTGTCTCCCTTGACATTTCACGTGCCTTCGATACGGTCTGGCACCCTGCTCTGCTCACCAAACTCTCCTCCTTTGGTATCCATGGAAATCTCCACGCATGGCTGGCAGACTTCCTCTCTGGTCGTAGTCAACGTGTGGCCCTGAATGGGTTTCTCTCATCTCCTCTTCCTGTTCAGGCTGGAGTTCCCCAAGGTAGTGTTCTGGGCCCTGTGCTTTTTCTGGTCTTCATCAATGATCTCTCTGACTCTCTTGAAAATCCTCTCTATCTCTTTGCTGACGACTCTACTCTCTGTCGCTCCATTCCTCATCCCTCAGATCGGCAGTCTGCAGCCTCCTCACTCTCTGCAGACCTGGACAAAATCACAGACTGGTCAAACAAGTGGAACATGCCTTTCAATCCTGACAAATCTCACACTCTTACAATGTCTCTCTGAAAGGACCGACTGGACAACCCTCCCATCTACTTTCTCAACAATCCTCTCCAAGAAGTTCTGTCGCTCAAGCTTTTGGGTCTCACTATCTGCCATGATCTTTCTTGGGAAAACCACATTTCCAAGCTGGCCTCCAAAACGCCCCTCCAAAGCCCCCCCCCCCCCCCCCCCTTCCAATGCCTCCTCCCCCCAAGCCTTCTCCCTTCCACACATCTCCCTGCTCTCAAATGTTGTGTTTGTGTGCTTCACCTTCTCTCCCCATCTTGTTTTCCGCTCCCGCTTTTTATATATTTTGTTTGTCTGGTTGATTTGTTTGTGAAGTAAATATTAGCTCTTTCACGAGCCTCGATTCAGTATACAAAAAAAAAAAAAAAAAAAAAAAAAAAAAAGCCCGTCGCCGACTGGGCATCCTCCGTCGTGCGAAGTCCTTCCTTGGCACACCTGAGCTCCTCACCACATACAAGGCTTTCATCCGCAGCTCAATGGAATACTGTTCTCCCCTCTGGGCTGGTGCTCCTGCCTCACACCTTGCTCGGCTTCACGCTGTTGAGGCCAAAGCTTTCAGAATCATTGGAATCTCCTGCGATGTAGTCAGCACCGAGGGCCTTTCACTCACTCACCGCAGGCAGGTTGGTGGTCTTTCTGTCTTCTACCGACTCCTCTCCGGCCTTGCTCCCCCAGCTCTCTCTGTGCTCTGTCCCCCCAATATTCCTTCAGGTCGCACAAGATCTGCCTGCAACCCTCTTATGGTTAAACTGCCAAAGTCTAGGCTCTCTGCTCACCTTCACTCTTTCATTCCCCATTTCTCCCACCTCTGGAACAAACTCCCCCACTCCCTTCAATCCCACTCCTCCCTCCAGGTCTTTAAAACAGCTGTTCACCACCATCTCTTATCTTCCCCCATCGAAAACCTTGATCTTTTCTACCCCCGGTAATTTACCCCAGAGTCCTTGCAGTGTTCATATGTTTTATTCCTCTCCCACCTCCCCCCAAGTCCTCCTGATGTCCCTGCTCTCAAATGTTGTGTTTGTGTCCTTCCCCCTCTTCCCCCTCTCTTTTGTGTCCTTCCCCCTCTCTCCCCATCTTGTCTGCCGCTCCCCTTGTTTTTTGTGTTTTGTGTGTCGGTTTGTCTTTTTGTGTGATTAATGTTCGCTCTTTCACGAGCCTCGATCTTGTATACAAAAAAAAAAAGAAAAAAAAAAAAAGATGGCCTTTAGCACATTTCTTGTGTGGGTATTGTTACGGATTCGTCACTTCCGCTGGGGTGGTTTTCACCCACTGGACATGTTTCTGATATTATGTATTATTATTATTATTTTCAAAAGGTTTATTATTCACGAACGGTTATCAAAAATTAAAAAGGATAACTGTAAGTGAAACAGGAAACCGAACCGGAAGACAAGGAGGTGAAGAGGAAGCGGCGTGGCGAGGAAATTCGGGCAAGACGCGTGACGTCGAGCTCTGTAACGAGCAAGGTCTAACGAAGGTCGCAAAGGAATTTTGACTTCCCTGAAAGGACATCCTGCGGTAGGAGTTATCACTGGGAGTGTGAAATCTGCGTAGTTAAGTTTTGGGTGCTGAGATTCGAGACGAATCCTCGCCTGGTCGCCTCGACTCAAGTACGAGCCGTCGGCCATTTTGAACCTCACGCTTCGCTCACCGAAAAGGTTCTTGCTAAGTGTTTGCTTTTCTCTGCATCCTGTCGTCTGTCAGGGATGTGTGTGCGCAAACGCTGCGTTTGAAGAGTACGCTGCGGTTCGCTGATTGAACTGTGAACGGGCACATCGAGTTTGCCTCTGGTTTCAGACCACGTGACCTGCTACGTTTTTCCTACGTTACGCCTACGCCTCGTCAGCATCCACGGAGTGCGGGTCTCGATTCGACCTCGCTCTGACACTAGCTGGAGCGAATCACCTTCGCCTTGGAAAAGGTTACAGAGACATTGAGGAGTGTCCTTTTTCCTTCACTGGGAGCAGTGAGTTGCCATCATAAGCAATAAGATATATATCGAGTGCACTCGAAATTGCCTTGGCTTGCCACTAATTCCTTTGCATGCCATTTGTTATACCGTTATTCCTGTGTGTGATTTCTAATACAAGTTTGTTCATTTATAATCATTGGTGTGGTTTCACTATTAATTTTCAACACAGGGTAACATATTTTTCTGCCGGGGTTCCTCTCGGGGTTCGGGGGTTACCGAGACCAGGAGATCCTTGAGGACTCCGTAACAGTTTCAGTCTTGCATCAAATAGTGAATTGCTTGTTTTCTTGTGACGTCATCGGAGCACGCGCGCAGGGCACCCTGGGACACCTCGGCCATTTTGATACCCTCTCGAACAACGTCGTCAGCGGATTCACATTAAATAGTTTTTGTTCACGACCAGTCATGCCAATTTGCAGCGTATTTCGTTGTTCAAACAGGCCAGGCGTTAGGCCAGGAGTTAAGTTTTACAAAACGCCCAAACTTCTACTGAATCAGGGTGAGGAAACAAGAAATTTAAGTGAAGAGAGGCAGCGTTTGTGGAAGGCTGCCATCAATCGCAGTGACATCCAAACAGAATCACAGTGGGATCGCACACCTGTCTGCTCCGAGCATTTTGTTAACAGTAAGTAAGAACATGTTTCATTGTATAACCATACAATTACTATAATCATTAATGATATTGAATACAATACATACATTTGAACAAATGGAGGGCACTTAATCAATCAGGTCCATAACATTAACACAAGCAGCTTTAAAAAATACACGTTTGTTTAATATATTAATACCTTGGATCGAATCAAGTGGACGTCATTCAGTTCTTTGTGTAGGATTTGTCGCACCCATCCATCTTGGTACAACCTGTATGCCTCGAGGGATTTATACTTCTTCAACTCATCTTTGGTATAGGCCGATTTGCTGAACAACAGGTAGTTGATCACGTCGATGTGGGTCACCTGAGGCCACTTGCTCACATTCTTCTCAAATTGATCATTTGATAGACCATAAGGGTCACACCCAATGACAGAAATCTTCTCTTTGTAACGAACAAGAACGTCCGGGGGGAGCGTCTCTTGGTAGCCAAGGTTGGCACTCGCACTGCTAGCCATACTCAAGCCTGGATCTACCGTATCCTTACGTACACTCCAAGTCTGTTCTACAGGTAGTTGGTTGCAGGTTGACCCACTGCCCAGGTGTTCACCAGTTCACTGGTCCACGGCAAACTTAAACCGAATGTTCTGTGTTTGTTGGGCACCAATACGTAATATAAACTAGATGGCACCACACTCCACATGAACGTGACAAAACAAACAAAATTACTTTATAAAACAGACTTTTTGCGATCCGCATTCACCATAAACCAACGCAACAAATCAATATCAGCGCACACGGACAGATTAGCTTGGGTATCAAAATGGCCGCCGCGCAATGCGAGATGGGTAATTTGTGACGTCAGTGAAAACAAAGGATTCCATACGTATGCAGAAATATAAGCATTGTTTCAACCTCCTGGCAAAAATGTCGGGGAAAAAATGTGCGCGCGTGCTTCATAGGTTCAAAGCCTTGAAGTTCAAAGCCTTGAAGGTTCAAAGCCATTGTGATATCTTTTCATGGGGCCCAAAATCCCTGGCGGCGCCCCTGTGTCCGATCCATTTCCAGGTTCGACCACCTGGAGGGCGTCCGAGTGCTGTTGCCGTGCCATGACCTCCTGTTAATAAACTGTTGTTTGGTAGATGCGCAATTCAGATCGAATTCAATCGATAGTTTGTTCTTGTTTATCCTCGTGTCATTAATATTAGGAATAAGACATTGCAAAACAAAAAACAACAATACCCCGGAACTACAATACAAAAAATATATAAAAACAACAACAACCCGGAACTAGAATCCTAAATCCCGCCCCCGTTGCGTCACTGTATATGTCGCTTTGGACATGTCACTGTATATGTTGTCGCTTTGCTTGCTCGCGAAGCGTATAATACTTGCTTCTAGCTCGCTATATGACTAATGGTTAAATTGCACAAAAAACGTAAAATGTCCAAAGCTGCGAACAAAATTATTTCGGATACAAAACAAAGCGGATCGAGAAAAGACTGTCGGACGAAGAGACGAGCTGCTGAAGCTGCGGTGAGTGTTATAAATATAATAAAAAGGGTTTTTTGGATGGAGGGATGTCTACGTAATTTAATATAGATTTAGAACGTCAAACGATGAGTATCTGGATAATTATAATTGGTAAGTTTCCAATATACAATTACCATGTTTTACGCATACACTGCCTATAACACACTGGGTGTAAATATTTGTAGAAAATAGATGCAACGAACGGAAAACCTACAGAATGGAAAATATATATATAATAACATGCAATTTAATGAGAGTTCAATTGGATTTCTAATAATTAATTTGACTAGCAACGGCACCCGCTCTACGGGCGGGGCTTCAATTGGTAGGCCCAAATGAAAAGGCAAAATATCAGATGACTTTTTTATTTTAAACGATTCATATAAACATCCGTTGAATCATATCACACGCAAATCATCAAAATCTAAACAGTACATGGCGCCCATTTTGAAAAAAGATTGAATTCTGCAAAACGGAAGCGGCCGCTACACGTCTTTCTCAGTCGCACGTTTATGTGTAAAGAGTGCGTGCCGAATCTGTAACACGGAAGCGGCCGCTACACCTGTTTCTCAGTCGCTTTGCACACGCTGTCGTGTTACTTCGGAGCCGCACGTTTATAGAGAAAGTTCGTCAGGAGCCAATCTACTCTCTCCTGGTACGTAGAATTTCAACAAAAGCCACATCACTGTTCATATCGGTAAATATTATTCCATCGTGTTTGGAAAACTTGGAAAAATTGGAAAAACAATATAGTGTAGCGGTTACCGGAAGCATGACACAATTACCGTGCACCGGCCGATGACGCAACCGGCGAGCAGTCACGTGTCCGGACTCGCCCGGGCGTGTCTAGACTTGCCCTTCTCGGGCGAACACGTGACTTACCGATTTTGCATACCACGCCCCGCCTGAGAGGCGTGGCTTTTGTGTGTTCAGTTTGCGATATAAATTGCCGCACGTTCGAGGGGCAGATTCAGTGTGCTTTTGAGTTCTTTGGTTTTGAGCTAAATAAATAGCTCAGTGAAACTTCGTTCCTGCGTCGTCCATTTTGTCTGGCTTTATAGTGTGAGCTCAGCTCCCACAATAGCGTAGTTTACTCCCAGGGGTCCCAGGAATACCCACCCAAAATATTGTTGCGATCGGGTTGAGCCGTTTTTGCGGTACCTTCGAACGGATGGACAGACATTTGGTGAATTATAGTAAGATAAGAAACATCAGGATTCACACACATTTTACACAAATAAACTTCGAACATGATGTTTACCTTCAATCAGGTCTGTGTCACTTCCACGGCCATTAATAGACAAACAAGCCAAGGGTTGTCGCTTGTTTATGGCTTGACTCCACCTACCATAGCACCCAGACAAATTAACAAGCCTGCCATCTTGGTTTTCTGGTGGGCCTAAGACTTCAGGGCTGTAGGCCTCTGCTGAGTATACACTGCCCGGGTTTGTTGCGTCAGATTTCCATTGGCTTTGTTTGGGTCGAGTGTTACTCACGATGAGGTACCCCAAAAAATCTAATGAATGTCAAAAATTATTAGTAAGGTTTAATTAAGCCTGTTAGCAAGCACAATACACGCCTCCATTGAAAAAATAGCATTACATAATTTTGAACAGCCCCATATTATGATTAAACAATCCGTGACCGTGTGACGAATAAGCTCATTCTGATATAACCGTGGCGGAGGCTATCATGCATGGTTGAGAACCGAGAGTTGTCAAATTAATATTTTAATAGCACATTAAATGCGCGTTTGCCAATTGGCCCGTTACCAGATTTTGTCACAGGTTGTGACCACAGTGCGGTCATCCTTGTTAGGATACAATGGCTTGGGCACCGACCTGTAATCATTAGGATACAATGTATTCTGGGATGTATATAATTACAAAGGCTTTCCTTTATATGTGCAACATAAAATAGTACCTGCATTTTATTTACACTTACTCTCGTTTTATAACAACGTTTTGAAATCAAAGTGCAAAGCAATGTCATGTCCTGCCATATACAGGTGCAGGGAACTAATGACAGCAGTGTGCTGAGCAAGGCCTCCATGGCAGCGCTTGGCTATTTCCCTGATAATTTTGTGCAGTATTTTGCTGGCAAAGCTTGCCGAAGGGCTCCCCTCATCAACAGGTAAGCTCGAATGGCCTATATGTCTTCTTTTGTCACTCTGGATGATCTTCCTTGCTGATCACAGCTCCGCATCGTCCAGCGTTTGTTGTGTGGTGTTCTCGGCATATGAGCACACAACTCGTGATTTCAGGAGCCCAGGTTTAAACCTTGTATGCTATTACATTTCCTACTGTCTCCTGATGTCCTCATAATTCATGTAAAAGTACACTGATGTCTCTTTTTGTCCTTGTTCTGCATACAATGCATGCACCAGCTTCTCCATGAGCCTTAGATCATTGTTAATAGAAATATAATGAAGCTGACTGCATTGTCTTTTTGTGTAACAAGCATTATTGTTGCTCTATACAGGGGTTACTATGTGAGATCAAAGGCTGTGGATACGGTGATCAGGAGTTTTCTGGCTATCACTGAAGACAAATCTCTCCGACAGGTGGGAATATGGGAAGTGTCTGTATAGCGTGTTCTTGAAAGAAAAATGTGGAGAAATCGTTTTTTCCCAATAACTTTACGTTAAGAAAACATGAGACTTGATTTATCTGCCCTTTGAGAAAAACATGAGATATTGTTGCACAAGGTGCTGCAGAGGTAGCACACTTGCTATTGAAATCTCGAGTGAGGGTTCGATTCCCAACCCGACTGTAAACTGTTGGATTCGTGTTTCACAGGCCTGATTTTGTATCACAAAATGCACCGTCCCTCGGGTGGATGTTATGCCTAGTGTCCCATCTGCCAGCATTAACAAATTCACGTTTGATGCCTTTTGCAAAGAGTAGACGAGTTATCACCGACATCCTGAACAAATGACCAATATCTGTCCTGATTACCGCTGGGATTGCAAAGGCATCCTGTGCAATCCTTGCCGTGAGGCTCCTTTGGCAACACCGATTTCTGCTTTTGGGCAGACTACCAGACAGGGACAGAGAGAGAATTTGTACCGACATGAGTGTAGATGGGACAAAGTTTAACCCAACATCGAACTGCCACGGGACTTAACTCACAGTGGAGTAAAACAATGAGGCTTTTACTCATCAACAATTTTTATCTGTTCTTTATTATACACATATACCCACAATGAGTTTTATGTAGAGCTGTGTTGCTCGATACGTGATATTTACACTCGCCAGAAGAGAGGGTATTGCACTTAGGTCCGTTTGTTACTTGCAAAATCGAAGATTGGTTGGTCTTGTGCGTTATTCTGTCTGTCTGTCTGTCTGTCAATATACAACCAAGTATATTGGTTGGTCTTGTGCGTTATTCTCTGTCTGTTTGTTCGTCTGTATGTCAGTCGCCTACAGGTCACAATTTTCAACCGATCTTCACTAAACTTCACCAAATGGTACAGTTGGTAAAAAGCACGAAGCCTATTGTTTTTGGGGTCAAAAGGTAAATAGGTCAAATCGGCCAAAGGTCACCAACTTTATCAAATTTCTAAAATGCCCAATTTTCATCCGATTGACTTTAAATTTGAAGAGGATTTTCATATCTGGTCACAGAATTAAATCTCCAATTATATTTTTGGTCAACATAGGCCAAAAGGTAAACAGGCCGAATTCCTAAAATTCTCAATTTTCATCCAATTAACTTGAAATTTAAAGAGGACTCGCATATATGGTCACTGAATTCAACCCCCAACTATTTGAGGTTTGAGGTCAATTTGAGTCTGCCCAAGCCTGGTGTCGGCTTAGTGGTTAGGGTGCCGGCTTGGGATCCTAGGATCCTGGGTTTGAATCCCGGTGGGTCGCTAAATTAACACCAGGGGGGTTGACTCAGTTGATTCAGTTGACAGTTGATCCTGTCATCCTTCCGAGGTCGGCAAATTGAGTACCAGCTTGCTGGGATGAATGATCCCGGTGTGTACCCCGGTTTAGAATAGGTACACCGTATCCCTGCGCATCGTAAGAGGCGACTAAGGGTTGGCGCCAGGAAGGGCATCCGGCCATAAAAAATTGCCTCAAACAGGGAACCATGATTGTCATGGGGCCCACAAGGCTAACCCCTGCTCTAGCGGGGAAAATGGCCTTAAAACGATCATTCATTCATAATTAGGCCAAAAGGTCAACAGAGGCCATTTTTCTAAAATCCTCAATTTTCATCCAATTAACTTGAAATTTCAAGAGGATTTGCATATATGGTCAATGAATTCAACCCCCAACTATTTTTGAGGTCAACATAGGCCGAATTTCTAAAATCCTCAATTTTCATCTGATTAACTTGAAATTTGAAGAGGATTTGCATATCTGGTCACTGAATTCAACCACCAAGTATTTTTGAGGTCAACATAGGCCAAATTTGGCCTATGTTGGTCAACATTGATATTTGGCCGATGTTGGTCAACATTGGCCAAATTTCTAAAATCCTCAATTTTCATCTGATTGACTTAAAATTTTAAGAGAATTTACATACCAGGTCACTGAATTCAACCACCCATTATTTTTGAGGTCATCATAGGCCAATAACTTATTTTAGGGATATCGCAAGTATCATGCTATGCACGACATATTTCTTGTTCTGTCTTTGTTTGTCTGTATGTCAGTCGCCTACAGGTCACAATTTTCAACCGATCTTCACAAAACTTCACCAAGTTGTAGAAATCGTTACAACTGAGAAGCCTATTGATTGTGAGGTTTAAATAGATATATAAAATTTAACACTTCAAGAAATTATAAGTAAATAATTATTGCCGATGAAATTCAAACTTGCACTATTTTCATTGCCAATTGAGAATTAATTTGGAGGACCATATGATGTGTCTTTAATGTTCCCAATTATTCCCACAACGTTGGGTTGGCCGAGGAAAGGTTTTTTTTGCCCAAGTCTTTCACGAAATGGCTGGCTCAACCAGACATTCCACAAAGCAGGCAAGAGCAGGAATTTGTAATTGGTTGAGTATGCTGCCGATAACTCACCTACTCTTTGCGAAGGACAACACCAAAGGACAAACTTGTATTTTCATTATTTTGGATCTTGACCCACCTTGATTACTTGTTCACAAAGCATAATGTGTGTGTTGTTATTTACAAAGCTGTAACAAAATTATGAAAGTAACCAAGGAAGTTATCATTGTGTCACTGTTTGTAGCACAATTTTATTGCATGAACACTGCTATGTCCATGTCCATATCAGGTCCTATCTCTAGGTGCTGGCTTTGACTCGACTTACTTCCGTCTTAAGGCCGAGGGGCTGCTGAATGGTGTCACCATGTTCGAAGTGGATTTCCCCGCCGTGGTTCGCAGGAAGGTGAAACTCGTGGCTAGCTCAGTTGAACTGTCCTGCTGCTTAAGCTCGGCCTTGCCAAACGATCTTTCACTGACTCAACGTTTTGGTGGGTAATCGGCATTTTACATCATCTGTTTTCCAACTTCTTTCTTTATAACTTTCATATAACTTTTTATTGTACAACGCTCCTTTCCTACGCCATCTCCAGGCGCTGCATGACATCATTTCCGGGCACCGAAGGGGGCCCGGCAATGACGCGCGCTGAAAGGGAGTACTCAGTTTTCACTCTGGTTGTTGTACACCGCTCCTTTCCTATGCCATCTCCAGGCATTGCAAATCGTCATTGCCGGGCACCAAAGGGGGCTCGGCAGTGACGCACGCTGAAAGAGAGTACTCAGTTTTCACTCTGGTTTCTTGCTTTCTTGTTTGTTGTACACCGCTCCTTTCCTATGCCATCTCCAGGCATTGCAAATCGTCATTGCTGGGCACCGAAGGGGGCTCGGCAGTGACGCACGCTGAAAGAGAGTACTCAGTTTTCACTCTGGTTTCTTGTTGTACACCGCTCCTTTCCTATGCCATCTCCAGGCATTGCAAATCGTCATTGCCGGGCACCAAAGGGGGCTCGGCAGTGACGCACGCTGAAAGAGAGTACTCAGTTTTCACTCTGGTTTCTTTCTTGTTGTACACCGCTCCTTTCCTATGCCACCTCCAGGCATTGCAAATCGTCATTGCCGGGCACCGAAGGGGGCTTGGCAGTGACGCACGCTGAAAGAGAGTACTCAGTTTTCACTCTGGTTTCTTGTTGTACACCGCTCCTTTCCTATGCCATCTCCAGGCATTGCAAATCGTCATTGCCGGGCACCAAAGGGGGCTCGGCAGTGACGCACGCTGAAAGAGAGTACTCAGTTTTCACTCTGGTTTCTTGTTTGTTTGTTTTCTTGTTTGTTTGTTTGTTTTCTTGGTTGTCCGGACGATATCTCAGCCATCCTTTGAGCTAGGAAGCTTAAATTTCGGCACAGTAGTGAGCAAGTCCTTTGTCAAATACGGTATTTTTTGTTTTTTGAATAATCAATTAATTGAGGAGTTATTTAATTATTAGCGTTTAATTAAGTACTTATTTAATTAATTAAATTTCATTTCTCTTCTGACCATTATTAACTCAGGCACCTTTTGAGTTAGGAAGCTGATATTTGGACATGCCAATGACCAGGTGATTTGGCTGCAAAGGATATTTTTGATTTATTAATTAATCAATTAATCGATTAATTATTTAATTATTCGATTAATGACAAAAAAATTTTTTTTTTTAAAGTTACAGATTCTGATGAAATAGTGGTAGTTTATGTGTTCTCTGACCAAATTGATTAATAATTTAATTTTTTTATGATTATTATTTATTTATTTTCATTATTAATCATTTATTTATTTTCTTTCTCATTTGGCCAATATCTCAGGCACGTTTTGAGCTGGGAAGCTAATATTTGGACATGAGTGACCAAGTGATGTGGCTATCAAGGATATTTTTGATTTATTGATTAATCATTTCATCTATTAAGTATTTATTGATTAATCGATTAATTATTTATTGAGTAATCAATTAATTATTTAATTTTTTATAAATGACTTATTTAATTAAATTTCTAAAAGATACATCTTCGGATGAAGCACTACTGGTTTAGTTATGCGATTAGCCAATTGATTATGAAAATATTTTGTGATAATCTTTTATTGATTTTAATTATACAATTAATCAATCAATTAGTGTACACCTCTCCCTCCCAATGCAGCCTCAATGAGCTGCACTGCGGTATTGCCGGGCGCCGGAGGCGCCCCGGCAATGCCGCGCTGCAGCATATTTAATTATTTGGCATGGGGCGGTGTACTTTGAATGTATGTGTACTTGTTTGTTTGTTTTCTTGTTTCCTTGGTTGTCCGGACGATATCTCAGCCATCCTTTGAGCTAGGAAGCTGAAATTTCGGCACAATAGTGAGCAAGTCCTTTGTCAAAAACGGTATTTTTTGTTTTTTGATTAATCAATTAATTGAGGAGTTATTTAATTATTAGCGTTTAATTAAGTACTTATTTAATTAATTAAATTTCATTTCTCTTCTGACCATTATTAACTCAGGCACCTTTTGAGTTAGGAAGCTGATATTTGGACATGCCAATGACCAGGTGATTTGGCTGCAAAGGATATTTTTGATTTATTAATTAATCAATTAATCGATTAATTATTTAATTATTCGATTAATGACAAAAAAAAATTTTTTTTTAAAGTTACAGATTCTGATGAAATAGTGGTAGTTTATGTGTTCTCTGACCAAATTGATTAATAATTTAATTTTTTTATGATTATTATTTATTTATTTTCATTATTAATCATTTATTTATTTTCTTTCTTGTTTTCTTTCTTGTTTGTTTGTCCAGACGATATCTCAGCCATCCTTTGAGCTAGGAAGCTGAAATTTCGGCACAATACTGAGCAAGTCCTTTGTCAAAAACGGTATTTTTTTTTTTTGATTAATCAATAAATTGAGGAGTTATTTAATTATTAGCGATTAATTAAGTACTTATTTAATTAATCAAATTTCCTTTCTCTTCTGACCATTAACTCAGGCACCTTTTGAGTTAGGAAGCTGACATTTGGACATGCCAATGACCAGGTGATTTGGCTGCAAAGGATATTTTTGATTTATTAATTAATCAATTAATCGATTAATTATTTAATTATTTGATTAATGACCAAAAAAATTTTTTTTTTAAAGTTACAGATTCTGATGAAATAGTGGTAGTTTATGTGTTCTCTGACCAAATTGATTAATAATTTAATTTTTTTATGATTATTATTTATTTATTTTCATTATTAATCATTTATTTATTTTCTTTCTCATTTGGCCAATATCTCAGGCACCTTTTGAGCTGGGAAGCTAATATTTGGACATGAGTGACCAAGTGATGTGGCTATCAAGGATATTTTTGATTTATTGATTAATCATTTCATCTATTAATTATTTATTGATTAATCGATTAATTATTTATTGAGTAATCAATTAATTATTTAATTTTTTATAAATGACTTATTTAATTAAATTTCTAAAAGATACATCTTCGGATGAAGCACTAGTGGTTTAGTTATGCGATTAGCCAATTGATTATGAAAATATTTTGTGATAATATTTTATTGATTTTAATTATACAATTAATCAATCAATTAGTGTACACCTCTCCCTCCCAATGCAGCCTCAATGAGCTGCACTGCGGTATTGCCGGGCGCCGGAGGCGCCCCGGCAATGCCGCGCTGCAGCATATTTAATTATTTGGCATGGGGCGGTGTACTTTGAATGTATCTGTACTTGTTTGTTGTACACCGCACCTTTCCTATGCCATCTCCAGGCATTGCAAATCGTCATTGCTGGGCACCGAAGGGGGCTCGGCAGTGACGCACGCTGAAAGAGAGTACTCAGTTTTCACTCTGGTTGTTTTCTTGTTTACTTTCTTTCTTGGTTGTCCGGACGATATCTCAGCCATCCTTTGAGCTAGGAAGCTGAAATTTCGGCACAGTAGTGAGCAAGTCCTTTGTCAAATACGGTATTTTTTGTTTTTTGAATAATCAATTAATTGAGGAGTTATTTAATTATTAGCGTTTAATTAAGTACTTATTTAATTAATTAAATTTCATTTATCTTCTGACCATTATTAACTCAGGCACCTTTTGAGTTAGGAAGCTGATATTTGGACATGCCAATGACCAGGTGATTTGGCTGCAAAGGATATTTTTGATTTATTAATTAATCAATTAATCGATTAATTATTTAATTATTCGATTAATGACAAAAAAAAAAATTTTTTTTAAGTTACAGATTCTGATGAAATAGTGGTAGTTTATGTGTTCTCTGACCAAATTGATTAATAATTTAATTTTTTTATGATTATTATTTATTTATTTTCATTATTAATCATTTATTTATTTTCTTTCTCATTTGGCCAATATCTCAGGCACCTTTTGAGCTGGGAAGCTAATATTTGGACATGAGTGACCAAGTGATGTGGCTATCAAGGATATTTTTGATTTATTGATTAATCATTTCATCTATTAAGTATTTATTGATTAATCGATTAATTATTTATTGAGTAATCAATTAATTATTTAATTTTTTATAAATGACTTATTTAATTAAATTTCTAAAAGATACATCTTCGGATGAAGCACTACTGGTTTAGTTATGCGATTAGCCAATTGATTATGAAAATATTTTGTGATAATCTTTTATTGATTTTAATTATACAATTAATCAATCAATTAGTGTACACCTCTCCCTCCCAATGCAGCCTCAATGAGCTGCACTGCGGTATTGCCGGGCGCCGGAGGCGCCCCGGCAATGCCGCGCTGCAGCATATTTAATTATTTGGCATGGGGCGGTGTACTTTGAATGTATGTGTACTTGTTTGTTTTCTTGTTTGTTTGTTTTCTTTCTTGGTTGTCCGGACGATATCTCAGCCATCCTTTGAGCTAGGAAGCTGAAATTTCGGCACAGTAGTGAGCAAGTCCTTTGTCAAATACGGTATTTTTTGTTTTTTGAATAATCAATTAATTGAGGAGTTATTTAATTATTAGCGTTTAATTAAGTACTTATTTAATTAATTAAATTTCATTTCTCTTCTGACCATTATTAACTCAGGCACCTTTTGAGTTAGGAAGCTGATATTTGGACATGCCAATGACCAGGTGATTTGGCTGCAAAGGATATTTTTGATTTATTAATGAATCAATTAATCGATTAATTATTTAATTATTCGATTAATGACAAAAAAATTTTTTTTTTTAAAGTTACAGATTCTGATGAAATAGTGGTAGTTTATGTGTTCTCTGACCAAATTGATTAATAATTTAATTTTTTTATGATTATTATTTATTTATTTTCATTATTAATCATTTATTTATTTTCTTTCTCATTTGGCCAATATCTCAGGCACCTTTTGAGCTGGGAAGCTAATATTTGGACATGAGTGACCAAGTGATGTGGCTATCAAGGATATTTTTGATTTATTGATTAATCATTTCATCTATTAAGTATTTATTGATTAATCGATTAATTATTTATTGAGTAATCAATTAATTATTTAATTTTTTATAAATGACTTATTTAATTAAATTTCTAAAAGATACATCTTCGGATGAAGCACTACTGGTTTAGTTATGCGATTAGCCAATTGATTATGAAAATATTTTGTGATAATCTTTTATTGATTTTAATTATACAATTAATCAATCAATTAGTGTACACCTCTCCCTCCCAATGCAGCCTCAATGAGCTGCACTGCGGTATTGCCGGGCGCCGGAGGCGCCCCGGCAATGCCGCGCTGCAGCATATTTAATTATTTGGCATGGGGCGGTGTACTTTGAATGTATGTGTACTTGTTGTACACCGCTCCTTTCCTATGCCATCTCCAGGCATTGCAAATCGTCATTGCCGGGCACCAAAGGGGGCTCTGCAGTGACGCACGCTGAAAGAGAGTACTCAGTTTTCACTCTGGTTGTTTGTTTTCTTGGTTGTCCGGGCGATATCTCAGCCATCCTTTGAGCTAGGAAGCTGAAATTTCGGCACAGTAGTGAGCAAGTCCTTTGTCAAATACGGTATTTTTTGTTTTTTGAATAATCAATTAATTGAGGAGTTATTTAATTATTAGCGTTTAATTAAGTACTTATTTAATTAATTAAATTTCATTTCTCTTCTGACCATTATTAACTCAGGCACCTTTTCAGTTAGGAAGCTGATATTTGGACATGCCAATGACCAGGTGATTTGGCTGCAAAGGATATTTTTGATTTATTAATTAATCAATTAATCGATTAATTATTTAATTATTCGATTAATGACAAAAAAAATTTTTTTTTTTAAGTTACAGATTCTGATGAAATAGTGGTAGTTTATGTGTTCTCTGACCAAATTGATTAATAATTTAATTTTTTTATGATTATTATTTATTTATTTTCATTATTAATCATTTATTTATTTTCTTTCTCATTTGGCCAATATCTCAGGCACCTTTTGAGCTGGGAAGCTAATATTTGGACATGAGTGACCAAGTGATGTGGCTATCAAGGATATTTTTGATTTATTGATTAATCATTTCATCTATTAAGTATTTATTGATTAATCGATTAATTATTTATTGAGTAATCAATTAATTATTTAATTTTTTATAAATGACTTATTTAATTAAATTTCTAAAAGATACATCTTCAGATGAAGCACTAGTGGTTTAGTTATGCGATTAGCCAATTGATTATGAAAATATTTTGTGATAATCTTTTATTGATTTTAATTATACAATTAATCAATCAATTAGTGTACACCTCTCCCTCCCAATGCAGCCTCAATGAGCTGCACTGCGGTATTGCCGGGCGCCGGAGGCGCCCCGGCAATGCCGCGCTGCAGCATATTTAATTATTTGGCATGGGGCGGTGTACTTTGAATGTATGTGTACTTGTTTGTTTTCTTTCTTGTTGTACACCGCTCCTTTCCTATGCCATCTCCAGGCATTGCAAATCGTCATTGCCGGGCACCAAAGGGGGCTCGGCAGTGACGCACACTGAAAGAGAGTACTCAGTTTTCACTCTGGTTTCTTGTTTGTTTTCTTGTTTTCTTTCTTGTTTTCTTTCTTGTTTGTTGTACACCGCACCTTTCCTATGCCATCTCCAGGCATTGCAAATCGTCATTGCTGGGCACCGAAGGGGGCTCGGCAGTGACGCACGCTGAAAGAGAGTACTCAGTTTTCACTCTGGTTGATTTCTTGTTTTCTTTCTTTCTTGGTTGTCCGGACGATATCTCAGCCATCCTTTGAGCTAGGAAGCTGAAATTTCGGCACAGTAGTGAGCAAGTCCTTTGTCAAATACGGTATTTTTTGTTTTTTGAATAATCAATTAATTGAGGAGTTATTTAATTATTAGCGTTTAATTAAGTACTTATTTAATTAATTAAATTTCATTTATCTTCTGACCATTATTAACTCAGGCACCTTTTGAGTTAGGAAGCTGATATTTGGACATGCCAATGACCAGGTGATTTGGCTGCAAAGGATATTTTTGATTTATTAATTAATCAATTAATCGATTAATTATTTAATTATTCGATTAATGACAAAAAAAATTTTTTTTTTTAAGTTACAGATTCTGATGAAATAGTGGTAGTTTATGTGTTCTCTGACCAAATTGATTAATAATTTAATTTTTTTATGATTATTATTTATTTATTTTCATTATTAATCATTTATTTATTTTCTTTCTCATTTGGCCAATATCTCAGGCACCTTTTGAGCTGGGAAGCTAATATTTGGACATGAGTGACCAAGTGATGTGGCTATCAAGGATATTTTTGATTTATTGATTAATCATTTCATCTATTAAGTATTTATTGATTAATCGATTAATTATTTATTGAGTAATCAATTAATTATTTAATTTTTTATAAATGACTTATTTAATTAAATTTCTAAAAGATACATCTTCGGATGAAGCACTACTGGTTTAGTTATGCGATTAGCCAATTGATTATGAAAATATTTTGTGATAATCTTTTATTGATTTTAATTATACAATTAATCAATCAATTAGTGTACACCTCTCCCTCCCAATGCAGCCTCAATGAGCTGCACTGCGGTATTGCCGGGCGCCGGAGGCGCCCCGGCAATGCCGCGCTGCAGCATATTTAATTATTTGGCATGGGGCGGTGTACTTTGAATGTATGTGTACTTGTTTGTTTTCTTTCTTGGTTGTCCGGGCGATATCTCAGCCATCCTTTGAGCTAGGAAGCTGAAATTTCAGCACAATAGTGAGCAAGTCCTTTGTCAAAAACGGTATTTTTTTTTTTTTGATTAATCAATAAATTGAGGAGTTATTTAATTATTAGCGATTAATTAAGTACTTATTTAATTAATCAAATTTCCTTTCTCTTCTGACCATTAACTCAGGCACCTTTTGAGTTAGGAAGCTGATATTTGGACATGCCAATGACCAGGTGATTAGACTGCAAAGGATATTTTTGATTTATTAATTAATCAATTAATCGATTAATTATTTAATTATTCGATTAATGACAAAAAAATTTTTTTTTTTTAAGTTACAGATTCTGATGAAATAGTGGTAGTTTATGTGTTCTCTGACCAAATTGATTAATAATTTAATTTTTTTATGATTATTATTTATTTATTTTCATTATTAATCATTTATTTATTTTCTTTCTCATTTGGCCAATATCTCAGGCACCTTTTGAGCTGGGAAGCTAATATTTGGACATGAGTGACCAAGTGATGTGGCTATCAAGGATATTTTTGATTTATTGATTAATCATTTCATCTATTAATTATTTATTGATTAATCGATTAATTATTTATTGAGTAATCAATTAATTATTTAATTATTTATAAGTGACTTATTTAATTAAATTTCTAAAAGATACATCTTCGGATGAAGCACCAGTGGTTTAGTTATGCGATTAGCCAATTGATTATGAAAATATTTTGTGATAATCTTTTATTGATTTTAATTATACAATTAATCAATCAATTAGTGTACACCTCTCCCTCCCAATGCAGCCTCAATGAGCTGCACTGCGGTATTGCCGGGCGCCAGAGGCGCCCCGGCAATGCCGCGCTGCAGCATATTTAATTATTTGGCATGGGGCGGTGTACTTTGAATGTATGTGTACTTGTTGTACACCGCACCTTTCCTATGCCATCTCCAGGCATTGCAAATCGTCATTGCTGGGCACCGAAGGGGGCTCGGCAGTGACGCACGCTGAAAGAGAGTACTCAGTTTTCACTCTGGTTGTTTTCTTGTTTTCTTGCTTTCTTGGTTGTCCGGACGATATCTCAGCCATCCTTTGAGCTAGGAAGCTGAAATTTCGGCACAGTAGTGAGCAAGTCCTTTGTCAAATACGGTATTTTTTGTTTTTTGAATAATCAATTAATTGAGGAGTTATTTAATTATTAGCGTTTAATTAAGTACTTATTTAATTAATTAAATTTCATTTATCTTCTGACCATTATTAACTCAGGCACCTTTTGAGTTAGGAAGCTGATATTTGGACATGCCAATGACCAGGTGATTTGGCTGCAAAGGATATTTTTGATTTATTAATTAATCAATTAATCGATTAATTATTTAATTATTCGATTAATGACAAAAAAATTTTTTTTTTTTAAGTTACAGATTCTGATGAAATAGTGGTAGTTTATGTGTTCTCTGACCAAATTGATTAATAATTTAATTTTTTTATGATTATTATTTATTTATTTTCATTATTAATCATTTATTTATTTTCTTTCTCATTTGGCCAATATCTCAGGCACCTTTTGAGCTGGGAAGCTAATATTTGGACATGAGTGACCAAGTGATGTGGCTATCAAGGATATTTTTGATTTATTGATTAATCATTTCATCTATTAAGTATTTATTGATTAATCGATTAATTATTTATTGAGTAATCAATTAATTATTTAATTTTTTATAAATGACTTATTTAATTAAATTTCTAAAAGATACATCTTCGGATGAAGCACTAGTGGTTTAGTTATGCGATTAGCCAATTGATTATGAAAATATTTTGTGATAATCTTTTATTGATTTTAATTATACAATTAATCAATCAATTAGTGTACACCTCTCCCTCCCAATGCAGCCTCAATGAGCTGCACTGCGGTATTGCCGGGCGCCGGAGGCGCCCCGGCAATGCCGCGCTGCAGCATATTTAATTATTTGGCATGGGGCGGTGTACTTTGAATGTATGTGTACTTGTTTGTTTTCTTGTTTGTTTGTTTTCTTTCTTGGTTGTCCGGACGATATCTCAGCCATCCTTTGAGCTAGGAAGCTGAAATTTCGGCACAGTAGTGAGCAAGTCCTTTGTCAAATACGGTATTTTTTGTTTTTTGAATAATCAATTAATTGAGGAGTTATTTAATTATTAGCGTTTAATTAAGTACTTATTTAATTAATTAAATTTCATTTATCTTCTGACCATTATTAACTCAGGCACCTTTTGAGTTAGGAAGCTGATATTTGGACATGCCAATGACCAGGTGATTTGGCTGCAAACGATATTTTTGATTTATTAATTAATCAATTAATCGATTAATTATTTAATTATTCGATTAATGACAAAAAAATTTTTTTTTTTTAAGTTACAGATTCTGATGAAATAGTGGTAGTTTATGTGTTCTCTGACCAAATTGATTAATAATTTAATTTTTTTATGATTATTATTTATTTATTTTCATTATTAATCATTTATTTATTTTCTTTCTCATTTGGCCAATATCTCAGGCACCTTTTGAGCTGGGAAGCTAATATTTGGACATGAGTGACCAAGTGATGTGGCTATCAAGGATATTTTTGATTTATTGATTAATCATTTCATCTATTAAGTATTTATTGATTAATCGATTAATTATTTATTGAGTAATCAATTAATTATTTAATTTTTTATAAATGACTTATTTAATTAAATTTCTAAAAGATACATCTTCGGATGAAGCACTACTGGTTTAGTTATGCGATTAGCCAATTGATTATGAAAATATTTTGTGATAATCTTTTATTGATTTTAATTATACAATTAATCAATCAATTAGTGTACACCTCTCCCTCCCAATGCAGCCTCAATGAGCTGCACTGCGGTATTGCCGGGCGCCGGAGGCGCCCCGGCAATGCCGCGCTGCAGCATATTTAATTATTTGGCATGGGGCGGTGTACTTTGAATGTATGTGTACTTGTTTGTTTTCTTTCTTGGTTGTCCGGACGATATCTCAGCCATCCTTTGAGCTAGGAAGCTGAAATTTCGGCACAATAGTGAGCAAGTCCTTTGTCAAAAACGGTATTTTTTTTTTTTTGATTAATCAATAAATTGAGGAGTTATTTAATTATTAGCGATTAATTAAGTACTTATTTAATTAATCAAATTTCCTTTCTCTTCTGACCATTAACTCAGGCACCTTTTGAGTTAGGAATCTGATATTTGGACATGTCAATGACCAGGTGATTTGGCTGCAAAGGATATTTTTGATTTATTAATTAATCAATTAATCGATTAATTATTTAATTATTTGATTAATGACAAAAAAAAATTTTTTTTTTAAGTTACAGATTCTGATGAAATAGTGGTAGTTTATGTGTTCTCTGACCAAATTGATTAACAAGTACACATACATTCAAAGTACACCGCCCCCATGCCAAATAATGAAATATCCTACAGCGCGGCATTGCCGGGGCGCCTCCGGCGCCCGGCAATACCGCAGTGCACCTCATAGAGGCTGCATTGGGAGGAAGAGGTGTTCGCTAATTGATTGATTAATTGTATAATTAAAATCAATAAAAGATTATCACAAAATATTTTCTTAATCAATTGGCTAATAGCATAACTAAACCAGTAGTGCTTCATCCCAAGACCTATCTTTTAGAAATTTTATTAAATGTCATTAATAAAAAATTAAATAATTAATTGATTAATCAATAAATAATTAATCAATTAATCAATAAATAATTAAGCAATTAAATGATTAATCAATAAATCAAAAATATCCTTGATAGCCACATCACTTGGTCACTCATGTCCAAATATTAGCTTCCCAGCTCAAAAGGTGCCTGAGATATTGGCCAAATGAGAAAGAAAATAAATAAATGATTAATAATGAAAATAAATAAATAATAATCATAAAAAAATTAAATTATTAATCAATTTGGTCAGAGAACACATAAACTACCACTATTTCATCAGAATCTGTAACGTAAAAAAAAAAAAAATTCTTGTCATTAATCGAATAATTAAATAATTAATCGATTAATTGATTAATTAATAAATCAAAAATAGCATTTGCAGCCAAATCACCTGGTCATTGGCATGTCCAAATATCAGCTTCCTAACTCAAAAGGTGCCTGAGTTAATGGTCAGAAGAGAAAGGAAATTTAATTAATTAAATAAGTACTTCATTAAACGCTAATAATTAAATAACTCCTCAATTAATTGATTAATCAAAAAACAAAAAATACCGTTTTTGACAAAGGACTTGCTCACTATTGTGCCGAAATTTCAGCTTCTTAGCTTGAAGGATGGCTGAGATATCGCCCGGACAACCAAGAAAACAAACAAACAAACAAACAAGAAACCAGAGTGAAAACTGAGTACTCTCTTTCAGCGTGCGTCACTGCCGAGCCCCCTTTGGTGCCCGGCAATGACGATTTGCAATGCCTGGAGATGGCATAGGAAAGGAGCGGTGTACAATAATTTAATTTTTTTATGATTATTATTTATTTATTTTCATTATTAATCATTTATTTATTTTCTTTCTCATTTGGCCAATATCTCAGGCACCTTTTGAGTTGGGAAGCTAATATTTGGACATGAGTGACCAAGTGATGTGGCTATCAAGGATATTTTTGATTTATTGATTAATCATTTCATCTATTAATTATTTATTGATTAATCGATTAATTATTTATTGAGTAATCAATTAATTATTTAATTTTTTATAAATGACTTATTTAATTAAATTTCTAAAAGATACATCTTCGGATGAAGCACTAGTGGTTTAGTTATGCGATTAGCCAATTGATTATGAAAATATTTTGTGATAATCTTTTATTGATTTTAATTATACAATTAATCAATCAATTAGTGTACACCTCTCCCTCCCAATGCAGCCTCAATGAGCTGCACTGCGGTATTGCCGGGCGCCAGAGGCGCCCCGGCAATGCCGCGCTGCAGCATATTTAATTATTTGGCATGGGGCGGTGTACTTTGAATGTATTTGTACTTGTCTATATATATATCTGTGCAGCGTCTGTCCTGTGTTGTGTTGTGTTGTCTTGTCACTGAACTACATTCTCAAACTTTTGTGAAATCGTACCAAACTTCTGGTATGCACATATCTCTCCCGTCGGTATGTCCTAAGGGTATTTTTTTTGAAAAATTTTCCAATTTTTTTTTTTGGGGGGGGGGGATTTTTTGGGGAATTTTTTTTTTCAACTTCAATTGCTTATAAAAAGTAATATCACGTATATTACAAATACATTTGTGCAAAATAATTGTTGTACACCGCTCCTTTCCTATGCCATCTCCAGGCATTGCAAATCGTCATTGCCGGGCACCAAAGGGGGCTCGGCAGTGACGCACGCTGAAAGAGAGTACTCAGTTTTCACTCTGGTTTCTTGTTTTCTTGTTTTCTTGCTTTCTTGTTTGTTTGTCCGGGCGATATCTCAGCCATCCTTTGAGCTAGGAAGCTGAAATTTCGGCACAGTAGTGAGCAAGTCCTTTGTCAAAAACGGTATTTTTTGGTTTTTGATTAATCAATTAATTGAGGAGTTATTTAATTATTAGCGATTAATTAAGTACTTATTTAATTAATTACATTTCCTTTCTCTTCGTACCATTAACTCAGGCACCTTTTGAGTTAGGAAGCTGATATTTGGACATGCCAATGACCAGGTGATTGTGCTGCAAAGGATATTTTTGATTTATTAATTAATCAATTAATCGATTAAGTATTTAATTATTCGACTAATGACAAAAAAAAAATTTTTTTTAAGTTACAGATTCTGATGAAATAGTGGTAGTTTATTTGTTCTCTGACCAAATTGATTAATAATTTAATTTTTTTATGATTATTATTTATTTATTTTCATTATTAATCATTTATTTATTTTCTTTCTCATTTGGCCAATATCTCAGGCACCTTTTGAGCTGGGAAGCTAATATTTGGACATGAGTGACCAAGTGATGTGGCTATCAAGGATATTTTTGATTTATTGATTAATCATTTCATCTATTAATTATTTATTGATTAATCGATTAATTATTTATTGAGTAATCAATTAATTATTTCATTTTTTATAAATGACTTATTTAATTACATTTCTAAAAGATACATCTTCGGATGAAGCACTAGTGGTTTGGTTATGCAATTATCCAATTGATTATGAAAATATTTTGTGATAATCTTTTATTGATTTTAATTATACAATTAATCAATCAATTAGTGTACACCTCTCCCTCCCAATGCAGCCTCAATGAGCTGCACTGCGGTATTGCCGGGCGCCGGAGGCGCCCCGGCAATGCCGTACTGCAGCATATTTAATTATTTGGCATGGGGCGGTGTACTTTGAATGTATTTGTACTTGTTTTCTTGTTTGTTTGTTTGTTTGTCCGGGCGATATCTCAGCCATCCTTTGAGCTAGGAAGCTGAAGGCACAATAGTGAGCAAGTGCTTTGGCAAAAACGGTATCTTTGTTTTTTGATTAATCGATTAATTGATTAATTACTTAATTATTATTGATTAATTAAGTACTTACTTTTTTTTTCTTTTTTTTTAAAATTAAGTACTTATATACACGTGTACAAAACGATCCCATGTTCAAGTCGACCCCAAAAAGCTCTTCAATGGGCTACTATATGTCAAAGAGACAAGATGGGGAGAGAGAGGGAAGCACACAAGTACAACAGCAGAGAACAGGGACATTGGGAGATCTGTGGGAGGGAGAGGGCTTGGGGGGAGGAGGCATGGGAAGGGGGGTGGGGGTGGGAGAGGTATATAACACATAGACACTGCTAGAACTTCCAGGAAATAAGTCTGTATTTCAAAAAATTGGATCTGGGGTGAATTAACGGGGGTAGAAAAGATCAAGATTTTGGATGGGGGAAGATAACAGATGGTGGTGAACAGCTGTATTAAAGACCTGGAGGGAGGAGTGGGTTTGAAGAGAGTGAGGGAGTTTGTTCCAGAGGCAGCAGTAAAGAGGATAGAAGGAGTACAGGTGTATTTTGAATGTATCTGTACTTGTTTTTGTCCCTTTTTGATTTTTGTCCATTAAATCCGACCCCGTTAAATCCTAAATCCGTTTAATCGAGGCTTTACTGTCTCTCATAAGAGAACAGAAAGGACACAGGAGTGAGGTTGTCGAGGAAGGGCCAATTTATGGCATATCTGAGTATGGTGGTTTTGGGAGGGGGTGTCAAATTCTTCACAAATATGCATATGTAATATGTAAATAGCCCTGAATTATTTGGAAACTTAATACAACAATGAAAATGAAGGAACTTGCAAATGGGCTACTATTTCTCAGTGTGCCTGCAGACTATGGACTACAAGCTGCTTGGAATGGATCTTTGCCAGCTGCAAGACCTGGAAAAGCTCTTGAGTGAACTTGGGCTTGATTTTAGCCTTCCTACCCTGGTGCTGTCAGAGTGTGTTCTCACATATGTTGCTGCAGACAGGTGAATTTTGAATTCATTATTGTCAGGAAACTTTTGTATTGGGACTATAACCCATACATAAATGGAATTAAACTTGAAAGTTAAATTACTTGCAAGTAATAAATACTGCAGTTTCTTGTTTTGTGAACATATTGCATCATTTTTATATGTGTAATATGCCTTTTGTGTTTTGCAAGTACAGCGTTCAGGGATTACAATGAGTATCAAACTCCCATTTGCAAGATCATTCATTTTCATTGTATTAATTTTCCAAATCGTTCAGGGCCATTGACATATTATGTATGCATATTTGTGAGGAATTTGACTCCACCTTCCAAAACCACCATACTCAGATATGCCATCAATTGTCCTTCCTCTCCAACTTCACTCCCATCTCCTTTCTCTTCTCTTATGAGATACAGTAAAACCTCGATTTAGCGGACACAAATAAAAAAGGGACAAAAAAAATCATAATTTTAAAAAAAGAAGTTTGTGGACACTGTCCTGAAATGCACGAGTATTCCGATAGAGGGCGCTGAGATGTATGGGCATCAGATTACACACTATCTGACCTGGAAGACATCGATTCCGGCCGTCTTCTGGGTCAGATCATGTGTAGTTCAGTCTTTGACTTTATACGATTCCTTGTTTTTTATTAGCATATAAAGTTGTACAAATGATTTACCATGGCTTCTAAGGACAGTGGTGCTAAGAGATGTGATATAATTTCAGAATTGTTTATAAAATATGCCAAATGACGAAACTACAAATGCCGAATCCACGAATGTCATGGGTGGAAACCTTCACATCATTTCCTCATTCTGCTTTAAACTAAATCTCTCTGTAATTTCATTCAAAACGGCATCATTCCAATAACAAATTGATACTATAGCATTAATATAACAAAATACAAACTCAAAAATACTCGTGATGTAAGCACTATTACGGCCTGAGGCACACCAAGCCAAGCATTCAATCACACCGGCTTTATTTATAGGTTATCACACTCAAAATCTATTCCTACACATAAAGAAAGAGGAAACGAAGAAGGGAGAAGAGAGGGAAAAACCAGATTAGGCCAGCACGAGAAGGAAAGAGTAGGCAGCTAGGGCTGGGGCCAGCACGAGAGGGTAGGAGTAGCACAGCCAGAGCTGGAGGTGGCTGCTTGTGTAGTCAGTCCCAAGGGAGGACCTACAGTCCGGTGGTCCTGAAAAAGGTCCGAAGAGGAGAGACCAAGACGATGCGGATGTGAGCGGTACTGCATACTCCAGTATCCACTCAAGGCCAGGTTGGGGGATCCGAACTGGAGGACCTGCAGCGAGAGTTCGAAATAAGCACTGCATTCAAGGCAGGCCCTACAGTAGGCCCCAATGCAAGCCCCAGCAGTAGGCCCCAATGCAGGCCCAGCAGTAGCAAGAGTTTAATCAAAGTCAACCTTGAGGTACAGAGGTAGCCGCAGGGGTTGATCCGGCACAACCTTCAGGTGGAGAGATTGCAGCTGAAAACTCTACAAACACACGAAAAGGCACTCTGCCATGAGCCCTCCTCCAAAATGGCCCCTCTCTCTCCTCTGAATCACCTTCCTGGTCCCTCCCCTGCCCCACAGACAATCATAGGCTTTATACCCATGGACCAAACCACTTGGTCTATCTCATGGGGGAGAGGGGGATGGGGGGGGAGGAAGAAGAAAAGAAAGGTCACAGACCGTAACAACACATGTTGATCGATCTGACATGATAATCAATACAGGTGAATCTGCCAGTGAGAAAGGGCGGATATGAAACACTTACAAATAGAAAATCATAATTGCATTGAGAAATTATCAAACCGTTGAGTTGACCGACCGGGTGCAGGGGAGGGGAGGGGACGGCGTAGCGTAGCAGTATCTCTCTACTATAGTCGTTGAATATAATGTAGGGGTAGTATGTACATTACTGGTGGACTGTCTCTACACAAATAAATACATCACCAAAGTTGCAAAAGATAATATTATGAAAAACGAGTTAAAATAAAATATCTTACCTGTCTTTGTATTTGAGCATTATGTCTCCGAACCATAGAGGGTCGTGAGGTGGGCACTGTGTAGGATTTGTGGCTGAAAAGTGTCGGTACGGCATCGTGTTTCAGCAATTTCCTCGGCCTGTTTCCCAGGTAGTGAGCCTGTTGATCAAATACGAACGCTGGTGTCTCAAAGTGGTCTTCGCAAACAACAAGATATTTCAAACGAACATACATTTTGATGTTTAATTAGGTTCTCCCTAGATTTTTCAACCACAAAGCACACAGTCATTGATCTTTTAGTGGACCAGGGATGCAAAAAAAAAAACGACTTCCGAGTTCTGAGGGCAAATTTCTCAACGATTCGAACAGGTAAATGCTTGGCACATCGGCATCTTGAACGCTATTAACTTGTGATAAAACGTACAGTGCATTCAGAAAGTATTCAGACCCTTCACTTTTTTCACATTTTGTTATGTTGCAGCCTTATGCTGAAATCGTTTAAATTCATTTTTTCCCTCATCAATCTCCACTCAATACCCCATAATGACAAAGAGAAAACAGGATTTTAGAAAGTTTTGCAAATTTATTAAAAAGAAAAAACTGAAATATCACATTTACATAAGTATTCAGACCCTTTGCTATGACACTTGAAATTTATCTCAGGTGCCTCCCATTTCTCTTGATCATCTTTGAGATGTTTCTACACCTTGATTGGAGTCCACCTGTGGTAAATTCAATTGATTGGACATGATTTGGAAAGGCACACACCTGTCTCTATAATGTCACAGCTGACAATGCATATCAGAGCAAAAACCAAGCCATGAGGTCGAAGTGCCTGTAGAGCTCAGAGACAGGATTGTGTTGAAGGCACAGATCTGGGGAAGCCTACAAAATATATTCTGCTGCATTGAAGGTTCCCAAGAACACAGTGGCCTCCATAATTCTGAAATGGAAGAAGTTTGGAACAACCAGGACTCTTCCTAGAGCTGGCCACCTGGCCAAACTGAGCAATCGGAGGAGAAGGGCCTTGGTAAGAGAGGTGACCAAGAACCCGATGGTCACTCTGGCTGAGCTCCAAAGATCCTGTGTGGAGATGGGAGAAACTTCCAGAAGGACAACCATCACTGCAACACTCCACCAATCTGGGCTTTATGGCAGAGTGGCCAGACGAAAGCCTCTCCTCAGTGAAAGACACATGAAAGCCCGCTTGGAGTTTGCAAAAAAGCACCTAAAGGACTCTCAGACTGTGAGAATCCGAATCACGCTAGTTAGAGTTGATTGCAAAGTTAGAGTCTAGTTTCCTGTGTGTGTGATTATGGTGTAAAGAAACAAACGATGTCTGATTAGATCGTCACCCAGACTCTGAAGGAGCTGATTCACGGAAGCATCGACCTCCTCAGCCTCTTTGCTCCGACTCAAAATAAAAATATTCTGAGTCACCACTATCGATCACAGCACAAATCGTGAGTACAGTTAAGTAAATTAAATATTCTTAAATATTTGAAATATATTTTAAATAATAAAAATATTAATTAATATGATTAATTAATATATTAATTAAATAGTAATATTAAATTATTAATAAATGTATTAATTAAATAATAATAATATATTAATAATATTTATAATATATTATTCATTATTAAATATTAATACTTTATATAATATATTATTAACTTATATATTAATTAAATATTAATAGTAATTATATTAAATTATTATTAATTAAATATAAATTAATATAAATGTTATTAATATTTGAATTATTCTTGTATCATTTCTATTTCCTGCTTGTTGTCTTCTGTTTGTTTCTTATTTGAGTGTTTCTTTGACATACATGTACTGTATAACTTAAATAATGTCTGTTATTCATGGTAGAGTGTTTATTACCATTCAAAAATAACCATTCGATTTAATGGACTTTTAGCATTAACAGACACCCCTCCCCTATATTAGTCTGTTACATTGAGGTTTTACTGTATGTCATTGGACCTAAACAGATTTTTTTTATTTATATAATTTTGATGTAATGGAGAAATGATCAGTTTTCATTTACATTGTTAAATATACGAATGAGAGTGCGCATATGTGTACGAGCATACCATGTTTTTCATACATTGTCCTGTTATTTTTTTCTGTACCTCTCTGTACCAGCTCGTCTCAGCTCATTGCTTGGACAGCGCGAGTTTTCCCCAACGCTGTTTTTTGCCTCTACGAGCAGATTCAGCCAGGAGATGCCTTTGGAGCTATCATGGAGGCGCACTTTGTGCAACTCGGTTCCCCTCTCCGCACTCTCCATCACTTTCCCAGCAAAGAAGCCCAAAGGATGAGGTTCCTCGAGCAGGTGCGCCTCTTACCTGGCACAAAATGGCATCCTCATGATTCCGTACTCTGGAAGGAAGAGGAAACTTAGTTTTGTGAGGAAGTCTATTTTTCTGTTTGTGATAAAGCGAATCTTTACGAGGCTTGTAATGACTCGTTGCAGGGATGGCAGCGAGCAGAGTGTATGGACATGAATCAGTTCTATCTGAATTTGCCTTTTGATGAGCGGCAGCGTGTTGACCGACTTGAGCCGTTTGATGAGTATGAGGCAGGGAATTTCTCCTGCTGCTTCCGCCATGCTCTCCTGCACTCCTCACTTGCTGCCAATGCAATTCCCAATGCTTTCATTTTTTTATCTTCTCCATGTAGATTATTCTAGGTAATGTTGAGGATTTTTTTTTTTTTCTCCCAAAGGAATGGCACTTGAAATGTTTGCATTATTTCATCCTTGTCGCTTCGAAAGGTGATCTTTGCCAGGAGGAAATCCTGCCAATACCTACAGGTCAGTCCGAAGTATTCCAGTCTACTTTTTTACAGAAGCTTTTCATTTGTCTAATTTTTATTGGTGGCATCAATGACAAATCTTTGTAAATAACAGGATTGTGTTTGACTGTTTGTGTCTGTTGTGATTTTTACAATCACTCAAAAGTGAGTTTATGTTACAATAGTGGGGTAGTTAGGCTTATGAATGAATGAATGAATGAATGATCGTTTTAAGGCCATTTTCCCCGCTAGATCGGGGGTTAGCCTTGCGGGCCCCATGACGATCATGGTTCCCTGTTTGAGGCAATGTTTTTTTTATGGCCGGATGCCCTTCCTGACGCCAACCCTTGGTCACGCTCTTACGATGCGCAGGGATACGGTGTACCTATTATAAATCGGGGTACACACCATGATCATTCATCCCAGCAAGCTGGTACTCAATTTGCCGACCTCGGAAGGATGACAGGCTGAGTCAACCCCCCTGGCGTTAATTCAGCGATCAACCGGGATTCGAACCCAGGATCCTAGGATCCCAAGCCGGCACCCTAACCGCTAAGCCAACACCAGGCTATAAGAAATTATAGGAAATTGTGCTTATAAGAAAAAATGTAAAAATATTTATATAAAAATAAAATAAAATAAATAATAAAATTTATAATAAAATAAATAAATAAAATAAAATAAAATAAAAATAAAATATAAAAATATTATAAAAAATAAGGCTTATAAGAAATTTATTTGCTCCCCAAATATCAGAAATGGCATTTTTAAAAATTATTATTATTTTCAGCGCAACTACCTCTCACCACAAGATTCAGTGTACCACAGGTGCGAAGAAAGGTAGGATAACTGAAGATGAGCTTGGCTGAATCTGTGCATGAGAGAGAGCAGGTTTCTGTGGAAGAATTCCCAAGCTGTGTTAACACCAGGGGCAGTAGATATGGAAGACAAGTCTTGAAGAGAGATGGCTGCTTGCAGTCCATGCCAATCTACTTGAGTGAACTTCCAGACTCGCCGTTGCTGAGGCAGCTCTCAGAGATGTTGAGAATAGCCAGAGAGATGTCGACTCTCACAAGCATATGATTAGATGAACCAATTTGAGCAGAGGAAGAGCAGAAGAGTCCAGAAGGGAGTCTTTGCCATTTGGAGAAATCTTGGTTGGAACGTTCACAGATTGAGTCAGTTCCATGGAGTCACAAAAGTCCTTTGCTGAAGTGCCATGGCTGGTGACAGAGCTACCAACAAGTTTCAATTCTGATATATTGTAACCCGAAGTGTATATCCTGAGGTGTCGATTTGTACACTGTCTACCAACACCCTTGTAATTCATGTACGGGCTTTTAAAAGTGCACTGAAGTCTCCTGATGTCCTGCATGTCAGGCTTGTACAAACTCTTCCATGAGCTTTCAACACTGTACAGAAAAGGTTGCAAATCATTTATTTGTATTTATTGTTGCTGCTTCAAGAAGGAGGTGAGATTCATAATCACCGGCTTTTTGAGGGTGTTTATTGAACAATTTGTCACGACAATTGTTTTAGTGTTGGGATATGATGAAGGCATTTTCAGCACGCAAGAAAACATTGATCTTAATTGAGTACACATCCTGGGTGCAGCTAACAGCTGATTGGCATTCTCACAGGACTGACTTGCTGCAAATGAAAAAAAAATCTTTTTTCTTTTTCATTTATTTACAGCTCTTCAATACAGCGAAAATGGGTGCAGGTTCGCGGCACAGATATTGCGACCGTGTTCTGTCCGAGGTGAGGCGTGCCCCTCTTTAGGCCACGCTTCTTGCTGCCTGGCCCCTGGTCTCGTCCTCACTTTAGGGGGTTTCGGAGTGCATGCCAACCGCCACGGGCGACTCACGGTGGTGCGGCTTCTGAAGAGAGACGAATGCAAGGCAGGATGGGAGGCCCTGGTTGTGGAGGTGAACACCATTGGCAGGTCTTGGGGTAAGTTGTGTGAATTAACATGAACCGTTGATTCATTTTACAGGCGTCCCAAAGTCTTGGATGTTTAAACCCTATGGGTGTGAGAGCTGACGCAACAATGGCCAAATAATTACCTGAAAAAGCTGGAGAAGTGATACACTGCATTTTAAAATCGGCTGGCAGGTTAGCCTAGACTTGAGGGTTGCGCACTCACTTCTGAGCGGCTTAGCCTGGGTTCTACTCCCATCCGCTGGATAGATGTTGAACTTGGTGTGTAATTTGCTAGCAATAGTTGGTGGATGTTAAAAATCCCACGTTGTCCTTCATGAAGAGTAGGCAAGTTATTGCCGGCACTCTGAACAACTTGCAAGTCCCTGCTCTAACCAACAGGGGGCACTTTATCAGTGACACGTGCACACTGGCATTAATGTTGCAAACCCATAGCCACATGCTGCACGTAAATGTTCATTGTAAAAATCCCCTTTATGCATTGTAATCACCATAGTAGCTTCTCTGATGGAAGAATGAACACACATCTGGGTGTGTTCGGCTGTATGGACCAAACTCTCCAGAGAATTATGTGCAGAGTCCTTTGCACACCTACCGAGGAAAGCTATTTCATTATCATTAGCACGAACATACTTTGCTTTGTATTTTACAGAAGACCAGGAGGGAATTATTGTGACACTCATAGCAGTGATGTGATAACTTCACTCGTTAGCAACGTTACCCTTCATTATTTCTTCATAAATGTTACCATTTTGTGCAACCCATTCCACACATCCTGCACATCCTCTGCCTATGAATGAATGGTTTATTTGAAATTACACTTGGTAGCCATTTGGCTAAGTTGCTTACAATTACAGAAAAATAAACAAAACTGAATGCAATGCAATAAAATTAATGACGGAAATGAACACAAAGTAGGAAAACTACGAATGGTGTGATATTGCTCCTTGCTGGGCCTCTTCAAGTCACCCCATCTGCATTGACCATGCTCTCGTGGGGGTGGCCCGTCCTCCATGCCAACCCCGCATCCAGGGGAGTATTGTGGACAGCTTCCCTTTAGTGCTGGCGGCCACCACCGTCAAAGGGGCACTCCACAGGGACTGTGGCACACCATGCACATGGAGCCAGCAGCCACACACTACCCAACAGTCGTGGCATGGCCATCCGGTGTGAAGCATGATTACATTGATGTGACGGCAACTGGAGACCACCCCAGTGATGCCTCTGCTGGCTGAAAAGACTGCATCCCGAGCCAAGATCACAAAACTCTCACACCCTCCTTTAGAGCGCATGCGATGGCATGGCACCCGATGGAAAGCACGCTGTCCATACAGAGCTCCATACAAGCACGCTGTCCATACAGAGCTCCCCCTCCCCCGAGCTTCCCCCCCCCCCCCCCCCCTGCCATAGCACATTAACTGCCTGGCATGGAGCTCCTCAGCCGCCATTAGCATCATAACACGGCTCATGCAGCGGCAGAGGTCCCAGAACACGATGCGGGACAGAGGGTCACTGCATGCTGAACTATGAACAACATCCCTCAATCCCAAGGGACGCAGTCCCGACACTCTACACAGCCAAGAATATGAATGAGGGCCACTCCTCTCCAGCATCGAGCATGGGCGCTAAGCACCGAACCTCTGCTTCTAACAATGTAGCCAACAGCCAATGCCTTTCTGCCACCAAAAGATCTGGTAACCAATGGTCTTGAGCAACCTGTACAGTGTACAGACTTGTTGTTTAGTTTGTTGTCACCAGCCCTGCAGGTGTCTCATGAAAGGTTTGAGATCCCTAACAGCTGCGGAGGAGTTATCTCCCTCTGGTGGGGGTGGACGTCTCCTCTGGATAACCATTTTAATGGACATCTCTGGATAACTCTGAGAGGACGGCGTGTCTTTAAGAGACCATGATTGCTAGTCGCCCCAGAACTTCTTGCGGGATCCCAAACCCAGAGTCGTGTTATCATACGCAAAAGCCCGAGTGCATGTACCATGCTGGCATTTACGCAACAGACTTAGTCAATCAGCCGAGTGGAACCAACCTTGCACAACCGCGTTTGAGATTAAACTTGGATAACAAAATAAGTCAGGACAAAGTTTCTTGAGGAAATGGCTTTTATTGACAGTAATCAAAATGAAAGTATTTACAGAGAGAGAAAACAATGAAATGACATGTTTGTACAACAATTCATCACAGCATGGATACTTTCACAAATTATCCCTTACGTGACATAGCCGCCTTCAGAACCTTAACAGTGACTTAGCACTCGTCAGTATGCCGGCATCATGCATTCATTGTGGAAGGGAGAGATGAGCAATTGGCAAGGAGATGAAGGTGGAGATAGATAGAAACCGGATGGACCCCTGCACACCTCACACTTGTTGAACCTGGCTCCTACGTCCTGACTGAAACAGGAACCCTTCATTCTCCGCTCCCGCTTCTGGTACAGTCGCTGCTCCTGCGTTTCCCCGTGGGCCAGTGGCGTCACATGCGGTATGTATTGAACGCATCTCTTGGCAGAACACCCGAGTGATGTGGATGAGGCAGATGGTCCAGTGACTCAGCTAGTACTTGTAAAGGAGAAGGTGCACAACAGGAGAAGGTGAAGAAATAAGGAAGATAGCGAAAGGACAGAGACAGAATGTGCAGGAAAGAATGAATAAAATAGTGAAACAAAGATAATGAGTGGTGAGAAATGATTAGATAAAGCGCGATGGAAAGTGACAATGAGTGAGCAAAGCAAAAGGAAGGACAGAGAGAGGGGCGAAGGAACTCTCGCGTGCTTGCGGATAAGAAGAAGCAGCGAGTAGCCTAACAGAGTCTGTAAACCCGAGCTCAATCTCCGGATCTGCGAATCCTCGGTCTTTCTCCCCCTTTTCTGTAAGAGGCTCTCCGCTCCACCTTTAATAGAGCCTCTACCCTTCCCCTTCCCTCGAGCCCTCTCCCCACCCCTCTGGGAGGAGCCACCTTGTGTTTGGATTTTGGTGCGATATATTGTCTCAGGCGTTCATGAAACCGGTTTGAAGTAGTTACCGGAGTGTCTGTGAGGGGAATGTGCTCGTGTTGCTGTGAGATGCTGCATATGGCTTGTAGAAAAGGATGTAGAATAAGAAAAATGACACATGAGATTTATAACGACACAATCACAATGCAGACCTATTAACATGGACTTTAGACGTATACATGAAACAGTATACTATAACTGACTGTAACTACGTGAGGATCTCTTTGGGACTCCGCAAAACCATAACAATATTCCATATTATATCAACTCAATTATTAAGGCAAAAATTTACCTTTAACCGCTTAATCATATGGCTTACAGCTCCATCCTCGGAAATTTATTTGCCATGCTGTATGCACCCTCTCCCATTTCCACAGGTGGCAGCATGTTCCCATCTCTGACTCCGGTGCGACGTGGCGAAGCTCTGCTCTTTGGAGGTCGTCATGCCCCGGGCAGACCTCGCGAAGCCGTGTACCATGTGAGCCTTGAGCCGGGCTCATCTTTGGTGCCACAAGTCACCCTAAAAGAGTTGATGCTATCTGGCCCGAAACCAGAGCCACGATGGAGACACGCAGCTGTGATGATTAACTTATGGGGTGAGATTCATTTTGTTCATAATCCTGGATCTTCTTTCTGGACCCTACATCACAAACATCCCAGCCTTCAAACTTTGCTCAGTTCTGTGATCCTTTCACAATTTATCGGGATAAATAGTGGAGTCATTGACCCATTTATTAACTCAACTGGACTATGTCCAGCTGAGTTTTTGTCGGCACCCAGTGTCCGTCATCCGTCGTCCGTCTGTCGTCCGTCTGTCTGTCTGTCTGTCTGTCATCTGTAAAGAATTCGACGTCTATGCTCTAAAAGTCACAAATATTGATCGAATTTGATGAAACTTGTTATGCAGCATCTTTAAGACATAAACTAGTTTGGGATTGCATTTGGTCGTTGCACGCCCAAAAATGGGCACGGTGGGGCGGCCATATTGAAAAAGCGATTTTTGTCATATTTTTTTTAGCACATATAAACTATATAGTTTGTGGTTCTATTATGCATATTCTAACCATATTGATATAGACCAGTTGAGTTCAGGTTCCCTGGAACCTCTCTAGTTATGTTTAAACTAAGGTCTTTCAAAAAATCTACTATTGTAATGAAAACATTAATTTCTTTCTTAATCTCACCTCATAAGTGAAAGCAGATGAGAGTAGAGTCATCCTTTTTGCCCTGTGCAGCACCCCCGTTATTGTAACGGAATCTTTTGGGGCTATCGCTTCATTAACTCTGCCATAGAGGTGGATGGAGGTTATGTTTTCACCCCTATCTGTTTGTTTGTTTGTCTGATTGTGAACAGGATATCTCAAAAAGTTGTGAATGGATTCGGGCGAAATTTGATGGAGAGGATGGGTATGTGACAAGGACAAAATGATTAGATTTTGGTGAAGATCTGGATCTGGATGTGAGAATTTTTAAGTGATTCTTCTTCATTGAGAGAGGGCCTAAAACGATATATAGCAGGATATCTCAAAAAAGTTATGAAAGGATTCGGACTAAACTTGGTGGACAGATTGGGCGTGCGACCAGGATGAATCGATTCGATTTTGGTGAAGATCCAAATCCGTATCCAGATACGAGAAGTTTTTTATTTTCTAAGTGATTCTTCACCATTGAGTGTTGTGGCCAAAAACGATATATAGCATGATATTTCAAAACGTTGTGGACGAGTTATGACAAAACTTAGTGGATGAGTTGGGAAAGTGACAAGAACAAGCCGATTTGCTTTTAGTTCAGGTCCGAATCCAGATCCCACCTACCAGTGGAATATGAATGAATGAATGAAGGATCGTTTTAAGGCCATTTTTCCCCGCTAGAGCAGGGGTTAGCCTTGCGGGCCCCATGACAATCATGGTTCCCTGTTTGAGGCAATGTTTTTATGGCCGGATGCCCTTCCTGACGCCAACCCTTAGTCACATCTTACGATGCGCAGGGATACGGTGTACCTATTCTAAATCGGGGTACACACCGTGATCATTCATCCCAGCAAGCTGGCACTCAATTTGCCGACCTCGGAAGGATGACAGGCTGAGTCAACCCCCTTGGTGTTAATTCAGCGATCGACCAGGATTCGATCCTAGGATCCCAAGCCGGCACCCTAACCGCTAAGCCAACACCAGGCTAAGCCACCTACCAGTGGAATACAAAATGTAAACTGTTAGCCTGGCGCAAGTATGCTCTCTACCGAATACCGTTCTAGTTACACATGCAAACAATGATTGGCAATTATGACCCTCCATTCCTTCTGTCCCCTCACTCGTACCTCCTATTCAAGTCTTACATGTGTGTTATTTATATTTTATTATTATTTCAGCATAAGGCTCTGGGGTAGCATTATTGGTTGTGGGTGCAGCTGTGCAGCTGATGCAACACCCTCTGTAGGTTAAGGCAGGAATTTGGAATTTGATCATGGTGCCAGCAATAGCTCATCTACTCTTCGAAAAAGACACCATGAGTGAGATCGTGACCTCTAACTAATTCTGGCAGACGTACCTCCCAGTTTAACATCCACCCAAGGGATGGCATACACATTGATGTGAGACACCAGGTTGACAGTTTGTATCTGAGGCGACATTTAAACCCAGGCTAGATGGCTCAGAGACGAGTGTGTATACCTCTAGGCCATCCTGCCAGCAATTTATTCATTTATCTACTTACAACCTCCCCTTTCTCTTCGTTTTCTCGATTTAAATCTCCTCAATTTATTACCTTCCTCACTTTCGCTCCTTTTTGTGGCGTGGATATCAGAACAAAAGAGGATGAGGCCTGACCAAACATTTTCTAATCCAACACACTGTATATCTTATTTCCTGTATTTGGTTTTGCCTGACGATAACCACATTGCTCCTGTCTCATGAGAACTCACAAGTATTTTTCTATCAATACACTTTGAAAACCCCAACAATAAAAAAAGCAGATCATTATTGCTTTTATTTGTTTCTGCAGACTTACTCTCATTAATCTTCACCTGGTGTTTGGGCTAGCGGCTAGGGTGCCAGCTTAGGATCCTAGGATCCTGGGTTCGAATCCCTGGTCGATCGCTGAATTAACGCCAGGGGGGTTGACTCAGCCTGTCATCCTTCCGAGGTCGGCAAATTGAGTACCAGTTCACTGGTAATTCCCTGTTTGTCGTAAAAAGGCGACAAAAAGGGTTGGCGGCAGGAAGGGCATCCGGCCGTAAAACATTGCTTCAAAAAGGGGACCCAAAAAAACAACAACAACCACGGTCCCCGAAAAAGGCCAACCCCTGCTTGCGGGGAAAAATGGCCTCTAAGGTGTTTTTTTTTTTGTTTTGTTTTGTTTATTCAAACCGAAAACGAAACGGGCTGACACGACCTCCTTTTTATGCCTCCACAGCTGAAGGCCTCTCCTCTACTTATGTCTCTTGCACTCTCTCCCTCTTTCTCTCTTTCTCTCTTTCTCTCTTTCTCTCTTTTTCTCTTTCTCTCTTTCTCTCTTTCCCTTTCTCTTTTTCTTTCTCTTCCTCTCTCTCGTTCTCCCCCCAACCCTCCCTCTGCCTCACTCTCTCTTTCTCTCTTTTTCTCTTTTCTCTTTCTCTTTTTCTTTCTCTTTCTCTTCCTCTCTCTCTCTCGTTCTCCCCCCAACCCTCCCTCTCCCTCTCTCTCTTTCTCTTCAAACCCACTCCCTCTCCCTCCTTCTCCCTCCTTCTCCCCTCCCCCACCCCCCTCTCTCTCTCTCTCTTTCTCTCTTTTTCTCTTTTTCTCTTTCTCTTTCTGTTCCTCTCTCTCTCGTTCTCCCCCCAACCCTCCCTTTCCCTCTCTCTCTTTCTCTCTTTCTCTCTTTTTCTGTTTTTCTCTTTCTCTTTTTCTTTCTCTTTCTCTTCCTCTCTCTCTCATTCTCCCCCCAATCCTCCCTCTCCCTCTCTCTCTCTTTCTCTAACCCCCCCCACCCCACTCCCTCTCCCTCCTTCTCCCCTCCCCCCCCCCCCCTCTCTCTTTCTCTCTTTCTCTCTTTTTCTCTTTTTCTCTTTCTCTTTCTCTTTCTGTTCCTCTCTCTCTCCTTCTCCCCTCCCCCACCCCCCTCTCTCTTTCTCTCTTTCTCTCTTTTTCTCTTTTTCTCTTTCTCTTTCTCTTTCTGTTCCTCTCTCTCTCATTCTCCCCCCAACCCTCCCTTTCCCTCTCTCTCTTTCTCTCTTTCTCTCTTTTTCTGTTTTTCTCTTTCTCTTTTTCTTTCTCTTTCTCTTCCTCTCTCTCTCGTTCTCCCCCCAATCCTCCCTCTCCCTCTCTCTCTTTTTCTCTAACCCCCCCCCCCCACCCCACTCCCTCTCCCTCCTTCTGCCCTCCCCCCCCCCCTCTCTCTCTCTCTCTCTTTCTCCCCCCCCCCTCCCACCCCCTTTCTCTCTCTTTCTCTCTCTTTCTCTTTCTCTTGCTCTTTCTCTTTCTCTTCTCTCTCTCTCATTCTCCCCCAAACCTCCCTCCCCCTCTCTCTCTCTCTCTTTCTCTTCCCCACCACCCCCTCTCTGCCTCCTTCTCCCCCCCCCCCCCTCTCTCTCTCTCTCTCTCTCTTTCTCCCCCCACCTCCCACCCCCTCTCTCTCTCTTCCCCCCCCCCCCCCCTCTCTCTCTCTCTTTCTCCCACCCTCGTGTGGCCTTTAATTGAGATCAAATTAACAGTGGGTTAACATTTAACACTAGCAAAGGCATATATCCATCGATGCATTCATGTTGAATTCGATTTTCTAATTTGTCATGTCTCCTACCATTGTTTACTAACCACATGTTTTCTTCAATAAATCAAACCGCTGACAGTTTCTCCATTGTTTCGCTATTGCCAAATACTGATCTCCCTTTAATACATATTTCATTGGTTCAATGTGGTAGTGTTGTTAAACAATGTTTTGCAGTGTGTGTGTAATATGTATACCATTTCACGTATAATATGTCTTATATAATATGCATTATAATATGTGTGTACATATACAGTTAAACATGTCAAATGTTATTTCAGGTCAGGTCAGTTTTTTGGGATTGCCAGTGGTAACATGTAACCCAGTGAGTGCTACCTTCCACATGGTCAGGTTGTCGACGACTAACCCGACACCCATCACTTTGCTAGTGGAGAGGGTGACTGTGACACCCTGCAAGGACCAAAAACAACACCTGGCAAAGGGCAGATGATCTCCCGTAGGGAGCCAACGGCCATCCAGTAAGGAGATGGTGTCTCCTAAAAAAAAACACTCATCCGGTTTTGACCTGTTCAAGTCATACCAAAGACTTTTAAAATGGTACATGCTGCTTCCTTGCTTGAAAAGGATAGAGCATGGACAATCCCCATCGGTTGGCATCCATGGGGAGGAGGTAATTCCTCTTGAGGAAATTCCCCACTGAGTATGGTGAGTAAAGTGGCGCCATTGTTATGACGTCGCTGGTACCCAGAGTATCCCGGGAAGTGACGGTAGTGACGGCACATCCCCCAAGCTCTGTGGCTATGTTTGTGTGTGTGTGTGTGTGTGTGTGTGTGTGTGTGTGTGTGTGTGTGTGTGTGTGTGTGTGTGTGTGTGTGTGTGTGTGTGTGTGTGTGCGTGCTCTAATACAAGCCAAAAAATAATAATATATCTCACACTCTCACTTTGTCTCTCCAAAAAGACCGACTGGACAACCCTCCCATCTACTTTCTCAACAATCCTCTCGAAGAATTTCTGTCACACAAGCTTTTGGGTCTCACAATCTGCCATGATCTTTCCTGGGAAAGTCAGATTTCCAAGCTGGCCTCCAAAGCCAGTCGCCGACTGTGCATCCGCCATCGTGTGAAGTCCTTCCTTGGCACTTCTGAGCTCCTCACCATTTACAAAGCTTTCATCCATAGCTCGATGGAATACTGCTCTCCCCTCTGGGCCTCCTCCTGCCTCACACCTAGCTCGGCTACACACTGTAGAAACCAAGGCTTTGTATCTGACAAACCCACCACAAAGCTGCAGAAATTTGCCTCGTCCCGCCGATGCCATGCCCACTCCGCCTAGTCGTCTCTTCCTTCCTCAGCCCAGTGCACATTGTGCCCCCCGAAACATTTTTTGCAACCGCTGAGGATTTCAAATTCTCCTTTCATTACTTACTTCCCTCGAGTCTTGTGCACATTTTCATACCAATTATGTCCAAATCAGACTTACTGTTCATACTTTGTAATTTAAATGTAACAAATACTGAAACGTTGCTGAAAATGTGTTGCCCATCATGAACAATGTTCTCTATTGTCAACATATACAGACACATCATTTTGTGTCCTTTTTTCATTTTTTATGCTTGTTAATCTTGATTCATGAAAATGCTGCATCATTTGCATATCTTATTATAATGGAGCAAACGTACAGTCACGTGAAAAAGTAAGTACACCCCATGTAAAGTTTTGACTTTTTCAACATATTTCAACATACAGCTATTTGATCTTCATTTCAACAATATTGATGGATAAAGATGATATGATATAACAAATATCATGAAACATTTACATTTTGTAGTCCATTGTATAATTTAAACAAACATAAATGCAAATTTCGCATGTGGCAAAAGTAAGTACACCCCGACATTTATCACTACTTCAAATACCTAAAATTAGAATCAGGTGCACCAGCTCAGGTGCAAATGATTAGAACATCGTTAGAGAGGATCTTGGAGGAACCTGTCTTATTTAAACCTCAGACATTTAGTTTGGTTTGCTCTTTGTTGTTAAAGTGTGTGGCGTCACCATGCCGAGATCAAAAGAGCTCTCTGAGGCATTCAGAAAGAAGGTTATAGATGCCTACGAGTCTGGGAAGGGATTTTAAAAGATCACCAAACAATTTGAAATCAATCATTCGACTGTCCGGAAGGTCATCTACAAGTGGAGAAGATTCCAAACAACTGCCAACTTGTTCAGGCGAGGCAGCCCCAGCAAGTTCAGCCCGAGAGCAGACCGCAAGATGCTGAAAGAAGTCTCTAAGAACCCCAGAATGTCATCACGGGACCTACAGGTAGATCTTGCCACTGTTGATGTCAAAGTGCACGAGTCTACCATTAGAAAGAAGCTGCACAAATTTGATCTACATGGGAGGTGTGCCAGGAGGAAACCTTTGCTGTCCAGTAAGAACATCAGGGCAAGAATAAAGTTTGCCAATGAACACCTCGGCAAAAACCAGCACTTCTGGAGCAATGTGCTCTGGACAGGTGAGTCAAAGGTAGAGCTATTTGGCCACAGTACCAGTAGACATGTTTGGCGAAAACCAAAGACAGCATTTGACCACAAGAACCTGATACCAACTGTAAAGCATGGTGGTGGAAATATTATGGTTTGGGGCAGCTTTGCTGCATCAGGGCCTGGGCAGCTCACCATCATAGAATCCACTATGAATTCTTCATTGTACCAGAGGGGGCTTGAGGATAATGTGAGGCCATCTGTCGGAAAGTTGAAGCTCAACCGAAGGTGGACCTTGCAACATGACAATGACCCTAAACATACCAGTAAATCCACCAAGGAATGGCTGAAAATAAAGAAATGGAGGGTTCTTGAATGGCCACGTCAAAGCCCGGATCTAAATCCCATCGAGATGTTGTGGGGGGGATTTGAAACGAGCTGTGCATGCAAGAAACCCCTCAAACATCGCACAGCTGAAAGAATTCTGCATGGAGGAGTGGGCAAAAATTTCTCCCAGTCGATGTGAGAGACTGGGAGACAGTTATAAGAAACGCCTACTTGAGGTTGTTTCTGCCAAAGGGGGCAATACCACCTATTAGAGCCAAGGGTGTACTTACTTTTTCCACATGCGAAATTTGCATTTATGTTTATTTAAATTATACAATGGACTACAAAATGTAAATGGTTCATGATATTTGTTATACTAGGGCATGCCCGTACTATATATATATCTAAAATTATATCCCCTCCCCTCTATTTACATGAAATGGTTTGGTCTATTCGCCTAGGACGTGCCCGTACGTGGGTGCCCGTTCCTTGCCAAAAAAAAAAAAAAAATGTCTTCGCCCATGCATGCATGGGCGTGCCCATGGGCCCATGGGCGTGCCCGTAAGTGCGTGATGTGACCGTACAATGAATGTATCGTCCCGACGCCGCAGCTCGGATGGCGCTGCAGTTAATCGGGCCTGTATCGGCAGAGTTATTATAAACGTGTACTACAATCGATCGTACCTTACAGCGTCTGCTCGCCACGTTCAGCATCAGTACGTCGTCACTATGACTATCCGTAAGTCCGGAAGTGACGTCCTCATTTGACTGTCCGGAAGGTCGCATATCGCAGTTACGATGAATCGCAAATTAGTTTTAATTAGTTTTAAAACATAGTTTAACGCCAACATAGTTTGCCAACGTGAAATAAATGAATACGCTCTCAAATGTGCCGTCCGAGGCAGAGTCTGTTCGGCACACGTGATAGCTCGCTGCTCTCTGATTGGTTGAATCGTTTTTTGGACATAGCTCGGTAACTACTTCTCCGATTAATATGAAACCTTGAAAAGGCACATCCCCGGGTCCCCAGCAATATACCTGGCAAGTTTAAAGTATATCGGACCCGTGGTTGTCGAGAAACAGCGGTCACAGACACACAGACATACACACAGACAAACACACACACAGAGATTACTGGAATTATAGATAGACTAGGGCATGCCCGTACTATATATATATCTAAAATTATATCCCCCCCCCCCCCTCTATTTACATGAAATGGTTTGGTCCATGAAGTGTGTTGGTACATTCGCAACGCCAAAGCGAACGGCGAACGCTTTACATGAAATGGTTTGGGTCATGAAATGTTTTGGTCCATTCGCAACGCCAAAGCGAACGGCGAACGGCTTGCGAGTACAGTGACAATCCCCCCCCCCCCCCCCCCCCCTCTATTTACATGAAATGGTTTTAATTAGTTTTAAAACATAGTTTAACGCCAACATAGCGGCAACATAGTTTGCCAACGTGAAATAAATGAATACGCTCTCAAATGTGCCGTCCGAGGCAGAGTGTGTTCGCCACGTTCGGCACACGCGATAGCTCGCTGCTCTCTGATTGGTTGAATCGTTTTTTGGACATAGCTCGGTAACTACTTCTGCGATTAATTTAAAACCTTGAAAAGGCACATCCTCGGGTCCCCAGCAATATACCTGGCAAGTTTCAAGTATATCGGACCCGTGGTTGTCGAGAAACAGCGGTCACAGACAAACAAACACACACACAGACACACACACACACACACAGACACACACACACACACACACACAGAGATTGCTGGAATTATAGATAGATTATATCACCTTTCTCTTTCAATATTGTTGAAATGAAGATCAAATAGCTGTATGTTGAAATATGTTGAAAAAGTCAAAACTTTACATGGGGTGTACTTACTTTTGCACGTGACTGCATATAGTTATGTGTATTTGTGACCAAAACATCTTCGCCTTCAAATATTATTTTGACCCTTTAGACTGCCGAGACCCCTTAAACTTTTGAAGACCCTTAAGACCACCATGACTTCGAAAGACCCCAAAGACCCAAAGGACCACGAAGACCCAAAAGACCACGAAACCCCAAAAGACCACGAAAACCCAAAAGACCACGCATACCCAAAAGACCACGCATGCCAAAAAGACCACGCATACCCAAAAGACCACGAAAACCCAAAAGACCATGAAGACCCAAAAGACCAGGAAATCCCAAAACACCCCGATGCCCCCAAAACATCCAAAAGAGCTTGAATACCCAAAGACCCTGAAGATCCTTAAAGACCTGAAGATTCAGAAGACTCTAAAATTCCCCAAAGACTCTAAAGCCCCTTAAAGACCCCAGAGGACCAAAAAGACCCTGAAGACCTTTAAAGACCACAAAGTCTTTCGTCCCATTGCCCTTGACCATTTAGAGCTTTACACCACTTGAACCTTTTGAGATTACAAATAAATAATATCCCCCATATTACAAATACATTTGTATTAAAGAAATGTTTGTATTATGATTGGTGTAAATCATGACAATACAGCAACTCAAGTTCAGTCAGGTCATTATCCTCAGTTGAAACAAGCCTGTGCCTCATGACCAGAATTGTAGATTTCTCTGAAAAAAATGCATATACCCTTCTCTGAATCACCCCTTCTCCAGTAGAAAGACTTGGCAATTGCATAATTAATGAGGTAATAGGAAAAATTCACATCATGTGAACAAATTAATCAACATCATGTGAACACGCATGCTTTCAAGTTTATTGAACCATCCATAGCCGAGATAACAACAACAACAACAACAACAACAACAGGCATTTTCAGGCCATTTTCCCCGCAAGAGCGGGGGTTAGCCTTGCGGTCCCCATGACAATCGTCTCCATTTTGCCCTATTTTCTGCATCTCCCCTTGTTAACCCCCTTGCCCGCATTTCTTCTTCCACCATCTTTAGCCAAGTCTTTCTCGGTCTTCCCCGTCCTCTACTTCCTTCTGCATTCATTTCCATCACTCTTCTCAACCAGTCACTTTCATCCTTCCTCAACACATGACCAAACCATCTCAACCTGTTCCTCTTCACAGCATCAATCACAGGCTCTATTCCCATCATCTTTCGCAATTCATCATAGCCGAGATCCCATAGCCATAGCCGAGATAAGAGAGGGGAATAACTAATCCAATTCCCTCCCCACTCCCCTACCCCCAACCCACACACACACACACCAGTGAGGAAGAACTAAACATCTCTCTCTTCAGTTGGGGTTAAGGAACACTGTATATATAACCTCTAATTTATTAGTTATGTGCTGAACACTCGAGTCATTGTTGTTGTTTTTCTCGCAGGACTGCAGTTTCTTATTATCCATGGTGGGAAATGTTCGACAGAAACGGTTCTGGATGACTGCCACTTCCTTAACATCAGCTCTTTCTCCTGGACCAAGGTATTTTCCGGCATTAGCACGGTGCAAGCACTTGAGCCTATTGGAGGCACAGCAGATGCACATTCCACTGGGCTATTCGCACCAATTTCACGGCTTATTTCCTCCCGGGTTGTTTTTTTTCGGAAGGACATTTACGAAGTGTGTATTGCACGGCCTTGATGTTGAATAGATAAATGGTGAAATGTGACGTTTGCTGATCTTCCAGAGTTCTCTGCAGTAAAAGCAGTTGATGCGGTCACCCGTTCTCCAGCAGAAAGAGTTCCATAGGATGTGTGATCACTTAACAAACATCGTTGAACATCTCTAAATGCCATTCGATGCTTTCTTTCTTTGCTTTTTTTTTCTTTTTTTTGATCTTTTGATTGATCAAAAAATCTTTAAATTTTAAAATCTTTAAATTGAAATTTGATCGAATTTGATTTTGACAATGTTAAATTGTAAACTTGTAATAAGGTATCACCGTGCTCTATCTACCTCTTTGAGACAACTGCTGTTTGGTGTTTGTCTGACGATGAGCCACTTCCAAGTGTACTTTTATTGAATTTGCTAAAATTTGCTTCAATTTGCTAACGTCTTTATCTTCAAGATAAGCGTTTCCTTCAATTGCAGATGTCGGTTAGAGGTCCTAAGCCTCAGGGACGCCATTCACACACGGCGAGTGTCTGGGGAGCGTGCATGGTCATCGCCGGTGGTCTGGGTGCCGATGACCTTCCTCTCGCCTGTGTGCACTGTATGTCGGCCTCTCAGTCCTACGGGTCCGCAGAGCTCGGAGAGGTCACGTGGAGTCGACTACTGTTGAAGCCTCCGCTCCTGCCTCGGTACTTGTCGTCCCTCACTTGCATCTATCCGCTGTCTAATTTGGTCGTTTCATACCGCCTTACCATCATAACTTCCCTCTTCTTTGGCTTCATAGCTACTCGCACACTGCTCACGTACTGGGCTCTCGTCTGGTGCTAATAGGTGGTGTAGGAATCCACACACCCTCTCTTCCTCCTGTCGCCACCATCTGCCTCCGCTCGGGCAACACGTTCGAGTTCACATTGGACACGGTATGGTCGTTGCTCTTAACGCTTATGGATCATTTCTGAAGCGGATGTTTGGCTTCTTTTATCAAGCATTTGCTGATAACATCATGTAGTTCATTAGCGGTGTTCCTTGAAAGTACCGTTCTGAAGAAAATATATACGTCTTTATATGTGCTTCAACAATGTGTGAAATTGTTCATCTCGTTCTATACCTTAAAGGGAACCTTTGTCAAGCCTCCGATGCTGCACGGTCATGACAGTGTTTTGGATGATCGTGATAGGAGCCGCATCATGATCCTTGGAGGTGGAGGAAACTGCTTCTCATTTGGCACACACTTCAATCCACACGCCATGCTTCTAGAACTCACACACCTCAATGATGTCTAATGCGTGGACAGGACTTGGGTCTCTGTCTCTGGAACTGCTCTGTACCTCGATTCTGGTGTTGCCCACACCGACCAATGAAGAGGACCAAGGAGTTGCAGTGTGCTGTCGATAACGATCTACATTTTGAATTCTCTGTGCAAGTGTGCATTTGTACCGTAGTTTTCATTTATTTATTTCAAACCAGCCTGGTGTTGGCTTAGCGGTTAGGGTGTCGGCTTGGGATCCTAGGATCCTGGGTTCGAATCCCGGTCGATCGCTGAATTAACACCAGGGGGGTTGACTCAGCCTGTCATCCTTCCGAGGTTGGCAAATTGAGTACCAGCTTGCTGGGATGAATGATCCAGGTGTGTACCCCGATTTAGAATAGGTACACCGTATCCCTGTGCATCGTAAGAGGCGACTATGGGTTGGCGTCAGGAAGGGCATCCCGGCCATAAAAACATTGCCTCAAACAGGGAACCATGATTGTCATGGGGCCCGCAAGGCTAACCCTTGCTCTAGTGGGGGAAAATGGCCTTAAAACGATCATTCATTCATTCATTCATTCAAACAGCCTGTAGATGGCAGCATCAGGTTGAAATGATTTCAAACCAGCCTGTATATGGTTCTCTTGGTTGAAATGACTTCTGGTAGCAAATGAAGACTGAGGGATGTCCCAGAGGCTACGCCCTCGTATTTGAGCCGCCCAGTCTGCGTTGATTCCCAGCCCGACTATAAACTCTTCCTGGTGCCTGATAGTGCAAAAGGCTTTGCCTGAACCTCGGGCACTCTCCCTTATGACTTATTTCCTGAAGATAGCTGAAGCAAGTCCACAACTTTAGGAGCAGCATCGGGGTCACACACAACCAGTAACAAAGGACCAAAATCACATGGACTACATGCCAGCGATACCCCTCAACTTCAGCACCAAAGGTATCACTGAGGCATCGTGTGCCTTGCTTATCAAAATATTTTGAGCAGACACTCAAAATGGCGTTGGCCGAACCAAATATGTAACACGATGCATTATACTCATCAGTTTTTCTAATAGAATTGCCAGAATAGGAACAACAACCATATTTTTTACATCTCCCAAAAATCACAACACATTTCTCAATCTACCACTTGCTTCTCCAATGTAAACCCTAACGAATGTTACGTCTCAATTGCTATCTGTGTTTTGCTCCATGAGGCCTGAGGGTTATACTGACTTGTCAGGTTGGAATTTGTACAATGTTGGGCTGTCGGTGAACATCCATGGGAATCCTTACATCGCTCTGATTCCGCTCTGATTCCGGATCCGGATTCCGCTCTGATTCGCTCTGATTCCGGATTCCGGATCCTGATTCCGGATCTGATTCGCTCTGAGCGATGAATCCTTACATCGCTCTGATTCCGCTCTGATTCCGGATTCCGGATCCTGATTCCGGATCTGATTCGCTCTGAGCGATGAATCCTTACATCGCTCTGATTCCGCTCTGATTTGCTCTGATTCTGGATTCCGGATCCTGATTCCGGATCTGATTCGCTCTGAGCGATGAATCCTTACATCGCTCTGATTCCGCTCTGATTCCGGATTCCGGATCCTGATTCCGGATCTGATTCGCTCTGAGCGATGAATCCTTACATCGCTCTGATTCCGCTCTGATTTGCTCTGATTCTGGATTCCGGATTCCGGATCCTGATTCCGGATCTGATTCGCTCTGAGCGATGAATCCTTACATCGCTCTGATTCCGGCGAGTCGGTGTGAAATTGGAATCGATAGTACGTTGGTGTGTGCTGTATGGTGGGTGATTAGCAAAACTCCATCTGGGGCGGTGAATGACCTGAATATGGCGAAGTCTCTTTTCTTTTCCATCAGTAGATGCTTCATGAGACTGGCACTGGACCAATCCTGTTTTATAAAGTCATCTGTAGAATGTAGCTTCAAAACATTAAAAAGCTCACCACTCATGAAAAGTGATAATCCTCATAGCTCCTATTAATTTGCAGTTGCTCGTTGGCTTTGACACCAAGACAATTTTCTATTACGAACCTTCGGCATCAAAAAGCTACATATATCGAACAGTTTCAAATGGAGCATTTAGCCAACATTAGAACATTTTAATTGCATCAGATGTGGCAATAATTGTGAATTGTTGCTCCCAGCTTGTCGGCTCGATGACAGAGGAGGCCGTTTTCATTTTTACGTCCCCCATCCCTGCCCCGTCGGGAATGTCATGTGGACACGGGCACCTTGTGCAAGTCGTACGTCATATGGATTCCCTTATAAGGCATGTCAAGTCTGTGCAGTGGTTGCTATATATGGCTGTTATCCATGCTCTATTTTAACAAGTCTTTTTAGCACATCGCATTTTTAACAAGTCATTGGTGTGATTCGGATGCCTGGTGTTGGCTTAGTTGTTTGGGTGCCAGCTTGGGATCCTGGGTTCGAATCCCGGTCGATCGCTGAATTAATGCTAGGGGGGTTGACTCAGCCTGTCATCCCTCCGAGGTCGGCAAATTGAGTACCAGCTCACTGGTAATTCCCTGTGTGTCGCAAGAGGCGACTAACAGGATTGGTGGCAGCAAGAGCATCCGGCCGTAAAACATTGCTTCAAAAAGGGGACCACGGTGCCACAAAAAGGCCAACCCCTGCTCTGTGGAGAAAAATGGCCTCTAAAGGTGGTTCATTGGTGTGATTCGGCTGGGGCCAGGTTCGATCCGCTGACATCGTGGGCTCCAAGCCATTACCCCACCTGGTTACTAACTAACTGGTTAATACTAACTAACTACTAACTAACTACTAACTTATGAACTACTAACTAACTACTAACTTAATACTAACTAACTAACTAACTGGATACTAACTGGTTAACCATTACCCCACCCAAGGAGGACTGGTTAACCGTTACCCCATCCAAGGTGGACTGGCTAACTTACCCCACCCAAGGCGGACTGGCTAACCATTACCCCACCCAAGGTGTACTGGCTAACCATTACGCCACCCAAGGCGGACTGGCTAACCATTACCCCACCAAAGGTGGACAGGCTAACCATTACCCCACCAAAGGCAGACTGGCTAACCATTACCCCACCCAAGGCGACTGGCTAACCATTACCCCCACCCAAGGCAGACTGGCTAACCATTACCCCCGCCCAAGGCGACTGGCTAACCATTACCCCCACCCAAGGCGACTGGCTAACCATTACCCCACCCAAGGCGGACTGGCTAAGCATTACCCCCACCCAAGGCGACTGGCTAACCATTACCCCCACCCAAGGCGACTGGCTAACCATTACCCCACCCAAGGCGGACTGGCTAACCATTACCCCACCCAAGGCGGACTGGCTAACCATTACCCCACCCAAGGCGGACTGGCTAACCATTACCCCCGCCCAAGCCGGCTGGCTAACCATTACCCCACCCAAGGCGACTGGCTAACCATTACCCCCACCCAAGGCAGACTGGCTAACCATTACCCCCGCCCAAGGCGACTGGCTAACCATTACCCCCACCCAAGGCGACTGGCTAACCATTACCCCACCCAAGGCGGACTGGCTAAGCATTACCCCCACCCAAGGCGACTGGCTAACCATTACCCCCACCCAAGGCGACTGGCTAACCATTACCCCACCCAAGGCGGACTGGCTAACCATTACCCCACCCAAGGCGGACTGGCTAACCATTACCCCACCCAAGGCGGACTGGCTAACCATTACCCCCGCCCAAGCCGGCTGGCTAACCATTACCCCACCCAAGGCGGACTGGCTAACCATTACCCCCGCCCAAGCCGACTGGCTAACCATTACCCCACCCAAGGCGGACTGGCTAACCATTACCCCACCCAAGGCGGACTGGCTAACCATTACCCCACCCAAGGCGGACTGGCTAACCATTACCCACCCAAGGCGGACTGGCTAACCATTACCCCACCCAAGCCCGCCGTCCCGGCCTAATGTTCGACTAAGTAGGTTCAACTTTGAAGCAGGAATTTAGAATTTTTTCGGGGTGCTGGCATATTGAACACCTTAGTTCACCTAATGCTATCAGACAGGATGGCCAGCTTAATGTCTATCCGAGGGACTTCACCTGTAAGGTATCCTGGCACTCCTCTCGGTCTGTACAGAGATCGGAACCTGTTCTGTACTTCAAGTTCCTCGTTCTCCCTCATATCTGATGGCTTTACTAATAATGGACATGTCATTAGGGGGCACTCTCAGATGTGGAAACAACCCCACGTGAAGGAAGAGCTGACGGAGCAAGGTGTTGTGTGCCAAGAACGATGTTTCTCTCGGATGACGGCCTTGACTTAACTTGCAATTGATTAATTATGAATCGGAAAAAAATCCCTTACACATTCAGTACCTGTATTTGAATTATATCGACGTCACTGCATATCTTGGCCTTAGTTTGGAATTGCCACCAGGCAGCCGTGACGTGGTCACGTCACATGACCAACGCAAGAACAATGGCACTGCCAAGTCACGTGACTTCATTTGACGTTGTCCTCGATGTGTGATGTCACTCTCTTTGGTTGAGTTTGGCCTTCTTTGAAGAAGATCGGCATGAATGCTGCCCTTTGAACGTTTATTGCTCTTTCGAACAGTTGTAGAAAGTTAATGGCAATGATGCACTTGTGCAGATTCCTGGGGATCCGCTTGGCCGTCGGCGTGAGGGGTGGGGAGGGGTCCGCTAGGCCGTGGGGTTGGGGGGGTCCGCTATGCCGTGGGGTTGGGGGGTCCGCTAGGCCGTCGGGGGGTGGGGGGTCCGCGTGGGGGTGGGGGTCCGCTAGGCCGTGGGGATGTGGGGGGGGGGGGTCGGCATGGGAATCCGCGAGTTTGGGCAGCCAGTGGGGAGGGGAGATCAAAGTAACATGATGGCCTCCCCCGCGTCACGAAATAACGTCACAAGCAGTGATTCTCCGCACGTCAGCATGAAATATTTCGTGGAACCTCGGAGGTCATCGTGCTTGTGTCGCAATTTGTTACTATGATTGCAGCAATGGCATGTAGCGATCACCATGATGTCTCCAAAAGACTCCTTTCACTCATTAGGTTTCACCAAGAAATGTTTTATTGAAATAGAATTCCCAAATAATCTAACAAGTACTGTCCTCTCCTCTGTTAAAGCACGCGACGGTCCAGAGGGTTATACGAGGGGGCCAGAGGGTTATACGAGGGGTCCAGAGTGTTATACGAGGGATCCAGAGGGGTATACGAGGGGTCTAGAGTGTTATACGAGGGATCCAGAGGGGTATGCGAGGGGTCCAGAGTGTTGTGTTATACGAGGGTTCCAGAAGGTTATATGAGGGGTCCAGAAGGTTATACGAGGGGTCCAGAATGTTATACGAGGGGTCCAGAGGGTTATACGAGGGGTCCAGAGGGTTATACGAGACGTCCAGAGGGTTATACCAGGGGTCCAGAGGGTTATACGAGGGGTCCAGAGGATTCTACGAGGCGTCCAGAGGGTTATACGAGGGGTCCAGAGGGTTATACGAGGGGTCCAGAGGGTTATACGAGGCGTCCAGAGGGGTCCAGAGGGTTATACGAGGGATCCAGAGGTTATACGAGGGGTCCAGAGGGGTCCAGAGGGTTATACGAGGCGTCCAGAGGGTTATACGAGGGGTCCAGAGGGTTATACGAGGGGTCCAGAGGATTATACGAGTGGTCCAGAGGGTTATACGAGGGGTCCAGAGGGTTATACGAGGGGTCCAGAGGGTTATACGAGGGGTCCAGAGGGTTATACGAGGGGTCCAGAGGGTTATACGAGGGGTCCAGAGGATTATACGAGTGGTCCAGAGGGTTATACAAGGGGTCCAAAGGGGTATACGATGGGTCCAGAGGATTATACGAGGGGTCCAGAGGGGTATACGAGGACTCCAGAGGAGTATACGCTACTTCTGAACATTTCATTGGTTGTAGTATATCGTTTTGAATCCGACTGCAGCGGCCATTTTTAGCTCACCTGGATTTTAGTCCGGTGAGCTTATGTGATCGAGCAGTGTCCGTTGGTCAGTGAGCGAGGCCGTAAACACATCAGTAACTAGAACGGTACTCAGTAGGGAGCATACCCCCGCCTGGTTGGCCATATCACGGTCGTGCAGTACCATATCACGGTCGTGGTGAAGAATCACTTTTAAAATTCTACTCGCCGAATCCGGATCTTCACCAAAATCTCATAATTTCGCCCTTGTCACATACACTACATCTCTGCCAAAGTTCATCCGAATCCGTCCACAACTTTTTGAGACATTTTGTTCACAAACAAACAGACAGACAAACGGACAGACAGGGGTGAAAACATAACCTCCATCCACCTTTGGTGACAGAGGTAATTATCGCTTGAACCAAACACACAATTTTGTTGAAATTTGGCCACAAGCTTCATATCTGATGTCTAACGGAGGTGTGTTGACCACATCAAAATCCGCGCTCATTAAGAGGGTCTGTGGGTGGGTTATCGAGTGTGCGGTCCCATGAACTCCAGAGGTTTTGTGATTTTAGACCCTCTCGGGTGCACTCTGAGCATCTGCTGACCACATTGGCTACATGTTGGGAGGGGAAACAAATCATTAGTTTCCATTTTTATATAAACTGTATTTGCCTTTTTATGCCTCTGCCGACAAAGTCGCCGGAAGCATTATGTTTTTGGGTTGTCCGTCCGTCCGTTCGTACGGGCTAAACCTCGTTTGTCTCAGCAACCAAATGTCCGATTGAGATGAAACTTTCAGGGTAGGAGAATGTTTCTGGTAGGAGAATAGTAGGAGAACCCATGCAGAATGTTTTTGTGATAAATGTGTTGTCATAGGTCACGTGATATGGCAGCCATCTTGGATCAAAAGCAAATAATTAAAAAATTATTTCTCGGAAACCGCTGAATGGAAAAATTTGAAACTTGGCTCATTGTCAAGTACTCCCAATGGGGAACAAAAGCATGATAATGATGACGTCATAGGTGAAGTGGTATACCAGCCAAAAATGTTTATTTTTTTTAATCCCTTCTCTGAACCCGCTTCACCGATCGATGTGAAACCTGTCATGTCTGGTGAAAATGTGATACTTGAAAACACCTGAAGGGATTTAAATCAAACTTGTTTATTTTTCGAACACTGAACGAGGGTATCTACCCGTTGTGGGACTTTGCGGAGGCATATTGGCGACACAGTCGCATTGTTCTAGTTGTCAATTTAACTTGACTGAGTTGGACCCTGTAGCTTTGTCAACTTAAAGGGACACCAGTGACCACCAGTGACCAGTGATTCAACAATCCTCTTCAGCCTTGACTCTGAATGGTGTTTTTGATGTTCAGAGTGCTTGCATCTAAGCGGTTCGGCACAAAATCAAGTGCGATTGGCAAACATGGGCCTCACCCAATCGGTGAACTTTCCAAACCTGATTACTGGGTACTCCCAATGGCACTCTCTCCATTCTATACTTTATAATGAGGAATTTTCCAACAAACATGGTCCATGAGTCTCCTGTTCCTCTTCTGCCCCAATGTGTTAATCTCATCATGTGCTTGGGAGAGTCGTCGATCTCTCTGGTTATTGTCAGAACGCACCGTGGAGTCTGGCAGTTCACTCAACCTGACTGGCAGGGACTGCAAGCGGCCCTCTCATGTCAACACTTGTCCTTCATTTCCACCTCTGATATTAATACTGTCTGGGAAGTGGGAATCCTCCCACACAAGGCTGCTTTCTATTGTGTACTGTACCTATTTATACCATCTCGTCTGTAGTTATCATTCCTATCCTCTCACCCCTGGTAACCAGAATCATGTGCTGAGGCAGTTGCCTTCAAATATCCAGCCTTCTCTTCCTGGAAGGCAAATCCAATCAAAGGCAACCTCAGATCATTCCACAAAACTCGGAACAAGTGTGTGTCCATCCTTGGGAAAGCCAGAAAGCAGCATCTAATCATCCTCAAGGCTGAACTCTCAAACCTGTCTCGCTCCTTTAAAACCTGTGACACCTTATTCGGTCTGTCTCCAGTGTATGCTTCCGCTCCCTCACCTCAAATAGCACCACAGCCGTCTCCGCTCGCGAGAAGGCTGAATGCCTCAATTCTGTGTTTGCTTCCGGATCTTGTGTCCTCAACCCCTCACTCGCTGTCCCCACCTTTACCAGTCACACCCAACTGTTTTCACCCCTCAGCCCAATGGGCTGAGGGGTATTGTCGTCCGGGCGTCCGTCAACTTTTAGTTTCCATCAATTTCGAGCAGAACGGCTTGTCCGATTAAATCCATTTTTGCAGTGTGTGTTGGGTTTGAGTAGAGGAAGGTTCCTTTCGAAAATGGGCGCGCTGCGATTTTCAATATGGCCGCCACGGTAGACATCTTGAAATTGGTTTCCGTCAATTTTGAGCAGAACGGCTTGTCCGATTAAATCCATGCTTGCAGTGTGTGTTGGGGTTGAGTAGAGGAAGGTGCCTTTCGAAAATGGGCGCGCTGCGATTTTCAATATGGCCGCAACGGCAGCCATCTTGAAATTGGTTTCCGTCAATTTCGAGCAGAACCGCTCGTCCGATTAAATCCATTTTTGCAGTGTGTGTTGGGGTTGAGTAGAGGAAGGTTCCTTTCGAAAATGGGAGCGCTGCGATTTTCAATATGGCCGCAACGGCAGCCATCTTGAAATTGGTTTCCGTCAATTTCGAGCAGAACAGCTTGTCCGATTAAATCCATTTTTGCAGTGGGTGTTGAGGTTGAGTAGAGGAAGGTTCATGGGCGCGAAATGGGTTATGCAACCTTCACATGCACGGATTATTCTTACGAGTCCTTACGGATCGCACAAATTCGTAAAAGTACACGGATCCTTACGATTTGGCCACTTTTAAGAGCGATTTAAGAGTTGTTACGAGTTATTACGAGCTATTTACGGTTTATTACGGATTATTACGAGTTATTACGATGTATTTACGGAAAAATCCCACGATTTGTTACGAGTTGTCACGGATAACTACGAGCAACTTACGGGCATTTTACGAGCTTGTTACGGATTGTTACGAGTATATTACGGAATGTTACGATTCATCGAAGCTTTTACGTGTTAGTTACGACCTGTTTACGTGTTGTTACAAATAGTTACGAGTTAGTTACGAGTCCTTACGATTTTTTGGTAAAAAGTATATAAATCCTGCAAATCTCAATGTATCATCATTCGACAACTGACATCCAAAGAGACAACATGGCATATGAGAGAAACAGATTGCAGTTATATCAACAATTGCTACAATTGCTCCTTGAACTAGCCCAGAGGGAAGAGGAAGAGGCTCAGCAGCTACCAGATATTCCTCGACCGAGACGGAGGAGGCGTCCAGCTCGCAGAAGGGTTTGGTGCAGGACCTGGCTGGCCCGCAGGACCCTCTTTGGACAGTATGATCATCTCCTGCATGAGCTGAACCGAGAAGACCCTGCTAGCTACAAGAACTTTCTCCGAGTTGATGCTGACCTGTTTGGAGAGATTCTTGACAGGGTTACTCCTGCTATCAAGAAAAAGTCCACCTCATTCAGGTACATATTTGTTTATTTTTTACCTAATTTTATTAGTTTTGCTAATATTTTATATAAAGCTACCATTGTCATTACATTTTAAATATGTGTACAATTTTTGTCTACTTTCAGGGAGCCGCTTGAGCCTGGACTGAAGTTAGCTGTAACACTCAGGCATCTAGCTACTGGTGTGAATTATGCAGATCTGATGTATTCCTTCCGTGTGGCCCGAAACTCCATATCACGCTTCGTACCTGAAGTCTGCGAAGCAATCATCTCAGCATACAAAGAAGAAGTCATGCCAGACAACATCCCCGAAGAAAATTGGTTGCGCATATCAGCAGAATTTGAAACAGTCTGGAACCTTCCACATGCTTGCGGTGCGTTGGATGGCAAACACATCAGAATCAAGAAGCCTGCTGACTCTGGTTCGTTGTTTTACAACTACAAGAACTTCTTCTCCATGGTGATGATGGCTCTAGTGGATGCTGACTACAAGTTCAAATGGTTGGGTGTTGGTTCATATGGAAGTTCCTCTGATGGCCAGATATTCAACAACTCAGAACTGCTACCAATGCTGGAAGAAGGAACCCTGGGCCTTCCACCACCATCTCCCCTTCCACATGATGACAGAGACACTCCCTACTTTCTGATTGGTGATGATGCCTTTCCACTCAGACCATGGATGATGAAACCATACTCGAGAAGACATCTGGACCATGACGAGCGCACTTTCAACTACAGACTGTCTCGTGCACGTAGAGTTGTGGAGAATGCTTTTGGCATTCTTGCCATGAGATTCCAGATTCTGCTTGGAGCTATGCAACAAGTACCAGAAACAGTAGATTCCATTGTCTTGGCCTGTACTACTACCCTCCACAACTTACTAAGGATCAGACAGCCTGCTGCACTACACCATTTAGTTGATGAAGAAGACAACAGTCACAACCTAGTTCCAGGACAATGGAGACAGGGTATGCAACTTGTTGACGGAGTGGCAAGTTATCAGAGAAATGTTGGCAACGCTGCTGGTACCGCACAAAGGAACTATCTTAAAGAGTACTTAAACTCCGAGGCAGGGGCTGTGGAATGGCAGGAGAACATGATTTGTTTTGACTTAAAGGGACTTGTTGTACTGTATTTTAATTTGTAATTGATTGTATTATTAATAATAATTGAAAATGTAAATGTGACTATTGTAAAAAATTAAAATAAAAACAAATAAAACGAAATATCTATTTTCTTGTTTTGTTTTCAACTTTATTTCTTTATTTATAATATTCAAAACATTTTACAAAGTTACACAAGTTACAATACATTTTACTTTCAATATTACACTGTTCATTTACTAAGTCTTCACTGGGCGTCAGTAGTCGGCGTCTTGGGCGTAGCAGGAATATAGTCACTCAAGTTGAAGGACGAGTTGAAGGAAGTGTTGGGGTTCAGTGTCTGAAAAGCACCGGTCAAGGCTGCTGCAGTATCCGTCGAAGAAGTAGTTGTAGTGGTGCGTGCCTGGGTTCCACTGTGGACTGGGGTGGAGTAGGCGGTGGGTTGCAGCTGATCCGGCAGGACGGGTTGCAGGTTGGCCGGTTGACACTCTGTCCACGGGTACTGCAGGACATTAGCAGGTGGGTTGGATGCTGCCAGGTTGCGTACTGCCAGGGCGTACTGCGGTGCTAGTGGCTGGCTGGCTTGCTGCAATTGCGGAGGCTGTGGTGGCTGCAAAAAGGTGACTTGCGGTGGTTGCTGCGCTTGACGACGTTCCAGGTTGGACTGTTTCACATACTCCATCGCCTTGCAGGTGGCTTCATGGGTGAAATCCTCCAGACAGGAAGGGGTCATCTTCGCCATGAGCATGCCGAGGAAGTCGCAGGTCTTCTCTATGTCATTCTTCGGCTCTGCCAGCTGCTGCGAGACTTTGTCGAGGCAGTCGGAGATGGAGGCTGTTGTCGTTGATGTTGTCGCCGACTGTGATGTACCCTCAAGGGTAGTCTGGGGTGTCACTGATGACTCACTGCAGTCAGAGTGCTGGTCAGGTCTATGAATCTTCGACCCTCTGGTGGCCCTGGCTTGACAGACATACTGCTTGACGAACTCATACTTCTCCAACAACCAGGTGATTCTAGGCATCATGATGTCATCTACAGCACCGGCGCCGGATCGTGTTTTAGTTTCCTTCTTCTTCACCTCCTTCACGTACTGGGTCCTCAACGAAGTATACCATCTGTAGAGGTCGCCAGGGTTCATCCGCATCTTCTGATCCATCTCCAGCCAGGCGCGCTCCTACTTCTGACGGTTCTTAAACTCGAAACTGGACTTGTCGTAAAGGAATCGGTTCGACTGCAGCCACTCAATAACCTCATCCTCTTCTTCCTTCGTGAGGGACCTGGCCATCTTAGTCTTAGGCTTCCTGGTTTTGTGATTCTGAAAATATAAAAAATAGCCAATTTCATAATACACATAAAAACTATGGCATGCACTTCCTGAGTTCGAATACTTGCCTGATCGAATATTCGAATACTTAAAATCGTATCTCTAATAAAAACAAATAATTGTACAATTACTATAATTATATATTATATTATACATATTATACATTATACATATTATATTATTTATTACTACATATATTCCTTATTTATTACGTTATTTTATTTTGACTTACTGCTGCAGTGGTCGTGGCATTAGCTGTAGCTGCACCATCGTCCGAAGCATCACTTTTGGAGATCGAGGAGTCACGGTCACGTTCAGTGTCTTCTACATCATCAACAGGGTCTAGCTGCGGTGGTGGTTCAGGGGAACGCGAGCGTGTCCTCTTCTTCTTCCGCGGAGATTTTCGAAGAGCAGGAGACTTCTTGTTGACTGCCTTCTTCTTTGGAGCCATGCTTGTAGATATTGTAGAGTAGATATGCAGAGATGTGACTTCTATGACTTCTTGATAACAACTGAAAATGAAGTGTTCGATTTTGCAGCTTTTATACCTTTCCCCAAATCGTAAACAATACGTAAGAATACGTAACACGACCCGAATGAAATCTTAAACAACACGTAAGCACTCGTAATAATCCGTAAATAATCCGTAAACTAACCGTAACAAATCGTAAAAAATATTCTTACGAGTCATTTACGGATTCTTGCGAGCAGTTACGGATGGTTACGTGTTGTTGCGAGCGGTTTACGATACTTACGGATTGTTACGAGTTATTTACGGAAAAATCAATCCGTGGACAATCGGAAGATGATTTTTGACATGTCAAAAGTTGTTGCGAGTTGTGACGAGTTATCTACGGATACCAGCGAGTTATTTACGGATGCTTGCGATTGACTACGAGTTGGCGATCCGTAAGGACTCGTAAGAATAATCCGTGTATGTGAAGGCACCCTTAATGGGTTCATGGGTGAAAATTTCATTACTTGCAGTTCCGACTCGGTATACAACTTCGCTTCAAATAACAAATTATCATCAATGCTTCCTTTCACCGTGCATGGGCTGAGGGGTTACGCCCGCTTTGCGGTGCTATTTATTGGATTCTGTGTCTTTCCCACTTGAGAATGGGATCCGAGGTTTCTGGCAAACCTCGGATAGGAGTTTAGGTGTGCCAAGGAAGGACTTTGCACGACGGAGGAATCCCAATTGGCAACTGGCTTTGGAGGCCAACTTTGAAATGCGGCTTGCCCAAGAGAGACCATGGCTGAGAATGAGACCCTAAGGGTTTGAGTGATTGAACCTCCTCAAGACGGTTATTGAGAAATTACATGGGTAGGTTTGTGGAAGTCCTTTCAGAGAGAGAGTGAGTGAGTGGGATTTCCCAGGGTTGAAAGACATATTCCACGTGTTTGACCAGTTAGTGATTTTGTCAAGGTCTGAGGAGAAGGAAGAGGCTGCAACCTTTCTGTCAGAAGGATAAGGGATGTCACGGCATGAATCATCAGCAAAGAGATCAAGGGGAATTTGCAGAGTCAGTGAGATCATTGATGAAGATTAGGAATAAGATGGGGCCTAGAATTCTGCCGTGGGATACCCCAACCTTGACAGGGTGAGGAGAAGAAAGAGTTCCGTTGACAGTTGACAGTTCCGTTTGTTACGAGAGTGGAGGAAGTCAGTAATTCTGGATGTTTGGGGTTCATAGGGATGAGAGGTGGGGAGGAGTGGAGGAGCTGCTGATAGGGCGTAGAGATGTAGAAAGGAGCCAGGAGAGGTTGCGGTGTGGGGGAAGGAGGGAGGGGTTGAAGCTGGGAGGGGCAGTGGTCAAGCTGGGAGGGGGGGCGAAGAGGAGGGGAAGCTGATAAGGGGCAGGACGAGTAGGGGGAGCCAACGGGACGGGGATCGTACTGAAATGCAGGGCTGGTGCAAGGGTATTAGGTGCCCTATTGCTCCCCTGCTCCCCCTCCACCGACCCCCACCGCAAATGAACTTTCAAAAATGAATATTGTGCATTAGTATGAATAAAACTGCTGCATTTGTAGAGTACAAGCATCATGGGTTACTATAGCATAGAAGGACCCAGGTTTGGTGAGAGAATAGATAGATCAGGTGGGGAGTTGGATAGATCTGTCTGTCTTGCCTGCCCCTACATGTATCATCAACCTGCCAGTCATATCATCAACCTGCTGGCCATGTCATCGGCCTGTTGGCTTTCATCACCTACCTGTCGGCCTGTCCTGACCTTATCGTCCTGTACCACCATCACCTGCCTCCTTTACCTGCCATGACCACTGGTTTGTGTCATATGTTTTTGCCATGACTGACAAAACCAGCTATGCCCCTCCTGCTCACAGGACTCCCCAATGTGAGTCTGAAAGCTTCCAACATTAGTATTAATGAAATAAAAATGCTTCCAACATGAACTACTATTTTAACAGATGCCCCTGCACTTGCATCTATAGTTTCTTTTATAGATGTCGGTGATGTATATCAGTCGGGATAACCACCAGACTGGATAACCTGCGACAGACCTCTTGGTGGGTGGTGGTGACATGTTTTTGGTTGAAGGCATGGAGGAAAATTTGGCTCTGAAAAGTGAAAGGGGCTGGGTGAACTAAGCATTTAGAGGAGTGAAGAGGTTTTCGAAAATTAGTCTTGTGAAAGAGAAAAGCAAGAGATTTTGTTGAAGAAGAGTGAATCGGTTATTTCTGATATAGAGTAATAATACATATTAAAAAAACAATGCGTGCTTGTGTATTTGTGTATGTGTGTGTCTGTCCCCCTTCACAAGGGTAGATGTTAAAGGCTTTGAGTAGCTCTTTAGGTTTTAATAGGCAATCTTTGAACATGACTATTTGTCCACCGGTTAAAAGACCTACAAGACTCCAAGGACCCAGAAGACCCCAAAGACCTAAAAGACCCAAAAGAACCCAAGGATGCAAAATACCCAAATGACCCAGAGAACCCAAAATATCCCCAAGGATCCAAAATACCCCGAAGACCCAAAAGACACAAAAGACTCTTAAATATCCCAAAGACCCTGAAGACCAAAAATACACCAAAGACCCAACGACTGAAAATACCCCGAAGACCAAGAATACCCTTAAAGACCCCAAAGACCAAAAATATCCCAAAGACCTTTAAAGACCCCAAAGACCAAAAAACCCCGAAGACCAAATAGACCCAGAAGACTGAAAAGACTCCGAAGATCCAAAAGTCCCTGAAGACTGAAAATACCCCCAAAGACCCTTAAAGACCTCAAAGACCAAAAAACCCTGAAGACCGAAAAGATTGAAAAGACCCAGAATACCGAAAAGACCCAGAGGACCCAAAAGACTGAAAAGAAGAGTAATTATGTCTCTTAGTCTTACTTTGCAATTGTAGACAGTGGCTTGCAAACCGAGCCTCGAGCTCGGTGTGCAGAAGCATTTATATATATATATGTTATGTATTTGGGATATACAGTATATATACATATTGTTACGGTTCTCCGCCGCCCTTCTTACCCTTACCAAGGGGAGATTAAGCCCCTTGTTCTTCTTGGGTCGTCGCAACCGCGAGATTTGAATCGCCACTGCCGGGCAGACGCAAGGTAGGGTTTCGGGACAATTCTCGCACGTACCTAAATACCTGCGCCGCCGCGGAAGCGGGGATCAAGCCTCGCACGAGCCACGCGTAATTTGAGTACGTCCGAACGGATGACGTACCACGTGGTCCGTGCAGATCTCTGGTATTGGAACCCGATTCGAGCGGTTTTATTCGTACCACGCTTAGTCAATGAGGAAATCACAAGAACGATCGAATGGAAGGAAGAACACAGGTTTGATTATTATTCCCACGTATGTACAATGATCGGTAGAAGCAGAGACACAGAACAGAACGTAAACAGTCTTATTCTTAGCGCCCAGACTCAGGCCCGTCACACTCACACAGGGAATTGCAGGCAGGATGATGTTCAGGCCAAACGCGCCGACTTGGTCGTCCAGGAACGGCCCCGTCCGGCTCTCCACGGTCTCAGCACGTCCCGCGAAGAAGGCAAGCAGGCGGTGGAAGGATCCTCGTAGCGCGTCTCCCAAACAAAAGGCAGCCGATGAGGTAGGAAGGAAAAGTACGCGTCTCTCAGCGCAGCTGGCGGTTACACAGCGCGTTATCACTCGCGTAACTCAATGCACTATATGCGGCTCAGCTTCAAGCTCAAACGAGCGTCACTTTCATACGAGCGCGTATCCTGGTTCATGCGCGTCTTTCGCCGATCCCGTATCTTTCAAACTCTTCTGCTGACCGCACTCCTTCGACTTCTCCCTCAATGCCAACTCAGTCCTCGTACCTCAATTGCTCACCGCGCTCCTTCAACTCGCGAGTCCTCCTGGGGGCTTTGCGCGACGGGTTATATTTGCACGCCCTGAACCTTCTCGAACCTTCCAACCACGCCCTGTGACGCAGTGCTGCTGCCACACCCTGTGAGCCCTGATTGGCGGCTCGCGCTTACCGTCAGCTTCTCTGTCGCCCTCATTCGGTCCCGCCCCGGCCCTCCAGGCCTGCCTCGTGTTAATTCGCGCCAAAATAACCAAAGGCAGCACAAAGAGGCATGAGGCAATGGAGGCGGGATAAGGCAATGGAAGTAGGAGAAGGACCTATTCTCCTTACTCTACTCAACGCAGAACTAACATAGGAAAAGGACTATTCTCACAAATACTAAGAGATAACTGCACTATCACGAGGCTACATGTTGTTTGTGTGGCTAACTATGAGGGGGAAATTTAACCTTTATTACACAAAACTCAAAACCGCAACAATATATATATATTTTAATTATATATTTTTTGGAAGCACAATAAATGCAAGGCGCAGGTAGGTGAAATTTGCTGCATGTGATGTGCAACACGTGAAGAGTAAACTGAGTGTTCGTTTACGTCTGTCGGATGTCTATTAAATAAAGATGATATGAGCACACCTGTCACTAGGCCCAGGCTTCAGACTTTGGCATGCTCACGAGGCTGTACCGTCAAAAGCTGTTCCAACCCGTCATTTTTAACGGGCTTTATACTAGCAATACATATTAAAGCAATTTTTTTTGACGTTGTGAAGATGTTTTAATGAAGATAAACGTTTTATTCAGTGCAGATTCAGTTTGGGGATGTTGAGAACCAGGGTGTAAAGTATCTCGACAAACTGCGATCAATTGTCGTACGCGTTTATTCACTCTGCCGATCAAGGCCCGATTCACAGCAGCGCCATCCGAGGTCTGGCGTAAGGATCCAACCCGGTCCTGGTGTAGGGATACAACGGTGAACATTTGCACTGCATACATGACATCCTCCCCTTTAAGTCCAAAATTACCAAGAGCAATACGTGCTAGATTTCCAGAATTGACATTTCAAAAGCAACATTTCCAAAACATGTGAAAATATGTGTGCAAATGGTTATGAGAATAATGAAAATACGTGAAAATAGAACATGTGTCAACGTGAAAAAAAAACATCTTCAAAGATTCAACCGGTCGGGTGCTTTTCTCTCACGCATTGAGCGTCGCGGTGTACCAGTGGATACAGAGTCCGAGGTGATTCCTTTGGGTCGCGGTGTACCAGTGGATACAGAGTCCGAGGTGATTCCTTTGGTCTCCACGAAGGGTGTAGCGTTTGCAGAGGTTTTCGGGGCATCCAAGCCGGCTGGAGCGGCCACGACGATCTCCGGCAGTGGCGGGTCAAACTGTTGTCCTGACTGTGACGATGCTACAGGCTCCATCGACTCACAGTGACGGTAGGTTATGTGGTCCTGATGTCGACGAATTTCGCGGCCGTCCTGCAGGCGAATCACACTGGACAGTGGACCTGGCTTCTTGATGATGTCCCCCGGTAGCCACGTCGCACCTGCACCAAAATTTCGGGCAAACACTGGATCTCCAATGTTGATACATCGACTGTTGGACGTCTTATCGTGCACCAACTTTTGATTAAGCTGGCTCTGATAAACATTTGATGATATGTCTGGTTTGAGATTGTCAAGTGTCGATCTCAAGTGTCGTTTCATCAATAACTCAGACGGAGCTGCACCGGTTGTTGATTGTGGCGTGATGCGGTATTTGAACAGGAGACGAGACAGCTTTGTTTCCAGGGTTCCCTCCTGAAGTTTCTGCAATCCGGATTTGATGATTCCCACGGATCGTTCGGCCAAGCCATTTGAAGCCTGGTGATGTGGGCTGACTAACTTATGTTTGATGCCGTTCCGACGTGTGAACTTGGCAAACTCGGTACTGGAAAAACACGAACCGTTATCACTCACGATCATCCTGGGCAGACCATGAGTGGCGAAACAGCGTCTGAGTCTTTCGATGACAATGGCTGACGTAGTACCACGCGTCACATAGGCATCAATCCATTTTGTGTGCGCGTCCGTAATTATTAGAATCATGCTGCCGTTAATAGGCCCGGCATAATCGAGATGTAGGCGATGCCACGGTTCGCTGGGCCATTCCCAGGGATGCAGTGGCGCTTTCGCAGGTGTATTCCGGGTGCTCTGGCAGGGGTAACAATGTCGAACATGATGTTCGATATCAGCATCAAGATTCGGCCACCACACATAGTTTCTGGCGAGTGACTTCATCTTCACAATCCCGGGGTGACAGTCATGGATTTCATCCATGACCCTGGAACGCAGATTTTTCGGGATCACGACACGACATCCCCAGAGTAGGCAACCATTTTCCACGCTGAGTTCGTTTTTACGTGCTTTAAAAGCCGCAAAATCTGGGTCACCCTCAGGTAGCAAATGCCATCCAAGCTGTACAGCCTGGACAGTTCTGGACAGAACGGGGTCTCGTCGAGTATGAGTGCGGATCTGGCCGGAATCGACAGCACAATCTTCCAGATGATCCATCAGTGCGATAATGGATCCTGGTGTAGGCGAATCATCAATGGATTCTGGAAGGGGTAACCGACTCATGGCATCTGCATTTGTGATAGACGAACCGGGCTTATAACATATGGTGTTGTCATAAACAGCGAGAAACAGGGACCAGCGGATGATCCTGGGCGGTAGTGTGTCAGATGTCGCCTTAGTTGGACCAAACAGACTGATCAGCGGCTTGTGATCAGTGCGAATCGTGAAATGATGTCCAAGAAGGTACTGGCGAAATTTGCCGACGCCGAAAACGATTCCCAATCCTTCCTTGTCAAGTTGGGAATAGTTTTTCTCTGCTGGGGACAACGTTCTGGATGCAAATGCAACCGGTCTTTCCGTACCATCAGGCATCACGTGTGATAATACACTCCCCACTCCATACCGACAGGCATCGCATGTCAGCACAAGATCCTTCTCTGGATCAAAATGAACGAGAACATTGGACGATTTGAGCAGATCCTTAGAGGTCTGGAATGCTGATTGTTCAGTAGACCCCCAGCTCCAGGAGACTCCTTTCCTCAAAAGCCGATAAAGGGGACCCAAAACGTCGGTCACATTCGGGATGTAACGACCATAGAACTGAAGCAAACCGAGGTATGACTTCAATTCGGTCACATCTCGTGGAGAAGGAGCATCCTTGATAGCTCGGACTTTCTCATCTGTCGGTCAAGGCCCGATTCACAGCAGCGCCATCCGAGGTATGGCGTAGGGATCCAACCCGGTCCCGGTGTAGGGATACAACGGTGAACATTTGCACTGCATACATGACACAGGGATAAGGAAATGAGTAACTGAGCACTGAGATAAGAGTTTGTATTTGTTTTTTCCGATGTTGTTGTTGTTGTTGGGTTTTTGGGGGTTTTTTCGGAGTGAAGTAGGAGTGATACGTGTTGTTTGTATTTTTGAGGGAGGATGGGAAATGGATTGCGGTGAGGGATCAGAAGTAACAATATCTAGGATAAAAGGAGCAAAAACGGAGGAGAAGTACACTCGACTACAATCACCAGGAGTCCCGACTTAACTCGCGAGAAAATTAAATAATTCAACACAGCAGGGTATGGTTTGGGACATAAAAATTGATGAAAAACGCGAACAGCGAAACTGTAAAACACAACGTAACTTGTCTGGTAAACTTAGCTGAGATGTACTGGTAGGAGCGAGAGCTGATCAGACGTCTACGTGCGCCGAACCCCCGATTGTTTCTGGCAACCCTCCAAAGGGAGAGTTCTGCTTGAAAATCAGACCATCACGGAATCACCAAAAATGTACAAAAACTGATCCCCCTTAACTAAAGCCATATCAGCTTCCGTCCAATCATTAGCAAGGTCATGGAATCCATCATCACAGTTGATATGAGATCCTTCCTTTTTGTCCCCAACAGCCTCATCTCAGATCATCAATTCATATTCAGACCAGATCACTCTACCTTGGACATGCTGCTCCTACTCTCACAACAATGGATGGAGGCCTTCAATGTCAGACATGAGTTCAGGCCCGTCTCTCCAGACATATCTCGAGCAGCTGTTGACGCTTCCAAGATTCTGCAGAGCACACACTGGCAGTAATCAGTAATCCTCAATGCCAGTAATCCTCCTCTTCTTAAAGTCCCAAAATCCAGGCTCATTGCTCACCTCCACTCATTTGGCACTTTTTTCTCTCAACTGTGAAACCAGCTTCCCCAGTCTGTTCAGTCCCATTCTGCCCTCCAGGGCTTCAAGACAACTGTTCATCCCCCGTCCATACCCGATCCATAATCTCCTCTACCCCCAAATGACCCCATTCCCAAACACTCCCCTCTTGCAGTTTAATGTAATTTCTCCCCTCTCCCTCACCTCTTTCTATTTATTAGTTGTTGATTGGTTTGTTTCTTTTCTGTTTTATCCCCATCTTCCCTTTCCTCTTCTTGCTGTGTTTCATTACCTTATCCACTGAGGTTGGATGGAGGTTATTGTATTCACCTGTTTGTCTGTCTGTGAGCAGGATGTCTCAAAAAGTTATGGACAGATTTGGAAGAAACTTGGTGGGCAGGTTGGGTGTGTCAAGGATGAATCGATTCGATTTTGATGAATATCCGGATCCGGATACAATAAAAATTTTAAGTGATTCTTCACCATTGAGAGATAGGGCCCAAAACGATATCTCAAAAATTTGTGGATGGCTTCGGACAAAACTTGGTGGACGAGTTGGTTAGGCGACATGAACAAGCTGATTCGTTTTTGGTTCAGGTCCGAATCCAGATCTGACCTATCAGTGGGATAGAAACATAAACTGTTCAGCCTGGCGGAGGTTTGCGATCTATCCCCATGCTTTTCTAGTTCAGCTTGTGTCCTCCTTCCCCTCTCCATTCATCTCACTCTCACTTCTAATCTGCTGTTGGTGTTTCCCCCCTTTCCATTTTTGTTCCATTCCATTCTGCTCTAGCTCTTCCTGAGCCTCAATCATGTTGGATTTTTTTTTAAATCATGGGATTTGGTCGTGATTTTTGGTGGTTCCACACTCCCATGCCCCCCTACATCAGCTTATGCAGCCAGGGTTCCAAACCACCCTTTTAACTTTTATTTTAAACAATGATATAATTAGCTTATAGTTGAAATAGTATGTAAACTACAGGAGCTTGTTCAAAATTAACATGACATTGGTCGACCTCATGCACTTTAATGTGAATGACAAGGACATTTGCAGACATGAATGGACCAGCATATATGGTATATGGGATTTGAACCTATATTCCCAGAATTTTGAGCCAGGGTTTCAGATGGGAACGTGCACAGCAGCGGCCCAATCCATTTTGGGAGTTAAAAGCCGGCGGAAAAGTTCGTCCAGCACGTCACACTGGGGACGGCGGTTAAAGGTGGTTGGGATGAGACTGGAGAGAGTAGTTTAACAGGAGTTCAAGGTTGACTCCACATGTTCACACCTGTTCCTGTCACTCACCCAGGAATAGATTGTCTCTAAGAGTCGGATAGGGCCCTGTATACGGACGGTGGGAGGGAGATTGTGGGATAAGAGGAAGAGTTAGTTAAGCTGGCTAGCTTGCTGGTGGGTGATGTATAGCTGTGACAAGTTGCGTGATGAATCAATTCCATCAGTGCCATCACTGAACAGCTGTGCGTATCGTTTTCTTTTTGTGCAGTTTTTTTTTTCATCACTGGATCGTGGAGAAAGACATTCATGGTATTGCTTGAGGTATCAACACCAGGGTCACCACGTTGCCATCCAGACATATATTTTTATTCCAGTAACTTGTTAAATCGCATGGACACGATACAATTTTGGTCAAATGTGTCTCCGGTTTGAACGTCAGAAGATGGATAAGGGACTCGGCCTATTGATTACGTACTCGTCTTAGGCCAAACAGCCTCACCTCAGGTTATCCTCCATTCCTACCTGTGCTCCTTTCTGTCCTCATTAACCATCTCCTCTCTCTCACCTCATCCACTTGCAGGATACATTGTTTCATTTGATCTTCTCTATGCTCCGGTTCATTCAGTCCCTTTGCTTATTGTGCCTGGGTATTGTTCCAACGCCCCCAAAACTCAGTAGATTACCTGGCTTACACTTCGTCACCTCGCTCTTCCATGAACTTGAACTTTGTGAACAAAATCGAAAACCATGATCTTTACTACCTCTGCTAACCCTAATCCTCCCGAAACTCCTTCCAAATTCCCACTTTTTCCTTCCTGTGAGTTTCCTACTGCATCCATCTTGTCCACCCCATGCGTCCTCACTTACTCCTCATTCCTCCCCACACCCATTGTTTGTCCAAGTCTCCCTCTGTTTTGTCCCTCAACCCTGCTGTTGGTGTTTCTTCCTCTTTCTCTCTCTCTTTATATTGTTCCATTTGGTCTGCTACATCCTTGACGTTTTATATAAAAACAGCCACAGATCCACATCTCACAGACTCGTGGTCAGCTTATCTCAAATGTGGAATCAAATGAAGATTTCACACAGCAATGTCCAGCAATCACCTGTATTGGCTGCATTTATTTTAAACATTTTTATTGTCATTATTATCGTCATTGTACGTCACTGTTTCCCATTAGTATGGCTACTGAATCTGAATAGTTTGCTTTGTTAAAGTGTTTGGGCTTGTAGAGAAGCTTGTACATATAATTATGACAGGTACTGATGTACATTGAGAACATTAGGTGACATCACTTTACTTTTGTATGAATTAGTGGACAACTCGAAACAGTATATTGCATTGAATCGAGGAGTCCCACATCATCAGGCATTTGCTCATATGGTTACAACAAAGAAGCCAACTCCGTTTAATGACTTCATTTGACTTTAATGTGATCATTCTAATTTGCAAACAAATTAATAGAGCATTGCTGTGATGACATGGAATTCTTAGGATATTCAAGGTGAATATCCTTTTATTCTTTGACATTTTAAGAAACGTTAATAAATAAATGTCGTTGATAAACATTTTACATTTCAGTACAAAACCGGGGTCACGTAGTTCCAAAATATGGAGCACACCGTACCAAAAACGGGAGTCCAAATTACCAAAATCTGCAGCACCAATTGCCAAAATCTGGAGCACGAAGAACCAAAAACTGGAGCACAAAGTACCAGAAATGAGAGCACAAAGTACCAACATCTGAAGCACAAAGTAACAAAAACGGGAGCACAATGTACCAAAAACTGGAGCCAAAATTATCAAAAACTGGAGCCCAAATTTCCAAAAACTGGAGCCCAAATTACCAAAAACTGGAGCACAAAGTACCAAAAACTGGAGCACAAAGTACCAAAAACTGGAGCACAAAGTACCAAAAACGGGAGTACAATGTACCAAAAGCGGGAGCACAAAGTACCAAAAACTGGAGCACACCTTACCAAAAACAGGAGTGTACAGTACCAAAAACTGGAGCACAAAGTACCAAAAGTTGAAGCACAAAGTACCAAAAACAGGAGAGCAAATTCTGAAGCACGAAGTACCAAAAACGGGAGCACAAATTAATAAAAACTGGAGCCCAAATTACCAAAAATGGGAGCAAAAGTATCAAAAACTGGAGCCCAAATTACCAAAAACTGGAGCCCAAATTACCAAAAACGGGAGCAAATGTACCAAAAACGGGAGCACAAAGTACCAAAAACAGGAGCACAACTTACCAAAAGCGGGGGCACAAAGTACCAAAATCTGGAGCACAATACCAAAAACTGGAGCGCAAAGTACCAAAAACTGGAGCACATAGTATCAAAAACTGGAGCACATAGTATCAAAAACTGGAGCACATAGTACCAAAAACGGGAGCACAAAGTACCAAAAGCGGAAGCACAAAGTAACAAAAACTGGAGCACAAAATACCAAAAACTGGAGCACATAGCACCAAAAACTGGAGCACAAAGTACCAAAACTGGAGCACAAATCACCAAAAACTGGAGCACAAATTACCAAAAGCAGAAGTACAAAGTACCAAAAACTGGAGCACAAAGTACCAAAAACTGGAGCACATAGCACCAAAAACTGGAGCACAAAGTACCAAAATCTGAAGCACAAAGTAACAAAAACGGGAGCACAATGTACCAAAAACGAGAACAAAAACTGGAGCACAAAGTACCAAAAACGAGAGCACAAAGTACCAAAAACTGGACCACAACTTACAAAAATGGGAGTGCAAAGTACCAAACACGAGAGCACAACTTACCAAAAACGGGAGCCCCTAAGTACCAAAAAATGGAGCACTACTTACCAAAAACGGGAGCGTAAAGTACCAAAAACTGGAGCACAAAGTACCAAAATTTGAAGCACAAAGTACCAAAAACAGGAGAGCAAATTACCAAATTCTGAAGCACAAAGTAACAAAAACGGGAACACAAAGTACCAAAAACTGGAGCACAAAGAACCAGAAATGAGAGCACAAAGAACCAAAAACTGGAGCACAAAGTACCAGAAATGAGAGCACAAAGTACCATAAATGAGAGCACACAGTACCAAAATCTGAAGCACAAAGTAAAAAAAACGGGAGCACAATGTACCAAAAACAAAAACACAAATTACCAAAAACAAATTACCAAAAACTGGAGCACAAAGTACCAAAAATGGAGCACATAGTACCAAAAACTGGAGCACATAGTACCAAAAACTGGAGCACAAAGTACCAAAAACTGGAGCACAAAGTACCAAAACCTGGAGCACAAAGTACCAAAACCTGGAGCACAAAGTACCAAAAACTGGAGCACATAGTACCAAAAACTGGAGCACAAAGTACCAAAAACCGGATCGCAAAGTACCAAAATCTGGAGTTCAAAGTACCAAAAACTGGAGCACAAATTACCAAAAACTGGAGCACAATGTACAAAAATCTGGAGCACAAAGTACCAAAAACTGGAGCACAAAGTACCAAAAACTGGAGCACAAAGTACCAAAAACTGGAGCACATAGTACCAAAAACTGGAGCACAATGTACCAAAAACTGGAGCACAAAGTACCAAAAACTGGAGCACATAGTACCAAAAACTGGAGCACAAAGAACAAAAAACGGGATCGCAAAGTACCAAAATCTGGAGTACAAAGTACCAAAAACTGGAGCACAAATTACCAAAAACGAGAGCACATAGTACCAAAAAACGGGAGCACAAAGTACCAAAACCGGCAGCAAAAAGGACCAAAAACTGGAGCACAAAGTACCAAAAACTGGAGCACATAGTAACGAAAACTGGAGCACAAAGTACCAAAAATTGGAGCACAAATTACCAAAGACTGGAGCACAAAGTACCAAAAATGGAGCACAAATTACCAAAAACTGGAGCACAACGTACCAAAAACTGGAGCACATAGTACCAAAAACGGGAGCACAAAGTACCAATAGCAGAAGCACAAAGTACCAAAACCTAGAGCACAAATTACCAAAAACTGGAGCACAAAGTACCAAAAACTGGAGCACAAATTACCAAAAACTGGAGCACAAAGTACCAAAAACTGGAGCACACAGTACCAAAAACTGGAGCACAAAGTACCAAAAACTGGAGCACAAATCACCAAAAACTGGAGCACAAAGTACCAAAAAGTGGAGCACATAGTACCAAAAACGGGAGCACAAATTACCAAAAGCAGAAGTACAAAGTACCAAAAACTGGAGCATAAAGTACCAAAAACGGGAGCACGTAGTACCAAAAACTGGAGCACAAAGTACCAAAAACTGGAGCACAAAGTACCAAAAACTGGAGCACAAAGTACCAAAAACTGGAGCACGAAGTACCAAAACCTGGAGCACAAAGTACCAAAGCCTGGAGCACAAATTACCAAAAACTGGAGCACAAAGTACCAAAAACTGGAGCACAAAGTACCAAAAACTGGAGCACAAAGTACTAAAATCTGGGGCACAAATTACCAATATATGAAGTACAAAGTACCCGAAGTTACCTGGTGGTTATAGGTTCAAACCCACGATTGACTTTGTGATTGTGGATTTATATTCCTGGGTTATCTGGTAATTATGGATTCAAATCCCAGGTTGTCTGCTGACTGGAGGTTTAAATCTCTAGGTTATCTGATGATTGCATGTTCAAATGCATCTGTTATTTGGTAATTGTAGGTTCAAATGTCTGAGTTTTTGGGACATTGTGTCGAACACCAACAGCAAGGATGGGGAACAAAACAAAGGGAGAACCAGATAAATAAGGGACGTGGGGACGAACGAGAGCAAGTGGAGGACACAGGAAGGAAAGGGAGGGGAGAGGGGTGAACAAGGTGGGTACAGCCACAAGCTCTGAATCACATTCGTATAAGGAAAAATTAGCAACCCGGAAAGAGATGAGCTTTGGGAGGGTTGATGGGGATAGCAAAGATCATGGTTGTGGATGGGGATGACCTGAGATGGTGGTGAACTACTGTCTTGTTGCCCTGGATGGGAAAATGATATTGAGGAAGTTGGTTCCAAAGGTAGAAAAAAGTGAAACAAATAAGTGGGTGAAGGTGAGCAGTGAGTGAATTTGGGAGTTACTCCAGAAGGGCTAGGTTACTGGTAGACCATAGTTGCCTCTGCAGAAACCTGGGGGACAGAGCATGGAAAGGGCAGGTTACCAGGGGGTGCAATACCATTGGGTATAGGAGTTACTTGTTAATTGTAGGTCCAAACCCTGCCGGGAATACAATCGTAAACCAGGCAATGTATTTCGTTCTCTTTACAAGTTATCTTTAAAAATCCACAGGATCAAAAGACCGACACTCGGATAGATTACAGTAGCCTCTTCTGTCCTTTCGGAAATGGGCGAGACTAAACATCTTTACAAACCATAGCACACAAAAGGGTTGTGCACGTTGATTACATGGAATTGCAAGAGCTCACATCAACAACCACTATTTGATTTAACTCGAACCATTTCGTCTATAAATGCATCCGGGAGGAGAGAATAGGAGAGGGGAGGGCAGGGAAGGGCCTCTAAGGTGCGGAGTAAGCGAAGTGTGGCGAGGGAAGAGGGGAAAAGATGTTGGAAAAAATTTATATAAAAGGATAGATAGGGAAGGCGAGGAAATATAGATCCAAGAGAGGGAGGAATGAGAGGGAAGGAAAGAAGAAAAATGAAGAGCAGGTGTAAAAGACAGACATGTATATCCAATTGGACCCCTTAACTCAGGAAAACCTCACATTAAATGAACACTGTCAGGGGAGAGGAATTTGGGCCTCCATTCCAATATGCTACAAATACCATTTGAATTTGCCTTTTGTCCTAGCTGGCTCAGACCTTCCGCCAGACTGGATGTGAGCCAGGTCGTTGGGGCTGAGCATTCGGAGAGGATAGATTCTGTGTGGTTCAGCCAAAGCAATGGCATACATCATGACGAATGGGGCATGACAGCTGCCATTTTGTTCCTACATTCTATAATACGAGGACATGTTGAAAAAGAATGCCTCCAATTCTTTCTTTTCCAAAACGGATAAAATATATTCGGAAAAAAAAAAACAGTTACTAAAATCAATTTTTATTCTACCATGGCGTGCATACACATTGCCTTCAGAAAATATTCACACTTCTTGACTTTTCACATTCTGTTCTGTTACAGCCTGGATTTAAAATGGATTAAATTGATATATATTTTTTGTCACTGATCCACACATAAACTTACTATAATTCACCAGATGTCCGTCCGTCCGTCTGTCTGTCTGTCCGTTCGAAGGTACCGCAAAAACGGCTCAACCGATTGCAACGATATTTTTGGTGGTAATCCTCGGACCCCCTGGAGTAAAATAAGCTCTAATGTTTTTCCAAGTTTTCCAATTTTCCAGTTTTTCCAAACACTATGGAATAATATTTACCGATATGAACAGCGATGTGGCTTTTGTTGAAATTCTGCGTACCAGGAGAGAGTAGATTGACTCCTGACGATCTCTTCCTATATAAACGTGCGGCTCCAAAGTAACACGGCAGCGTGTGCAAAGCGACTGAGAAACAGGTGTAGCGGCCGCTTCCGTATTACAGATTCGGCGCGCACTCTTCACACATAAACGTGCGACTGAGAAAGACGTGTAGCGGCCGCTTCCGTTTTGCAGAATTCAATCTTTTTTCAAAATGGGCACCATGTACTGTTTAGATTTTGATGATTTGCGTGTGATATGATTAAACAGATGTTTATATGAATCGTTAAAAATATTTTAAAAGCCCTCAATTTCTGATATTTTGCCTTTTCATTTGGGCTTCCCAATTGAAGCCCCGCCCGTAGGGTGGGTACCATTGCTAGTACCCCATAATGTCGGTTTTTTTTTTTTACAAAGTAGGGTAGGTGGGGGTAATATGGACCCCCTAAGCCAAAGTCCCGATAGAGACTATACAAATAGATAAGGAATATTTCCAAACAATGGTTTATTTAGACAACCAGACAGACTACATCCCCGTGCAGTTTGGGTTGAATAAAATCAAAGACATATGATTGAGGGGACAAATAAAAATATGCCATCAGTATCCATATTCCAAACAACGTGGGGAATATGGACCCCCCTATGGGGTAATATGGACCTCGGGTCCATATTACCTCAATATGGTTAGTCCAGTTTATTTTCGACAAATGTTCCATGGGACAAATGTTACTTTCCGATTTTTCAGTGAACAACAACCTTAGCGACACTCGTCACAGACGAAAGCACCTATACCCTCATAGTCAGTTTCGTTTTCGTGGGCCCATTGCTTGCATTCACTGCATTGGATCCAAGAAAATTCAGGTGGATCAACAAATAACTCATTGCAATATATGCAGTAGAAATTACTCATGCAGTTTTCAGGTCCTTTTCTGTGTTGCTTGGCAGACTTGGTTACCTGCTTTCGAACTGGAGGACCGCGCTTTGTTCGTGGTCTGTTGCCTTTTTTCGCTTTCAAATTAGTTGGGGGTATAGGATTCTGCTTCTCGCGTGTTGGCCCTTTCTTCAATGCCCTTCTCTCTTGTTCTTGATGTTCCACGATCAAACGTCTTTTAGAAGGAGAGGATGTGATGATTACGCTTTTTCGGGGCGAGTTAAATCTTCGACAGTGCATCGTCACTGTCGGATTTTTATACAAAATCAAGTGTGCATGTTATCGCCTGATAACAAACAGCCCATACTTGACGACTGCTTGGACCATGCCTAGTTTTGCTTAGTCACATATTTCGGTGTAGAAAAATTTATTTGATTCAAATTTTGACAGTGAACATGCTGTTTTGTGGACTTATTCTATTAGCTTTCTGTGTGGGGAATATGGACATCGACTGCGGGGAATATGGACATGGGTCCATATTAGACACTACCAAAGGGTCCATGTTCCCCACACCATGCCTCTCGATCATGTCAGCATGCCCAGTACTAATGGACTGGGATGGAGTTTTCTACACACAGTGTGTGTACCACTCCACCGTACCACTACACCTCCTCACACTCCTCTCTAATACCTCCTCACACTCCCCTCCATTACCTCCTCACACTCCCCTCCAATCCCTCACACTCCCCTCCAATCCCTCACACTCCCCTCCAATCGCTCCTCACTCTCCTCTCCAATCGGCCCTCACTCTCCAACTCCTCGCTCCTCACTCTCCAACCCCTCGCTCCTCACTCTCCAACCCCTCGCTCCTCACTCTCCAACCCCTCGCTCCTCACTCTCCAACTCCTCGCTCCTCACTCTCCAACCCCTCGCTCCTCACTCTCCAACTCCTCGCTCCTCACACTCCAACCCCTCGCTCCTCACTCTCCAACCCCTCGCTCCTCATTCTCCAACTCCTCGCTCCTCACTCTCCAACTCCTCGCTCCTCGCTCTCCAACCCCTCGCTCGTCACTCTCCAACCCCTCGCTCCTCTCCAACTTCTCGCTCCTCTCCAACCCCTAGCTCCTCACTCTCCAACCCCTAGCTCCTCACTCTCCAACCCCTAGCTCCTCACTCTCCAACCCCTAGCTCCTCACTCTCCAACCCCTAGCTCCTCACTCTCCAACCCCTAGCTCCTCACTCTCCAACCCCTAGCTCCTCACTCTCCAACCCCTAGCTCCTCACTCTCCAACCCCTAGCTCATCACTCTCCAACCCCTCACTCCTCTCCAACCCTTCGCTCCTCTCCAACTCCTCACCCCTCTCCAACCCCTCACTCCTCTCCAACCCCTCACTTCTCTCCAATTTCTCGCTCCTCTCCAACCCCTCACTACGCACGCTGCACCGTGGAGAGCATTGCACACAGGGGAGAGGAGGAAAGGATCACATACAGGGGAGAAGAGGGAGCATAGGGTGGGAAGTGAAACTTCTACCTTTACTTGGTTGACTTCACTCGATTTGATTTGAGAAGGTGGAGGGTGGAGAACCGCCTTGACTCTTGTTCATTTATAAATTTGAAAGTATCGAAAAAACTTCGCTTTACAAAGTAGAAGTGGATTAAAATCAAACGTTATTAATAAATATTGTATTCCATAGTTGGTCGACATTATTATGCACATTTTTGAAGTACGGTACTGTATTGTTTAATTACATGGTTGGAAAAGAGTTGAATCGCCTTAAACAAACTCTGTATTCAACCCCAGGAATATGGAAAAATATAATTTGACTTCGGACTTCAGTATTCAGTCGCTGTACTTTTACCAAGTAATTGTAGCGGCTTCCGCTGGGTTTACACAATCGCCTTGCACCTATCAAGGACGCGGAGCGAACGCCATGCCGGGCTCGTCCAGGACGCCCGGGCAGGCCCGCTCTCAACTTGCCAGGCCGCGTCCAGGACGCCCGGCCACGCCCCCTCTCGCCTTTCCCGGGCAAACGCTCCGGGATAATGTGTGTATATATATTGCTGCCCGATAAACGGGCTTTTCAGAGTACCCGAGTTGTTTTGTTTCAATAAAGAAACTCGGACGAATTCCAGCTTTTTGTCGCGTCCATTCTTCCGATTACGTGGGAGCACAGCTCCTACATTGGTGACCTACCGACATGGACACGGCAGTTGCCCTCAAACTGCCTACCTTCTGGGAGGCTCACGCGGCGGTTTGGTTCGCCCAGGCGGACTCCCTGTTCGCCCTGCGAGGCATCACGGCCGACGACACCCGCTTCCACCATGTGGTAGCAGCGCTCGGCTCAGCCACCGCGGCCCGCGCCCTGAGCCTCCTCGAGAGCCCGCCAGCCGCTGACAAATACGGCGTGATTAAAAAGCTCCTCCTCGACGCTTTCACCCTCTCATCGGTGGAACGCGCACGGCGCCTGCTCGACCTGCCCGAGCTCAGCGACACGCGCCCGTCCGAGCGAATGGACTACATGCTTTCGCTGCTCGGCGAGCACTCTCCGGCATTCCTGTTCCGGGAGCTGTTCCTCCGTCAGCTGCCTAGCCTGGTACGCCTCGCCCTGGCGAGCACGACGATCACGGATCCCCGCGCCCTCGCCAGGGAAGCCGACAAGATCTCCACGGCAGGCCAACGCATTGCAGCAGCGACCTGGGGCCCACCGCCGTCCGACGCAACGCCCATGGCGCCCGAGCACCCGGCACGGTCGACGACCGAACTGCCGACGCAATTGGCGGCCGCTACGCCGAGCCGACCACCTCCAGCACGACGACCGGGGCCTCCACCTGACCAAGCGTGGTGTTACTATCATGCCAGGTTTGGACAGAAGGCCCGGACATGCCGACCCCCGTGCACCTTCGGCAGGCCGGGAAACCGCCGGGCCGGCTTTCATTACCAGCCATGAGCGCCGGCCACACGGGCAACTTACTTTTCATCACGGACAAAGCGTCCGGACGGCGCTTCCTGTGCGACACCGGCGCCCAACTGAGCGTCATACCCGCCTCCGATCAGGACAGGCAGTCCGTGGTTTGCGGCCCCTCCTTTGTTGCGGCCAACGGATCGGCCATCCGCACCTTCGGCCCGCGCAACGTCACCCTCTGCTTCGGCGGCCAATGCTTTAATTGGACTTTTGTAACCGCAAGCGTGCCCATGGCTCTGCTAGGCGCCGACTTCCTCTGCGCACACGGACTGCTGGTGGACGTCCAACGGCGTCGCCTCATCAACGCCGAGACCTTCAGCTCCCTGGTATGCACATTTAGCAGCTCCACTCCGACCGAGCTGGCATGCGCCCTCCCGGCGGCGAACGAGTTTGCTCGCCTGCTCACGGAGTTCCCGGCCCTCACGCGGGCAACGTTTTTGGCCGTCGCAGTACGACATGGAATCGAGCACCACATACCAACCACGGGCCCGCCGGTCTACGCCAGAGCCCGCCGCCTCGACCCAGCCAAGCTCGCCGTGGCCAAAGCCGAGTTCGACGCTTTGGAACACCTCGGCATCGTGCAGCGCTCCGATAGCGCATGGGCTTTGCCACTACACATCGTCCCAAAACCAGGGGGCGGCTGGCGCCCATGTGGCGACTACCGCTGCCTTAACGACGCTACCACCCCCGACAGGTATCCGATCCCGCACATCCAAGACTTCTCCGCCCGTCTGGCAGGATGGGTCATTTTTTCAAAAATCGATTTCATACGGGGATATCACCAGGTACCTGTCAGGGCGGCCGACGTCCCTAAAACAGCCGTCATCATGCCGTTCGGCTTGTTCGAATTCCTGCGGATGCCGTTTGGCCTCAAGAACACGCCTCAGGCATTCCAGCGCTTGATGGACAGCGTGCTGCGTGACCTGCCGTTCCTCTTCGTTTACCTGGACAACATCCTCGTCGCCAGCACGTCCCGGGCCGAGCACCTCCTCCACCTCCGAACACTGTTCGGGCGCCTCAGCGAGCACGGCCTCATCGTCAACCCGGCCAAATGCCAGTTCGGCACGACGGCCGTTGATTTTTTGGGCCACCACATCACCAAGAACGGGGCCGTGCCGCTGCCAACCAAGGTCGAGGCCATCACCACGTTTCCGCGTCCCCGCTCCATAAAGGCCCTGCAGGAATTCCTGGGAATGGTGAATTTCTATCACCGCTTCGTGCCCCGCGCTGCTAAACTCATGCGGCCCCTCTACGAAGCCCTCCGGGGCAAGCCGGCCAAGCACGACATCGTCTGGTCCGCAGCAATGGATGCGACCTTCAAAAGCTCAAAGCGGGCCCTCGCCGACGCAACACTGCTCGCTCACCCGGTGCTCAACGCTCCCATCGCCCTCACCACGGATGCCTCTGACTTCGCGGTGGGCGCCGTACATGAGCAATGGGTGAACAGGGTTTGGCAGCCACTCGCTTTTTTCAGCCGGCAGCTCCGGCCGAACGAGCTCAAATATAGCACGTTTGACCGTGAGCTCCTCAGTCTACACCTGGCCATTCGCCATTTCCACCACCTCCTGGAGGGCCGACCCTTCACGGCGTTCGTCGACCACAAGCCGTTGGTTTACGCAATGGCCAAGGTCACGGAGCCGTGGTCGGCCCGCCAACAGCGCCACCTCTCCGCCGTGTCGGAGTTTACCACGGACATCCGGCACGTCGCCGGCAAAGACAACGCTGTGGCCGACTGTCTTTCTCGGGCCAGCGCGAACGCGGTCCACCTCGGTGTGGACTTCGCGCTTATGGCGGCGGACCAAACCACCGACACCACGGTGCAAGCCCTCCGGGCGGCGGACACGGGCCTCCGCCTGGCCGACATCCCCTTCGCAAACACTGTCCTGCTCTGCGACGTCTCCCAAGGCCAGCCTCGCCCCATCATGCCCGTTACCTGGCAACGCCGCATCTTCGCCTCCCTCCACGGCCTTTCCCACCCGGGCCGGAAAGCTTCCCAGAAGCTGGTGTCGGCGCGATTCGTCTGGCACGGCCTTCGACGGGACGTCCGCGATTGTACCAGCACCTGCACAGCCTGCCAACAGGCCAAGGTCCACCGACACACCCAGCCCCCGCTGGCACCTTTCACCATGCCCGAACGACGTTTCGACCACGTCAACGTGGACCTGGTGGGCCCCTTCCCCCCATCACGGGGGTTCACACACCTGCTCACCATGGTGGACAGGACCACCAGGTGGCCGGAGGCCGTTCCCCTCGTCTCCACCACCACCGCCGACGTGGCGCAGGCTTTCATCGCCACCTGGGTCGTCCGCTTCGGCGCACCGGCGGACATCTCGTCAGACCGCGGACCGCAGTTCACCTCCGAGCTGTGGGGCGCGGTCGCCCGCAACCTGGGGGTCAAGCTCCACCGTACTACGGCCTACCACCCCCAAGCCAACGGGTTGTGCGAACGATTCCACCGCTCCATGAAGGCCACGCTCATGGCCGGCCTTCAGGACGGCGGTTGGGCCGACCGGCTGCCGTGGGTCCTTTTGGTCCTCCGCACGGACCCCAAGGAGGACCTCCGGGCATCCACCGCCGAGCTTGTCTACGGCCAGGCGCTACGCGTCCCGGGCAAATTCGTGCCCGACGCTACCAGTCCCTGGTCCGCAGCTCACCAGCGCTCGGACCTCCAGGAGGCCGCCCGACGGTTTGCCCCCGTGCCAACGTCCCACCACGGTGACCCCCAGTCCTATGTCCCCCCAGCGCTTCGCACAGCGGAGTACGTTTTTGTGCGTCATGACGCACATCGTGGGCCACTCCGGCCGCCGTACGACGGGCCCTTCCGGGTCCTGCGACGGGACGACAAGTCGTTCATCATCGACATCGGCGGCAGGTCGGACCGGATTGCGGTGGACCGCCTCAAGCCGGCGCACGTGGACATCGACCAACCACCACGGTTGGCCCTTCTGCCACGGCGAGGCCGCCCCCCGTCCACGGTGCCCCCCACTCGACCGCCCACCACCACACCGGACCCCCCCCCCCCCCACGACCCGCCAGGGGTCGCTTCGGCCGGGTCATCAGGACCCCCCCTTAAATTGACCCTGCCGGTACAAGTCGATTCTGGGGGGACGTGTGTAGCGGCTACCGCTGGGTTTACACAATCGCCTTGCACCTACCAAGGACGCGGAGCGATCACCATGCCGGGCTCGTCCAGGACGCCCGGGCAGGCCCGCTCTCAACTTGCCAGGCCTCGTCCGGGACGCCCGGGCATGCCCGGGCATACCTGCCCTCGACCTGCCAGGCCGCGTCCAGGACGCCCGGCCACGCCCCCTCTCGCCTTTCCCGGGCAAACGCTCTGGGATAATGTGTGTATAGACAGACTTGGCATTTAATATGGAATATTTTTTTTGTGGGGGTGAACTTACTTTTCAAGATGTCTTAGAACCAAAAGTTCATTGGAATTATGTTGAAATTATTCTAGATTTTGTTAATGTGACCTTTAAAAGAAACAAAAACCACATTTGACATTTCGAAACAAATAAATTGATCCTTGAAAGTGATGTAAACTGATATCGAACTCAATTCATGGACAGTACTGTGTTAAACCTCTGTACGTTTTCCAGAAGTATCTCTTTATTTTGCACATTAGCCAAAAAAAATTTTAACAAAAACAAAAGTTAAATTACGACTGGGATTACGGACTAAAATTACAGTTCAGTACTTCGTGTAACCCCCACGAGCATTCAGGAGAGCACGTACACGTCGAGGCATGCTGTTCACGAGATTTGCCAAGGTTTGGACAGGAATCGCTTGCCATGCAGTGACAATAGCCTGCTGCAATTCACGCACAGAGGTCGGCTGCTGGTCCAAGTGGTCGATTTGACGCGTTAATTCTGCCCACAAGTTCTCGATCGGATTCATATCCGTGGACATGGCAGGCCACTCCATATGCTCTACACCATGGTCAGCAAGAAAGTGTTGGATCATGCGAGCATGATGAGGCCTTGCATTGTCATCTTGGAAGACAAAGTTTCCTCGAAAGGCTGCACGAGCAAATGGAAGCAATGTTTCTCCCAGAATGGCCCTGTACTTGAACTGGTTCAGGTTTCCATTCAGAACAACCATGTCAGTTTTGCCCCCTGCATGAAAAGCAGCCCAAACGGTCACCCCCACCACGTCCAGCTTGGACTCTTGGCACTATTCAATCTTTGTTGTAGGCTTCATGCACTTGTCTGCGCATTCGGACACGGCCATCTTGACGATAGACCAGAAATCTAGACTCGTCACTGAAGATCACGTGATTCCAGTGTCCTGGCTGCCATTGACAGTGCTCTCTGGCCCACTGCAATCGGCGCTGGCGGTGTTGTCTGGTCAGGCGTGGCTTTCTCAGGGGACGCCTGGCACGATAACCTACTTGAACCAGTCGTTGGTTGACTAGCCTTCTGGATACAGGCACATTTGTCAGTTGCTGCCACCCAGCCCTAAGCCGATTAGCTGACTTGGTACGGCCATTGCGGACTAACCGGTGCAGCTGGTGATCATCCCTCCTTGTGGTTCTGCGGGGACGTCCTGGCCTCGGTATTGGAGTAGGGACACCCCTCTGACCATTTCGTTTCAGGATCTTTGACACCTGATCTTGAGTGATGCCATACTGCCGAGCAATAGCACGCTGTTTCATGCCGTAATTTCGTAAAGCCACCACTCCATGACAAACAACATTGTCGAGTTGACGGACCATCTCCAGAGGAACCGGCAATAACTTTTGGAGACGTGCAGCAGTTGTTTTCCACTAATACAGAACGCAACAACCCTTGTATACCCGACTGTGAAGCCAATCATCAAATGCACCTGTCCGTACATTTTGCCATGCCACCTGTGATATAATCCTGTTGTTGACTTCTTGCTGCGACAGACAATCAATGACATGGTTCTTTTAACAAATAAATCACCAAAGAGTAAAAGAAACTCACCAGATTGATATACTGAGTTAAGAAAGTAAACCCAAGTCAAGAAAAAAAAATATTCCATATTAAATGCCAAGTCTGTATATTGCTGCCCGATAAACGGGCTTTTCAGAGTACCCGAGTTGTTTTGTTTCAATAAAGAAACTCGGACGAATTCCAGCTTTTTGTCGCGTCCATTCTTCCGATTACGTGGGAGCACAGCTCCTACATAATAATATTAATAGAGAAGTCCTGGGAACGTTTTCTTCTCTCCTTTACTCTCCTTCCCTCTTTCCTTCCTTCTCTCATTCTCTTCTCTCATTCTCCTCTCTCCTTCGCCGTGCCCACATAACAGTCAACACATTCAAAAGGGATGTTGGAATACATTTTGCCGATTTTCTCAACTTTAGCTGAAAGTGAGACTTGAACCATCCCATCGACTGTGATGGTGAATTAGAGTGGCCTTTGAAAATGTATTTCGTTCTATAAACGGCAACTTTCATCGGATTTTCTTCCAGTTTTTTTTCAACCGAGTCTAAAACTATGTGAGCGACTGTGAAAAATGAAATGATATATCGAATTTGAGTTGAAATAAAACTGGGAGAGAGAGCACGACATCGCGGGCCTAACAAAAGGGCCTCAAAGCTATGCGAGTTAATAAAATGGTGGATATTGGTTTTTGTAGCCCCTCCCAGACCGGGTGTAGCCACACCCCCGCACAGACGGATCACCTTCGGCTATTATAATATAGATTATGTGTTTGGTGAGGGGAGTGAGAACTTTTGAGAACTTGTGTTTGACTGGTTTGGGTAGATGACTGAGGATTTGGATTATAATTTTACAAGGTTTTACAGGCACAAAGCTCGACAATATTAAATTCATATGACATTTAGCTATTCTTTGGTTAACTGTTCAATTCCTGTCCTCTCCTCCCTCTGTCCTCTACTCCCCTCCTCCGTCCTTTTCTCCTCTCCTATTCCTCTATCCCACCCTTCTCTCCTCTCTCCACTTCCCTCCTCTCCCCATAATTCTCCCTCCTTCTCTCCTCTCCCTCCCCCCCCCCTCTCTGACCCCCAGGAAGGAGGGGAGGACAGAGAGTTGGGTTTATGAGGGGATGTAGCAAAGATGGGATAGAGTTGGGACTTGAGGAGTTTGAGACTTTGGGGATGGGGGAGGAGGAGTTGGGGAATGAGGGTTGGGAGGGGGTGGGGTTAAGGAGTTGTGGTGGGTGGGGGGACTGGGGAGGGGGTTTCGGGGCTTCGAGTGGTGAGGTGATTGCAAAGCATTTGGGTTGAGGGGAGGCTGAAATTTGGGAGTTGGGAGTGAGGGTTGATGACTTAAGGTTTGCGAAGAGGGTTGTGGGGGAGGTGGAGGGACAGGACTCGGTCACATTTTATATTATGCGGATGTTCCACGGGTACCTGCTAGTAATAATAATATTACGAGTTCCCTTACAAGGAATGCAGGCCATAAGGCCCATCAAAACATTCGCTACGATTACAACGTATGGTTGTTTGTCCATGTTATATCCTTGAAAATGCTGAGAATCAAGCAAATAAGCAGCACTGACCATTTAAGGGAGCTTGGATAATGACCCAGCCAGGGTTCGAACCACCAACCTGCCACACTCAGAGCCGACGCCCTTACCACTACACCATGAAGTGTGGTGGTAAAACTGACCATCTCCGTCGGGTATGTAATGGCGGTGTCCCGCATGACAGGTAAAGATGATCCCATGACTGGAGTGTTAACAAGGAATCTGATGCCCAATACAGTCAGCGTATTGTCACGCAGCTGCGCCAGCCTCCAAATCCTCTTTTGTAATAATTAAAGGGATAGTTAAACATTGCTCGAATTCCACGTATGGCTTTCATCCAAGAGAAATATCGGCCATGTGTTGCTGGTTTAACTATCCAGCTCGATTTTAAAAACATCAATCCACATTGAAAGTTTGAAAAGATCTGTTTGGCCATGTCTGAGAAAAATTGACGATGGGCACAAATCTCTCATGCTATTGATACGAGTTGGCATATATTAAAGTATTTGTTGGTTGTTTGAACGTCATGAATAATGAACCGGTTTAAGCCCTGGAGGATAATCGTTGGAGTCTCAGACCATTGTGGATATCTCATCATCTGTTGTGTTGAGTGTGTCAGAAGTGGCATGATAGCCCAGAGGTACTCACACTAGCTTCCGAGATGTTTATATCCACGATCAAATATCGACATGGCTATAAACTATCACCCTGGTGTTTCACATGCAGGGCGAGGCAATGCGTGCGAGCCATCCATGAGAAGGGCATTAAACTGGTCGACCCATCTGATAGCTCTAGCTAGTAGATGTTGAAGATGCTATTCTTCACGTCGTCTTCATTCTTCACACGTCCTTCCTGAAGAGTAGGCGAGTTATCACCTGCACCCTGAACAAATTATTGCACCTTCAGTCAAACTTCAGTCCTGGCTGACCCATTTGTGAAAGACTTGGGCCAAAAAAAAAAAAAAAAGTTAATGAAGGTGGGAATAAGTGGGCACAGTAAAGTGGGAGTAGTAGCCATCGTGTGCAAGTATGGGGTTAGGGTTAGCTTAGGATGGAAATTCATGAGGATGAAGCACATTGGATGGGGGAGCAAAGGGGAAGATTTTACACACCTTCAATTTAAAGAAAAACAAAACTTGGTTATTTTCGAAGTTTAATGTGCACTTCAATAAGATGCATTACAAAATGACCACAACCCAAGCTGTACATTTCAATAAGTAAAATACATTTGCTCTGATACATTGACAATAGAATTGACATACAGAATTGATTTAAAAAAAAAAAAAAAATCACAAATTTGGCGATGCATTTGAGCAAACAATGTAATTTCTTCGTACTCTCAGGTGCGCCGTCACCCGAGGGTTCACATACGATTACGCCATTTCATTTCACCGTGCTGATAAATATAAATAAGTTACAATCACCGGATCAAAGGCATACATCAAAAATTAGATGGCAAAACATTCCACACTCCACCGGGCGGATTTATCAAGAACTTTGTGGAGAAAATCTTGAAGAATGAAAAAAAAAATTTTTTTATATAAAAAAAACAATTATAAAAAAAATAAAATCCGACTGACCCCCAGCTTTTTAACAATATCACAAATTTGTATCAAGTAACCAGACAATTAAATTCTTTATTTATATCAGCACGGTTTGGCAAAGCTGTAACACGTTTCTGCCCAACAAATCTATTCGCACCGCAAGCATAATGTGGACATGAGGAGAATCTTCTTCACTCATACTTTCTCGTCGGACGCCTTGACCAACGAAACTTGTTTTTTCAAGAGGTCTGTGCTGTTGGGAGAATGCAGAAATGGAGAATGAAACTGCGTTTGCCAAAAAAAACATTACTCTGCCGTAGAAAACCTCGAGCATCCAAGAATATTAACACCCTATCCTAACCTACCCCTCCCCCCCCCCCCCCCCTTGACATTCTCAAAATGGTTTCACCATGGGGGAAGTGGAAGCACCCTCTCCGGTGCAAGATGATCCACCAGCAGAGAGTTGACCCTTTTATGGTGGAAAACACAAACTAGTGCCAAATAAACCTTGGATGGTGGAGCGTGGTGCTAATTTAACTCTTTGGTGCAAGATGAACTGGACGTGCCATGATACTGAAAGATAACCCATCGTGATAGATGAACCTTTTGCAGCGGATGAGTAGCCAACTACTTGTGTGTAAACTTTATGGCGAAACCACAAGATTAACGTTCATGCCAAGTTACACCGTGCAGGCGAAGAATGTGGAGCCATCCGACATCTTTCCATCCTCTTCTTGCAAACACTGCTTTTTCTTTCATCCTTCCCCACTAATTCACCTCAATCTCCCACCCTGAAACCCCCACCTCAAATTAACATGTACACTGGTATTTATCAGACTATTTCAAAAGCAAGTCGAGCAACATTCTGTCCAATGGTGTGATAAACACAGGGAAGTCATGGAAAACTTAAATGAGGAAAAGTTGGACCAAATAGAATGAGTTAAAGAATTGGAAAGCCAAATGAACTCCAACATTTAAGTATATCTGTCCACTAGGAAGAGTACCGTCCCAAGTGACGGGAAAACCTAGCACAAGATCCCCCTCCCTCTCTCCTCCACACAACCCTGACTCCTCTTCGTTCCCCAGTCCCCACTATCCCTCCCCCAATGTCCTCTCCCTCCCCAATCCTCTCTCTTCCCCACTCAACTTCACGTGTTCGAACAGAATACGTAACCATGCCAATGGTTTTTTTTTTATACCAAATAAATCGATGATTACTTTTCCAACAGTAAATAATCGGGTTATGGTACAGGGCAGGAGTTAGAGTTCAAAACCGCAAGCAGACGTTTTTGGGAGCGAAATACATTGCCAGTGAAAGAAGATGTCGTAGTGTGCGGACATTCAAAGAAACTCAGAAAGAGAAAGAACAGAACATGCAATGACGTTCACAGAAGCAACAAAAGTTGATACAAAAAGTAGAATCCAAATCCAAAAATATCACTCCTGGGGGCCCTGGCCAGTAATAAAATCAAAATAAAAAAAATCAGCTTTTAATAAGCCGAGGATACAACCATGACGGGTTTGCAAAACTCTGCAAAACAGAGGATTATACACACAAAGTTATGGATGACATCCGATTAAATATTTGCAATGAGGGAATGGGACGAAATGGGATTCTAAATATGAATGGTCAAAACGTTGGGCGAGATTTATTTGGTGCGCTTCAGGCGTAAATGCGAAATGCACAAACTTACTTTGTTTAAGCACAGCCTCGATTGCTTCAGAAATAATAATAAAAAGAATGTGGGTGATGTACAAGCACAGACACATTAATTTCCTATTTTTTTTTTTTTAATGTGTAAGTGTAAGTGTAAGTAAAGTTTAAGTAAAATATAGCTTGTATATAATATTATATGCATATACAGTCACGTGAAAAAGTAAGTACACCCCATGTAAAGTTTTGACTTTTTCAACATATTTCAACATACAGCTATTTGATCTTCATTTCAACAATATTGAGAGATAAAGGTGATATAATATAACAAATATCATGAAACATTTACATTTTGTAGTCCATTGTATAATTTAAATAAACATAAATGCAAATTTCGCATGTGGAAAAAGTAAGTACACCCTTGGCTCTAATAGGTGGTATTGCCCCCTTTGGCAGAAACAACCTCAAGTAGGCATTTCTTATAACTGTCTACCAGTCTGTGACATCGACTGGGAGAAATTTTTGCCTACTCCTCCATGCAGAATTCTTTCAGCTGTGCGATGTTTGAGGGGTTTCTTGCATGCCCAGCTCGTTTCAAATCCCCCCCACAACATCTCGATGGGATTTAGATCCGGGCTTTGACTTGGCCATTCCAGAACCCTCCATTTCTTTCTTTTCAGCCATTCCTTGGTGGATTTACTGGTATGTTTAGGGTCATTGTCATGTTGCAAGTTCCACCTTCGGTTGAGCTTCAACTCTCCGACAGATGGCCTCACATTATCCTCAAGCACCCTCTGGTACAATGAAGAATTCATAGTGGATTATATGATGGTGAGCTGCCCAGGCCCTGATGCAGCAAAGCTGCCCCAAACCATAATATTTCCACCACCATGCTTTACAGTTCGTATCAGCTTCTTGTGGTCAAATGCTGTCTTTGGTTTTCGCCAAACATGTCTTCTGGTACTGTGGCCAAATAGCTCTACCTTTGACATCTGTCCAGAGCACATTGTTCTAGAAGTGCTGGTCTTTGCCTAGGTGTTCATTGGCAAACTTTAGTCTTGCCCTGATGTTCTTTCTGGACAGCAAAGGTTTCCTCCTGGCACACCTACCATGAAGATCAAATTTGTGCAGCCTCTTTCTAATGGTAGACTCATGCACTTTGACATCAACAGTGGCAAGAGCTAGCTGTCGGTCCCGTGATGACATTCTGGGGTTCTTAGAGACTTCTTTCAGCATCTTGCTGTCTGCACTCGAGCTGAACTTGCTGGGGCGGCCTGGCCTGAACAAGTTGGCAGTTGTTTGGAATCTTCTCCACTTGTAGATGATCTTCCGGAAAGTCGAATGATCGACTTCAAATTGTTTGGAGATCTTTTTTAATCCCTTCCCAGACTCGTGGACATCCATAACCTTCTTTCTGAAGGCCTCAGAGAGCTCTTTTGATCTAGGCATGGTGACGCCGCACACTTCAACAACAAAGAGCAAACCAAACTAAATGTCTGAGGTTTAAATAAGACAGGTTCCTCCAAGATCCTCTCTATCGATGTTCTAATCATTTGCACCTGAGCTGGTGCACCTGATTCTAATTTTAGGTATTTGAAGTAGTGATAAATGTCGGGGTGTACTTACTTTTTCCACATTCGAAATTTGCATTTTTCTTTATTTAAATTATACAATGGACTACAAAATGTAAATATTTCATGATATTTGTTATATTATGTCACCTTTATCCATCAATATTGTTGAAATGAAGATCAAATAGCTGTATGTTGAAATATGTTGAAAAAGTCAAAACTTTACATGGGGTGTACATACTTTTTCACGTGACTATTATTTATGCATCTTACTATAATTCACCAAATGTCCATCCGTCGTCCGTTCGAAGGTACCGCAAAAACGGCTCAACCGATCACAACGATATTTTGGGTGGGTATTCCTGGGACCCCTGGGAGCAAAATAGGCTATATTGTTTTTCCAAGTTTTCCAAGTTTTCCAATTTTCCAGTTTTTCCAAAAACGATGGAATAATATTTACCGATATGAACAGTGATGTGGCTTTTATTGAAATTCTACAAATACCGTTTAGATTTTGATGACAATTATGAACCTGCCGCGAATGCGGAAGTGGACAGATGATGGCAATGCGCGGGTTTGATAATATCCAAATACAACCGTCATTCAATCGTAATGTTAAATCGTTAAGCGTTAATCGTGTTAATCGTTTTGTTAAAGTATCAATTGATGATTGAAATTGAGTGAATACAATTACGATTTTAAATTCGTAATTGTATTCACCCAACCGTACAGAACTTCAGATCAGGATTTAAATATTTGTTTATGTCACAAATGTTGTTAAAATTTTATTTTTTATATTAATGTTATTTCATTATATTCATTGGAGTTATGCTGTTTAGAATGAAAAAAGACATATCGAGTTCAAGTGAATGACGAAATGCCGTGACGGTTTCTACTTTCTAAACGTGAATTCACGGATCGCCATATGCAGATTCGCCATTGACTGGGTATGGAACAAACGTACCCGTTTGTTCGCCAGCGGGTACGTTTTTCATGGAAGTCCTTCAGGAACTTGCTGTCCATGTCTGACATGCAACTGAAGGTGCTACAGGAATGTGGAATTTATTGGTTTCATGCTTTAGCATTCACCGTTTCTGTATTGTCTGTTTGGTTCCGGCCTCCCAACCGTGCATAGCACGGGTACCTCACTAGTATATATAATAAGTGTTTTATAGCTTGGATTGACTCAAATTCCAATGGGCCATAAAGTAATTATGCTATAGACCGGAAGGCTTGAAGCCTGAGGCCTACACACACTGTTTGCCTCAGAACGCCTGTGACGCCGATGGACTGAAACCTTTCGACATTTGATGATACTTTTAATAGTCGCTGTTGGTCTTTTCACACTGATGAGAAAGTTATAGGGAACTCATGGCGAATGTGAATATAACACTTGTTTGGGGTAGTTTTACCTCTGGTCCCACGGAGCACATTGTTTAATTATAAAGCAGCTTTTACGAAATAGTTTTTTCCTGAACTATTTCCCGATTTCACTATAATTATTTCGGCCATGAGTTCCGATCATAAATGTTTTTGTTTTTTTGGAATATCAGCATCTAATAAGCCTACAAGATAATCTTGCCAGGGGCCAACCACAGTGCACGTAGCCTCGCACAGCCAATCAGCTTAACAAGGAATGGACAAACGCACAGACATCCTTGTCTTCACACACACACACACTACCTCTCCATTGTTTCACAAAGAGGAGAAGTAGCAATTTGCTGCGTGTTGGGCTTATGGAAGAAGAAATTCATCCACCAGTGGCCGGAATCTACAGTTGGGAGTGCTGTGTGAGGAATGGGAGGAGGTAGAGATAAAAGATATACCCTTGTACACATGAATCCACCTTAGAATAAAATACTTAACAGTGTTGTACTCATGTAGGATCAATGCCCACCCAGTGAAAAATAAGCAAATAGAGATAAAGCTAGGGAAGCTTTTGGTTTAAACACTTTTACTACAACAACAAGTGAAAGGGTGGCACAAAAGTAGAGCATGTGCTGTTCGGAGGGGGTAGTACTGAGTAGAACATGTGCTGCTCAGAGGGGTAGTACCACGTAGAGCATGTTCTACTCAGATGTGTAGTATGCGGTAGGGTATGTGGTGCTAAGAGAAGAAAAAGCTCCATGTTAAGTTATGTGAAGGGGTCTAATCTTCAAGGATATTCATATTATCTTGTTTGTGTCTGCATGTTAAGACACAGGCAGGTCTGAGCCAAGATGCTTTCTTTCCCACTTTTGACAATGATGTGCAATCTCCCCCACTCCCCTCCCCCCACAACAGCGGTTTGAGAATAAAATAGAATCCAACAAACAAAGTCGACTGTTCAGAATTTTGAACTGAATGGCTCAGTGTTTTGGCACCTGGACAGTTGATCAACTTCCATCTTTTAACAATCAGCTTATGGTGTACATTCTTTATCATTGCACAATTGCAAATCCACGATAGTTTATATGCAATAAAATGTGCTGAAACAAGCAATAAAACAAGTCATATATACCAGGGTGTGGGTGGTGACATTCCCATGCGGGGTCAGGGGCACCAGTGGAGTTGTTGGACGATATGCTGGAGACAGAGCTAAGACGACCTAATGAGGAGAATGACGAGTGATTGGGAAGAAAGAGGAAAAAACGACAGTCAGATAGCAACAAGCAGTGAGAATGGAATGTTGACAAGCCATGCACTTGGCACCATTATCATTATTATTATTAACCTGTGTACCCCAGCACCCAACTAGGATATGACATCCTTGTGATTCACAGAGACGAAATGTGACATCACCCTATAGGCACCCATTTTGCAAAATATTCACTGGCACAAGAGAGGAGAACATTGGGGCAGCGACACGGACAACCAGAAATGGTGTGTGTGTGTGTGTGTGTGTGTGTGTGTGTGTGTGTGTGTGTGTGTGTGTGTGTGTGTGTGTGTGTGTGTGTGTGTGTGTGTGTGTGTGTGTGTGTGTGTGTGTGTGTGTGTGTGTGTGTGTGCATGCGTTGTTGGTTGTTATTTCCATATGCGGGTTTCAGAAGGTGGAACGGAGCCCTCCCAGGTCTCAAAGTATCCATCTTCATGTGTGTTTGGATAGACAAGTGTATGCACTTATGTGTGTCAAGTTGCTGATGTTGGCTGGTATCTCCATACATGGATGACATTCAGGAGATGGAACAGAGACCAACTCTGTCTCAAAATATCCACCTCCATTCCTTAATACCATCCACCGCTATATTGTGTGTGCGTCTATGACGTCCTTCATCCACTCCTCTGCTTGGCCTGGGATCAACGTAGTCCCTCTATGCTTAACCATGTGAGCACCATCAGCAAAAACTAGAGGAAAGGAAACCTCGTGCACTTCAAATGGAGCAAGAAAATAACCAAGCGGAAAATGAAGAGCTGGACAAGGGCCACAGACAATGGTGGATTATAATGGGGGAAAATGTGTCATTTTCCCCCAGCCCCAGATATTGTCCGGACCAAAAGAAATTGAGTGAATAAAATGATTTTATGCAGTTTCTCTTCACAAATGAAAATAGCTCTGGACACAGGCCATGGTCCAAACTTGGCAATCTGTTCTGTTCTGCATCGGAGATTGCAGACCTCGCCAGTGTCTTCAGTGGTTTTTAAGGCTTTTCTGTTGAAACAAATATGGCGGCCGAACCACGTGACCAATGTCTTCTTTTTTTTCTTTTTTTCCTCACCACCAATGTATGCCAACACGACGCTCAAGAAATTTCATCTTGATCTGATGAAGTTTTGTACTTGTAGAATTATGACATCATAGCCGGCGAAGCCGGTGTTGTGAATGAACGCGTACGTATTATGTTGAAAAACCACATTTTGCTGGATCCTTTGAGAATTCCAAGCTTTGACGCACCAAATCACTCAATGGAGGCCGCCATCTTGCGGATGCGGAAGTATGCACAAAAATTGCGAAAAAGTTCAATAGGAGTTTGTTTCACCCGTCTTTTTTTGATTCACAATCTTATGCACCTCTAATCTGTAATTAAAATACTTTAAGACCAACCTCGTTCCCTGGGCCCGCATGGGCCCTGGTTATCTTCAACGAAAATCATCACCAAACACTGGAACCAATGAGATTCGAGCATTTGAAAAAATATTTCAAAAACCAAATCGCTCCACGGAGGCCGCAATCTTGCGGATGCGGAAGTTTGCATAAAAAATTGAGAAAAGTTCAATAGGAGTTTGTTTCACCCGTCTTTTTTTGATTCACAATCTTATGCACCTCTAATTTGTAATTAAAATACTTTAAGACCAACCAAATCTTCTTCAACGAAAATCGTCACCAAACACCAGAACCAATGAGATTTGAGCATTTGAAAAAATATTTCAAAAAAGCTTATTATTTCTCATTTCTTATTTCAAAAAAGCTTATTTCGGAGGCTGAAAACGGCATCAAATATTCTAAAATTGACGAAGAATTATTTTATAGAAATCTCGCGGCCATCGGGGATAGTTTTTCACGGCCGGAAATATCCGAAGTTGAGACGGAATTCACCAAATTAATCAAGAAGGAAATTTTATAAATTTTAATCTCATCCAGAATGCAAATGGTGTCATTTTGAACTAGGTACGGTACCTACTACACCTACCTAACCTACTGATGCCATAGTGATGGGTAAAATAGTGGCAAGAGGCTTTGGCTTCACCGGCTCAGTGCGGCTTTGCAGTCGGGTACTAGTAATAGAGGCACCTATGACATTCCACATGGAGAGTTATTTACAATGAGCCATGTCTCAATTTTTTTTCTATGCAGTGCTTTTGGAGGTTATAGAGGCACAAACTATTTCGGTTTTTCCAAGATGGCGGCCGGACCACGTGAATGATGCCATCATTTTTTTTTCTCCACCAATTTATCCCTAGATAACGCTCCAGAAATTTCATCTCTATTGGATTAAGTTTTGTACTTGTCTAATTATGACATCATAATGGAGGCACCTATGACATCATCATTATCATATTTTATTCCCCATGGAGAGTTATTTACATTGATCCATGTCTCAATTTTTTTCTATTCAGCGCTTTCGGATATATAGAGGTGCAAATCTTTTCGGTTTTTCCAAGATGGCGCCCGCACCACGTGACCTATGACATCATTATTATTAAAATATTCTACAGTGGAGGTGCATCTATGGTGAAAATTTCCTGTCATTCGGACCAACGGTTGCAGAGAAAATCATATTTATTCTGTGCGGACAAGCAAACAAATAGACAGAGACAGACAAACAAACGGACTCAAATGCAATACCCTCTCCTCTGGCGAGGGTAAATATCTATAAATCAAAGGTTCACATAACTGGGATGCAGGTGTAAAACTAAAAAACAAAATGCCTACCGGTACTTCAAAGGAGCTAAGAAAGCTCTAAACCAAACTACCACAGCAGAAGCCTTTGAGTGAAAGTTTTCTCAGCTAGTGTAGGTACGATTCATCCATGATAATTCTGATGTACAGTACTGTACTGTGATTTCAAAATTTAAGTGCACAAAACCAAGTTTATAAATTAAAACACTAATTCACAAGTTATATTATAACTTATAAGATTGAAAAAAAAAATAGATCCAAGGAGAACGCGCGAGTAAGGAGGAAGAAGAGGTTCAGCAACGTCCAGAATGATAAAAGAGCGGCCTGCAAGTGTCTCGTCTGGAGCGGACGTTCTGAGAGCTTCGAGAGGAGTGAGAATGGTAATATGCATCTAATGGGAACTTTAAAATGGTAAGAATGGTAAGATGAGGAACTTTAAAAAAATAATAATAATAATAATAATAATCGGAGTGGCACTTGGGAAAGCAGACGAGCACACTCAAAGCTGACATTTTTTTTGTGTGTGTACCAAACCATTTCTGCTGGTACTCATTAGAGAACGTAATAAAACAAGTACAAAAAGTTTTAATTAAAACAAAAGCCACGTCGATGTTACACAATGCCTAGATGCAGCTGTGCCTATAACGTCGATGTTATAGGCACAGGACATTCCTATTGATTCGATTACTTGATGTTATTTTTGTGCAAAGTGAAAATATATCTCGGCAATTTCCCGTGTGTGGCGACGAATTTTTAATATATCTCGGCATTTTCCCGTCTGTTATTTCAGGCGGTGTATGACTGACCATGCCGCGATTTAAAAAATATATATCTCGGCAATTTCCCGTATGTGGCGACACGTGAACGAAGCTATGCTCCTCTCTCCACATTATTGTGACGACGTATAAATTAAATATTTCATCGTGACGATTGTCATCAAATGGACGAATTTTTAATATATCTCGGCATTTTCCCGTCTGTTATTTCGGGCGGTGTATGACTGACCATGCCGCGATTTAAAAAAAAAAATCTCAATGGACTTGAAGTTACAGGCCTTTGAGAATTCATTTCGTTCTATAAAGGGCAACTTTCATCGGATTTTCTTCGTTTTTTTTCAACCGAGTCTAAAACTATGTTAGCGACTGTGAAAAACGAAATGATATATCGAATTTGATTTGAAATAAAACTGTGTGAGAGAGGAAGACACCACGGACCTACAAAACAGGCCTCAAAGCTATGCGAGTTAATAAAATGGTGGATATTTGTTTATATGAAGCCTCTCCCACAATGGGTGGAGCTATGGTTCCCAGAATGGGTGGAGCTTTGAGGTTTTGTCTTCTCTGCAAGAACAAGAAGAAGAAGAACAACAACAGCAGAGGGCACTCTATTAGCAGCGTCTGCGACGCGGCTAAAAAAGAAGAAGCTATTATCATGATTACCGGTACTTTTGCTTTTTGTTTCAGAAAAAAAAACTGAGAAAATGAAAAAAAGGTCCAAATGAGGCGCTTCGTACGGTGTGTGTTTGAAGTTGTGCTTTGTATGGTATGTACATCCCCATGCGCACATCCCCCACATAGCATGGAGGATGTACACACCACTGGGTGTTGTTTTTTATATCCCTTTACAGTGTTCGTCTTATTGTCCATTATATATTGTTTCAATATTATTCTTAGTAATGAGTTTTGTTTGAGTTTTCTGATGTTTTTTTGTTTTTTTTTACAAATCAGATGGTTCATGATTGTATTTCAATTAATTTGCTATATTGTAAAACAGGAATGTCTGTCTGTCCGTCTGTCCCCAAACTACTCCCTCAGTTTTGGGGCTAGCCCCACCAAACCTTCTGTGGAACGTTTTGGGGTCCCAGCGGATGTTGTAAGATAGGTAGGAAGTTACAAGGTTGCTCAATAAAATTATGATTTTGAAATTGACTCGATACTGACCTGCTCCCCAATCCGGAAGTGAACACATGGCCATTATGAGCTGGTTCGATAATAATATCTCAATACAATCATGATTCAACACAGTATTTTGTTATAGTATCAATTTATGATTGGAATGATGTCGTTTGGAATGAAATTATAGAGATTGAGGTTAAATATGAATGAGGAAATGACGTGAAGGTTTCTACTTTCTAACTGACATTCACGAATTCGCCATATGCCATTCACCATTGACTGGGAAAAGAACCATTCCGACTGGGTGGGGTTTTTTTCCCCCTAGTCATTCACGAACCTGCTGTCAATGTCTGATGTTTGACTGAAGGTGGCACAGGAATGGGGAATTTATTGATTTCATGGATGAGCATTCACAGTTTCCGCATTGTTTTTTTGCTTTTGGCTTCCCACCCGTTCACCTCTAGTTATTTATGTGTGTACATATATACATACATATATACATATATATATATATATATATATATATATATATATATATATATATATATATATATATATATATATATAATAAAATTAATGAGGAAAATGAAACAAACTTACTTACTTAACTCTAAATCTAAATAAGCCAGAGAGACGAGAAATTCTTTACTCAACCTCAGACAACCTGTGCTCCAGGAGTGGACCTTATGGTCAGCCCAAAAATATTACTTACCCCTGGACCTGGCAAGGCTTAATCTGGCACTGGCCACAAAAAATACACAGGATATTGAAACAAAAGTAAGACAATATGTGTGACAGTCCTATAGTACAATTAATGATAGACAGGTGGGTATAGCACAGAATAATGCCAGGAAAGGAATAAAAGCGTCCTCCGCAAACGAGTAACTAAGATGAAGAGTGACCACGCATGAGCTTGCAGCACAATTATTCACTTAATAAATAATTACATTAAATACAGAATTATAACAAACCATTATAATGCATCGTTTGGACTCAATGTCGACTCACGTCTGTAGTAGTCGTTCTTGGCCTGGAGGGATCCGATCGCTGGAATTGCCGACATTTTATTTATTCAACTTCTTCCAACCTATGAACAGGACAAAGGAAGCATGAGCACAAAAATACACGAATATATATATCATTTCTGTGAATGCTCGATTAAAATGTCATAACTAGAGAATAACACTTTACGCGAATGTAACCCTGTACCTGGACATACCTGTTTTAACTTTGAATTGATGGCACTTGCTGTGGACACGCAGATCGATCAGAGACTGAAAAGCGAAGACGGGGCTGTGGTTCCCATAGCCTGGAGTGGTGATGATGGAAGAGTTGCTGATTCTTCCTCGATAACAAAATGGTCACCTTCACGTTGTGTTTCGCCCTTCAAGAAACTGCACTTCCTTTATATGCACGATGTGACGTCACTACCACGCTCCTACTTTGGGAGAAGCGTTAATGCGTTATTCAAAAGACACGCCTACTTGGGCAAACGTCCAATCAGAATCTCCCCCAACACTCACAGGCCCCCACGGCCCACTGTCGTCTCTTCCGACTCTAAGGGTCTTCAACGCAGGATGCCATTGGGCCCATCAAGCCTGCGCAATGGTTGCCAACCTGTGGTGTGTTGGTGGAACATTGTTTAAATGCTGAGCGTCAAGCAAGGAAGAAGCACGTAGCATTTTAAAGACTTTTTGGAAAGACTCGGTTGGGTGTTCGAACCGACGACCTCCCACCCCAGAGTGAACGCTCCAACCATGGCTGTTTATCAGTTTGGGAACGATCAGGATCAGGAGGAAGGATTCTCCCTTCATTGCATTGACATCGTACGGAACTGGTCATGGGTTCCACAAGAATGCAGTGTATTCTTTGTAACATGTTTATATTATATTAAAAACACAACGTATTCTTTTAATAATCGAACCTTGTTTAGTTGTGATATATATATATATATATATATATATATATATTATTGTTAATTGTGTGGTTCAACACAAAGCAGCAGAAGCCATTTCCCAAAGGACGGTGTGCTCCGGGGTGCGGCGCCCCTTTGTGCCCTGCAGCACCTGAGACAGGTTTCTTTTATCAGTGATTAAGGTAAATAAAGCACATGTTTGCATTTTTAGGTCAAAGGTCTTTCTTGCATACAGGGAGGGGCAATGACCAAAGTGCTTGTTGATCTCGATTTCACCTTTGACACACTAATTCTGCACTCGGCCCCACTTTTACAAACTACTTCAAATTACACAGCAATAAACCATCCCCCATCCAAGGGGTCCGATATTCTGGGATTTGGGGGGAGGGGGGGTGCGTTTTCGATACCACGTGACCTAAATTTAGCACCCTCTCGTGGAGTGGTGGCTTTGCGGTCACACTGACACTTGGGTGCAACCGGATAACCTCGTTAATATGATTTATTTCAAACACGTTTAATTCCCTTCTCTGAAACCAAGATTAGGGCGTCTATTTATTAAATAAGCAAAAATTATTTGATCACCCCGTCCACCTCCCCCTTTTACCATGAGATCCCACAAACATACTCTTTATCTAAATTAACATTTGCTATGTCTCTCTCTCCAACCTTTCCCCATATACTCCCATCCACCCTACCCCCTCCTATCCACTTAATCCCTCTCTGATCATCCATCATTTTACAAATTAATACAACTTTCTCCCTCGTCTGTACGTAATACATGGTACATGCTCCACCGACATGGTACATCCACAGACATGGTACAACCACAGATATGGTACAACCACTAACATGGTACATCCACCGACAAGGTACAGACACAGACATGGTACTGAAGGAGCTGTGCTCCTACGCGAGTTAAAAGGATTGACGCGACAAAAGGCGGGAATTCATCCGAGTTTCTTTATTCCACAAAACCAAACTCGGGTACTCTGAAAAGCCCGTTTATCGGGCGGCAATATATACATGCAATCAAACGCGGCGAGAGTGGGCGTGCCCGGGCGACCCGGGCGAGCCCGGGAAAGGCAAGTCTGGACATGCCCGGGAAAGGCGAGACTGAGCGTCTCCGGGCGGCCCGGGCGAGCCCGGGAAAGGCAAGTCTGGACATGCCCGGGAAAGGCGAGACTGAGCATCTCCGGGCGGTCTGGGCGAGCCCGGGAAAGGCGAGTCCGGACATGCCCGGGAAAGGCGAGACTGAGCGTCTCCGGGCAGCCCGGGCGAGCCCGGGAAAGGCAAGTCTGGGCATGCCCGGGAAAGGTGAGACTGAGCGTCTCCGGGCGGTCTGGGCGAGCCCGGTACAGCGATCGCTCCCCGGTTGCGTCCCCGGCAGGTGCAAGACGATTGTGTATGTTCAGCGGCAACCACTACACGCGCCCCCCCAGAATCGACTTGCACCGGCAGGGTCAATTTAAGGGGGGTCCGGATGACCCGGCCGAAGCGACCCCTGGAGGGTCGTGGGGGGGGGTCCGGTGTGGTGGTGGGTGGTCGAGCGGGGGGAACCGTGGACGGGGGGCAGCCTCGCAGCGGAGGAAGGGCCAACCATGGTGGTTGGTCGACGTCCACGTGCGCCGGCTTGAGGCGGTCCACCGAAATCTGGTCCGACCTGCCACCGACGTCGATGACGAAAGACTTGTCGTCCCGTCGCAGGACCCGGAAGGGTCCGTCGTACGGCGGCCGGAGTGGCCCCCGGTGTGCGTCATGACGCACAAAAACGTACTCCGCTGTGTGAAGCGCTGGGGGGACGTAGGACTGGGGGCCACCGTGGCGGGACGTTGGCACGGGGGCAAACCTCCGGGCGGTCTCCTGGAGGTCTGAGCGCTGGCGAGCCGTAGACCAGGGACTGGTAGCGTCGGGCACGAACTCGCCAGGGACGCGTAGCGGCTGGCCGTAGACGAGCTCAGCGGTGGATGCCTGGAGGTCCTCCTTGGGGGCCGTGCGGAGGCCCAAAAGGACCCACGGCAGCCGGTTGGCCCAGCCGCCGTCGCGGAGGTTGGCCCGGAGCGCGGCCTTCAAAGAGCGGTGGAATCGCTCGCACAGGCCGTTGGCCTGGGGGTGGTAGGCCGTGGTTCGGTGCAGCTGGACCCCGAGCCCCCGTGCGACCACGGCCCAGAGCTCCGAGGTGAACTGGGGGCCGCGGTCGGACGAGATGTCCGAAGGGGCGCCGAACCGGGCGACCCAGGTGGCGATGAACGCCTGCGCGACGTCTGCCGCCGTCGTCGCCGCCAAAGGCACGGCCTCCGGCCAACGGGTGGTGCGGTCCACCATGGTGAGGACACAGGTGAAACCCCGCGAGGGGGGCAGAGGTCCCACCAGGTCCACGTGAACATGGTCGAACCGACGTTCCGGCACCGTAAACGGGGCCAAGGGGGCCTGGGTGTGTCGGTGCACCTTTGCGCGCTGGCACGCGAGGCACGTCCTGGTCCAGCCGCGGACAGCCTTCCGGAGGCCATGCCAGACAAACTTGTCGGCGACCAACCGCTGGGAGGCCCTCGTGCCCGGGTGGGACAGGCCGTGGATGGCGTCAAAAACCTGGCGCTGCCAGCCTGCGGGCACGATGGGGCGAGGCCGCCCGAGGAAGACGTCGCAAACGAGGGCCGTGCCCACGCCGTCGAAGGACACCTCGGTGACGCGGAAGCGCGTGACGGCGGTCCGCAGGGCCTGGACCCCGGGGTCGGCGGCCTGGTCCGCCGCCATCCGGGCATAGTCGATGCCAAGGTGGACTGCGTGGGCGACGGCCCGGGAAAGGCAATCGGCCACCGGGTTGTCCTTTCCCGCGACGTGCCGGATGTCCGTCGTGTACTCGGATACGGCCGCGAGGTGACGCTGTTGCCGGGCCAACCACGGCTCGGCGACCTTGCCCATCGCGAAAACCAGCGGCTTGTGGTCGACGTAGGCCGTGAACGCACGGCCCTCGAGCAGATGGCGGAAGTGCCTGACCGCCAGGTGAAGCCCAAGCAACTCGCGGTCGAAGGTGCTGTAACAACGTTCGGGCGGGCAAAGCTGCCGGCTGAAGAACGCCAGCGGTTGCCAAGCTCCATGCACCCATTGCTCGTACACCGCGCCCACCGCATAGTCCGAGGCATCGGAGGTGAGGGCGATCGGTGCATCGAGCGCCGGGTGCGCGAGCATGGTGGCGTTGGCCAAGGCGAGCTTCGCGCCCGAGAACGCCGCATCCATCTGCTCGGTCCAGGTAACGTCACCTTTGCCCGGCTTCCCTCGAAGGGCCTCGTGTAAGGGTCGCAGGAGCTGGGCGATGCGGGGCAGGAACCGATGGTAAAAGTTTACCATGCCCAGGAACTCCTGGAGCCCCTTGATCGTGCGGGGGCGCGGAAACCCCTTCACCGCCTCCACCTTGGCCGGTAGAGGGACGGCCCCGTGCCTGGTGACGCGGTGCCCCAAAAAGTCGATTTCAGCGACACCGAAACGGCACTTGGCGGGGTTCACGATCAGGCCGTGCTGGCCCAGACGTTCGAAGAGCGTGCGGAGATGGTGAAGGTGCTCTTCGCGGGACGCGCTGGCGACGAGGATGTCGTCCAGGTATACGTACAAAAAATCCAAGCCGCGCAAGACGCAGCCCATGAGGCGCTGGAACGCCTGAGCCGCATTTTTCAAACCGAAGGGCATCTGAAGAAATTCGAAAAGACAGAATGGCGTGATGACAGCCATCTTCGGGATGTCCTCCGGCCTGACAGGGACCTGATGACAGCCATCTTCGGGATGTCCTCCGGCCTGACAGGGACCTGATGGTAGCCGCGTACGAGGTCCACCTTTGAAAAGAAGGACATATTCGCCAAGCGGGCGGAAAAGTCCTGAATGTGGGGGACGGGGTAGCGGTCGGGGGTGGTGGCGTCGTTGAGGCGCCGATAGTCCCCGCACGGTCGCCATCCCCCGCCGGGCTTGGGCACGATGTGGAGCGGGGACGCCCACGCGCTCTTGGTGCGCCGCACGATGCCGAGCCGCTCCAGCGTAGCGAACTCCGCTTTAGCTACGGCGAGCTTCGTCGGCTCGAGGCGGCGTGCCCGGGCGTAGACCGGTGGCCCAGCGGTGGGGATGTGGTGTTCCACCCCGTGCTTGACGGTCCCCGCCGAGAAGGTCGGCCACGTGAGGGCTGGAAAACCCGCGAGGAGGCGGGCGAATTCGTCCGCTGCCGGAAGCGTACAGATGAATCTGGCCGGAACGGAACCGCTCAGCAAGCCGCTCGGCGAGCCGCTCGATGAGCCGCTCTGTGAGCTGCTCAACGAGCCGGGCAGCGCACACGCGAGCGAGCTGAACGTCTCAGCCTGGACAAGCCTTCTGCGCTTTACATTGACCAGTAATCCATTAGCACATAAGAAGTCCGCGCCGAGCAGTGCCATGGGCACGTCGGCCATAACGAACGACCAACGGAAAACCTGCCCTCCGAACCGCAGGGAGAGACAGCGTTTTCCGTACGTGCGTATAGGCGTACCATTGGCTGCAAGCAGCGCGGGACCTCAGCCCGCGGTGTGCCTGTCGGACGTACCGGCAGGAACGACACTCACCTGCGCTCCCATATCGCACAGGTAACGGTGCCCGGACAAGGTGTCCATTATGTACAGCAGGCTGTTGGAATTGCCGACGCTCACCATTGCCACCGAGCGCCGGCTCGCCCGTTTCCCGACCTGCCGAATGAGCACGGCGGGCGATACTGCCGAGCCTCGTGGCCGAACTTGGTGTGGAAGGAACACCAGGCGGGCAGCTGCGGCGTCGGAGGCCGCGGTTTTCTTCGCGGCGGCGGCGGTGGTGGTGGGCGGGGCGTGACGGCGGACACGAGGTGCGGTGCATCGTGGGAAGCTTCGGGAGCCTCGGGAGCGGCAACCGCGCCAAGACTCGCCTGCATGTCCAAAGCCGCGTAGTATTTGTCGGCCTCAGCAGCGAGCGCACGGGGTTCCATTAAAGCGGAACCAGCCAAAGTGAGGCGGACTCGTGCTGGCAGCTGGCGTCGAAACAACGCCCGGAATAGAGCGTTCGGGGTTTTGTCGCCCATGAGCGCCAGCATATGGTCCATACGGACCGACGGTCGCGTGTCCCTGATCTCGGGGAGGTCCAAAGGCGATCGGCCCGTGCGTCCACCGTAAGGCCAAACGTGGCGAGGAGGAGACGCTTGACCGCTTCGTACTTGCCGTCGGCAGGTGGATCCCTTAGGACCGATACGACGCGGGTGGCCGTGCCGGGCCCGAGGGCGGCGACCACGTGGCAATACATGGTCTCGTCCACCGTGATGCCTCGAAGTCGGAACTGAGCTTCCGCCTGCAGGAACCAAACTTCGGCTTGTGATTCCCAGAATTCGGGGAGCTTGATGGAGACCGCGTTGGTAGCCATTGTTGCGGCGGTTTCGCGGAGTCAGCGACGGCTGACTCGAATGTCGGAGGTCACCAATGAAGCATGCGGTGCTACTCGCGTGACTTGCTACCAAGGAGGAAGCGGACAACGCGGTAAGTTTATAGTTCTTTATTCCAAAGAGGTCACTGTAGCACTGGCGCGCTCCGGGCTGCGCGCCCGGTGTATATCCTGAGGCCACGCCTACCCCTCGGGCATGGCCGCCGCCCACTTGGTGCGCGGAATGATGTCACCATGCCAGTGGGCTTTCGTGTCCGCCACATGGGCACCTTTATTGAAAAGCTAACTTTTGATGGAAATACTGATGCTGTGTACAAGAAATCAATGCAAAGATTGTATCTTCTCAGGAAGTTGAATTCATTTGGTGTTCGCTCTCGTGTGATGCGGATGTTAACAAATTCCTTACTGATCAGTGTTTTGTCATTTAATTTGATTTACAGGTACAATTATCTTAATGTGCGGAATAAGTCACGATTGGGAAAGGTCATTACACTGGCATTTAAAGTAGGTGGGCCTTCAACTAGTCTGGAGTCTGTACTTGCGAGCATTGAAAAGGAAGGCGGTGCAGGTGTGTACCGATGAAAGTCATTTCCTGAACGGACTTTTTGAAAAACTGTTAGGTAGATGAAGAACAACATTTTCAAAAAGTCATTTGTACCACTAGTGGGGTCACCTGTGGGAATCCCACGGGCATGGAGGTGTATCGTTGCGATCGGTTCAGCCGTTTTTGCGGTACCTGGGGACAGACGGATGGACATTTGGTGAATTATAGTAAGATGTGCAATTCAAATACTAAATTCAAATTCAAATTCCTAGCCATTTTGCTGTTTAGTCCATCTTCCACATTTATTTCATATCATTTTATTTTGTTTTCTTATTCCCTTTGTGGTTTTTTTTTTTTGTGATTGTTAACTTACGGTCTCACCGAAGAATAATTTCCCTGAATGGGACAATAAAGATTTATTATCTTTCAGATCCACGTTTTACATTTTAAACTCCGTGCTACATGTCAATGTCACATGTCCATGTACAAACTCTTTCCATCCAGTTTAACATTTTTAGTATTAATTACTAATCACCTCCGCACAGTAAATAAATCCATATTACTAATTATGAGGCTGCTGGCTGTGTAAATCTCTTATCTTATCGAAATGTTTTATGAATATTCGAACAGCCGAGGTTATGCATTCTGTTATCCGGAGAGATCGCCCATGATAGACCCAAGGGATGGAAGGGTTATTAAATTGTTGGACAGATATTTGGTGATGATGTATTTCTGTGCCGTGGGCTGTAAGAGCCCGAACTAGCGACGGCCAGGATCACGTGTCAAGTTAGTTCTTTAACTTCCTTGACCAAACTCTGTTTTACTTTCGACATCTTCGATTGGAATCCCCACTTTCCTATAATTTGGCGATGCACTGCACACAATTTGGCGATGCATTGTACACAATTTGGCGATGCATTGTACACAATTTGGTGATGCACTGTACACAATTTGGAGATGCATTGTACACAATTTGGTGATGCACTGTACACAATTTGGCGATGCATTGTACACAATTTGGCGATGCATTGTACACAATTTGGTGATGCACTGTACACAATTTGGCGATGCATTGTACACAATTTGGTGATGCACTGTACACAATTTGGCGATGCATTGTACACAATTTGGCGATGCACTGTACTCAATTTGGTTATGCACTGTACACAATTTGGCGATGCATTGTACACAATTTGGTGATGCACTGTATCAATTTGGTTATGCACTGTACACAATTTGGCGATGCATTGTACACAATTTGGCGATGCACTGTACACAATTTGGCGATGCATTGTAGACAATTTGGCGATGCACTGTACACAATTTGGCGACGCACTGTATACAATTTCGCGATGCATTGTACACAATTTGGCGATGCACTGTACACAATTTGGTGATGCATTGTACACAATTTGGCGATGCATTGTACACAATTTGGTGATGCACTGTACACAATTTGGCGATGCATTGTACACAATTTGGCGATGCATTGTACACAATTTGGTGATGCACTGTACACAATTTGGCGATGCATTGTACACAATTTGGCGATGCATTGTACACAATTTGGTGATGCACTGTACACAATTTGGCGATGCATTGTACACAATTTGGTGATGCACTGTACACAATTTGGCGATGCATTGTACACAATTTGGCGATGCACTGTACTCAATTTGGTTATGCACTGTACACAATTTGGCGATGCATTGTACACAATTTGGTGATGCACTGTATCAATTTGGTTATGCACTGTACACAATTTGGCGATGCATTGTACACAATTTGGCGATGCACTGTACACAATTTGGCGATGCATTGTAGACAATTTGGCGATGCACTGTACACAATTTGGCGACGCACTGTATACAATTTCGCGATGCATTGTACACAATTTGGCGATGCACTGTACACAATTTGGTGATGCATTGTACACAATTTGGCGATGCATTGTACACAATTTGGTGATGCACTGTACACAATTTGGCGATGCATTGTACACAATTTGGCGATGCATTGTACACAATTTGGTGATGCACTGTACACAATTTGGCGATGCATTGTACACAATTTGGTGATGCACTGTACACAATTTCGCGATGCATTGTACACAATTTGGCGATGCATTGTACACAATTTGGTGATGCACTGTACACAATTTGGTGATGCATTGTACACAATTTGGTGATGCACTGTACACAATTTGGCGATGCATTGTACACAATTTGGCGATGCATTGCACACAATTTGGCGATGCACTGTACACAATTTGGCGATGCATTGTACACAATTTGGCGATGCATTGCACACAATTTGGCGATGCATTGTACACAATTTGGCGATGCATTGTACACAATTTGGTGATGCACTGTACACAATTTGGTGATGCATTGTACACAATTTGGTGATGCACTGTACACAATTTGGTGATGCATTGTACACAATTTGGCGATGCATTGTACACAATTTGGTGATGCACTGTGCACAACTTGGTGATGCATTGTACACAATTTGGTGATGCATTGTACACAATTTGGCGATGCATTGTACACAATTTGGCGATGCATTATACACAATTTGGCGATGCATTGTACACAATTTGGTGATGCACTGTACACAATTTGGTGATGCATTGTACACAATTTGGTGATGCATTGTACACAATTTGGTGATGCATTGTACACAATTTGGCGATGCACTGTACACAATTTGGTGATGCATTGTACACAATTTGGCAATGCATTGTACACAATTTGGCGATGCACTGTACACAATTTGGCGATGCATCGTAGACAATTTGGGGATGCATTGTACACAATTTGGCGATGTATTGTACACAATTTGGCGATGCATTGTACACAATTTGGCGATGCATTGTACACAATTTGGCGATGCATTGTACACAATTTGGCAATGCATTGTACACAATTTGGCGATGCACTGTACACAATTTGGCGATGCATTGTACACAATTTGGCGATGCACTGCACACAATTTGGCGATGCATTGTACACAATTTGGCGATGCATTGTACACAATTTGGTGATGCACTGTACACAATTTGGAGATGCATTGTACACAATTTGGTGATGCACTGTACACAATTTGGCGATGCATTGTACACAATTTGGCGATGCATTGTACACAATTTGGTGATGCACTGTACACAATTTGGCGATGCATTGTACACAATTTGGTGATGCACTGTACACAATTTGGCGATGCATTGTACACAATTTGGCGATGCACTGTACTCAATTTGGTTATGCACTGTACACAATTTGGCGATGCATTGTACACAATTTGGTGATGCACTGTATCAATTTGGTTATGCACTGTACACAATTTGGCGATGCATTGTACACAATTTGGCGATGCACTGTACACAATTTGGCGATGCATTGTAGACAATTTGGCGATGCACTGTACACAATTTGGCGACGCACTGTATACAATTTCGCGATGCATTGTACACAATTTGGCGATGCACTGTACACAATTTGGTGATGCATTGTACACAATTTGGCGATGCATTGTACACAATTTGGTGATGCACTGTACACAATTTGGCGATGCATTGTACACAATTTGGCGATGCATTGTACACAATTTGGTGATGCACTGTACACAATTTGGCGATGCATTGTACACAATTTGGCGATGCATTGTACACAATTTGGTGATGCACTGTACACAATTTGGCGATGCATTGTACACAATTTGGTGATGCACTGTACACAATTTGGCGATGCATTGTACACAATTTGGCGATGCACTGTACTCAATTTGGTTATGCACTGTACACAATTTGGCGATGCATTGTACACAATTTGGTGATGCACTGTATCAATTTGGTTATGCACTGTACACAATTTGGCGATGCATTGTACACAATTTGGCGATGCACTGTACACAATTTGGCGATGCATTGTAGACAATTTGGCGATGCACTGTACACAATTTGGCGACGCACTGTATACAATTTCGCGATGCATTGTACACAATTTGGCGATGCACTGTACACAATTTGGTGATGCATTGTACACAATTTGGCGATGCATTGTACACAATTTGGTGATGCACTGTACACAATTTGGCGATGCATTGTACACAATTTGGCGATGCATTGTACACAATTTGGTGATGCACTGTACACAATTTGGCGATGCATTGTACACAATTTGGTGATGCACTGTACACAATTTCGCGATGCATTGTACACAATTTGGCGATGCATTGTACACAATTTGGTGATGCACTGTACACAATTTGGTGATGCATTGTACACAATTTGGTGATGCACTGTACACAATTTGGCGATGCATTGTACACAATTTGGCGATGCATTGCACACAATTTGGCGATGCACTGTACACAATTTGGCGATGCATTGTACACAATTTGGCGATGCATTGCACACAATTTGGCGATGCATTGTACACAATTTGGCGATGCATTGTACACAATTTGGTGATGCACTGTACACAATTTGGTGATGCATTGTACACAATTTGGTGATGCACTGTACACAATTTGGTGATGCATTGTACACAATTTGGCGATGCATTGTACACAATTTGGTGATGCACTGTGCACAACTTGGTGATGCATTGTACACAATTTGGTGATGCATTGTACACAATTTGGCGATGCATTGTACACAATTTGGCGATGCATTATACACAATTTGGCGATGCATTGTACACAATTTGGTGATGCACTGTACACAATTTGGTGATGCATTGTACACAATTTGGTGATGCATTGTACACAATTTGGTGATGCATTGTACACAATTTGGCGATGCACTGTACACAATTTGGTGATGCATTGTACACAATTTGGCAATGCATTGTACACAATTTGGCGATGCACTGTACACAATTTGGCGATGCATCGTAGACAATTTGGGGATGCATTGTACACAATTTGGCGATGTATTGTACACAATTTGGCGATGCATTGTACACAATTTGGCGATGCATTGTACACAATTTGGCGATGCATTGTACACAATTTGGCAATGCATTGTACACAATTTGGCGATGCACTGTACACAATTTGGCGATGCATTGTACACAATTTGGCGATGCACTGTACACAATTTGGCGATGCACTGTACACAATTTGGTGATGCACTGTACACAATTTGGTGATGCATTGTACACAATTTGGTGATGCACTGTACACAATTTGGTGATGCATTGTACACAACTTGGTGATGCATTGTACACAATTTGGTGATGCATTGTACACAATTTGGCGATGCATTGCACACAATTTGGCGATGCATTGTACACAATTTGGCGATGCATTGTACACAATTTGGTGATGCACTGTACACAATTTGGTGATGCATTGTACACAATTTGGTGATGCACTGTACACAATTTGGTGATGCATTGTACACAATTTGGTGATGCATTGTACACAATTTGGCGATGCACTGTACACAATTTGGTGATGCATTGTACACAATTTGGCAATGCATTGTACACAATTTGGCGATGCACTGTACACAATTTGGCGATGCATCGTAGACAATTTGGGGATGCATTGTACACAATTTGGCGATGTATTGTACACAATTTGGCGATGCATTGTACACAATTTGGCGATGCATTGTACACAATTTGGCAATGCATTGTACACAATTTGGCGATGCACTGTACACAATTTGGCGATGCATTGTACACAATTTGGCGATGCACTGTACACAATTTGGCGATGCATTGTACACAATTTGGCGATGCATTGTACACAATTTGGCGATGCATTGTACACAATTTGGCGATGCATTGTACACAATTTGGCGATGCATTGTACACAATTTGGCGATGCATTGTACACAATTTGGCGATGCATTGTACACAATTTGGCAATGCACTGTACACAATTTCCCCATACACATAGCACATGTACCGTACTGTATGCATTGTTGTTGTGAGGCATGCACATGCTATAAATAGCCCAAAGGTCGGTATTGGACTGCTCCAATTGCAGGTGGGTATCAGTTTCAGATTGGGAGGGAAAACGGTTACACTTTTTTCTCAAAATTGTGTAGAAATGGCAATGTTTTGAAGGATTGCACACCATTGCATTGGAAACCAAATAAATCCAAATGTACAGTCACGTGAAAAAGTAAGTACACCCCATGTAAAGTTTTGACTTTTTCTACATATTTCAACATACAGCTATTTGATCTTCATTTCAACAATTTTGATAGATAAAGGTGATATAATATAACAAATATCATGAAACATTTACATTTTGTAGTCCATTGTATAATTTAAATAAACATAAATGCAAATTTCACATGTGGAAAAAGTAAGTACACCCTTGGCTCTAATAGGTGGTATTGCCCCCTTTGGCAGAAACAACCTCAAGTAGGCGTTTCTTATAACTGTCTACCAGTCTCTGACATCGACTGGGAGAAATTTTTGCCCACTCCTCCATGCAGAATTATTTCAGCTGTGCGATGTTGGAGGGGTTTCTTGCATGCACAGCTCGTTTCAAATCCCCCCACAACATCTCGATGGGATTTAGATCCGGGCTTTGACTTGGCCATTCCAGAACCCTCCATTTCTTTCTTTTCAGCCATTCCTTGGTGGATTTACTGGTATGTTTAGGGTCATTGTCATGTTGCAAGGTCCACCTTCGGTTGAGCTTCAACTTTCCGACAGATGGCCTCACATTATCCTCAAGCACCCTCTGGTACAACGAAGAATTCATAGTGGATTCTATGATGGTGAGCTGCCCAGGCCCTGATGCAGCAAAGCTGCCCCAAACCATAATATTTCCACCACCATGCTTTACAGTTGGTATCAGGTTCTTGTGGTCAAATGCTGTCTTTGGTTTTCGCCAAACATGTCTTCTGGTACTGTGGCCAAATAGCTCTACCTTTGACTCATCTGTCCAGAGCACATTGTTCCAGAAGTGCTGGTCTTTGCCTTGGTGTTCATTGGCAAACTTTAGTCTTGCCCTGATGTTCTTTCTGGACAGCAAGGTTTCCTCCTGGCACACCTCCCATGTAGATCAAACTTGTGCAGCCTCTCTCTAATGGTAGACTCGTGCACTTTGACATCAACAGTGGCAAGAGCTACCTGTAGGTCCCGTGATGACATTCTGGGGTTCTTAGAGACTTCTTTCAGCATCTTGCGGTCTGCTCTCGGGCTGAACTTGCTGGGGAGGCCTGGCCTGAACAAGTTGGCAGTTGTTTGGAATCTTCTCCACTTGTAGATGATCTTCCGGACAGTCGAATGATTGATTTCAAATTGTTTGGAGATCTTTTTAAATCCCTTCCCAGACTCGTAGGTACCTATAACCTTTCTGAAGGCCTCAGAGAGCTCTTTTGATCTAGGCATGGTGACGCCGCACACTTCAACAACAAAGAGCAAACCAAACTAAATGTCTGAGGTTTAAATAAGACAGGTTCCTCCAATATCCTCTCTAACGATGTCCTAATCATTTGCACCTGAGCTGGTGCACCTGATTCTAATTTTAGGTATTTGAAGTAGTGATAAATGTAGGGGTGTACTTACTTTTTCCACATGCGAAATTTGCATTTATGTTTATTTAAATTATACAATGGACTACAAAATGTAAATGTTTCATGATATTTGTTATATTATATCACCTTTATCTATCAATATTGTTGAAATGAAGATTAAATAGCTGTATGTTGAAATATGTTGAAAAAGTCAAAATTTTACATGGGGTGTACTTACTTTTTCATGGGACTGTATGTATATATATATATATGCTGAATATTTAAAAAAAATTAGTACTTCAACATATTCTTTCTGATTTTTTGGATGTTGAATTGTGATTATACACACTCTGCAGGGTAATCAAACGTGGTGAGAGGCCTCAGTGAGTGTGTTGGGCCTCAGTGTGCTCTCAAATTACGCACACTCCCCTCTAAGTTGTCTAGGCTGGATTCAAATCCTGGCCCAGCTATAAACTGTCGTCCTGGTGTTTCACAGGCACGGTAATTCATCGATTCCGTTTGCCGTCCCTCGGATGGACGTTAGACGGGAATCTAGTCTCTCGTCTGCCGGTTAGTGGATGTTTAAGATTCCACGGCCGACGGTGTCCTTCGCGAAGTGTAGGCGAACCATCGCCGGCACCCTGAACAAATTACAAATTCCTGCCCCGATTACTTAATCGAGCATTAGGCCTGGCCAGCCGGTTCGTATTATCGTCTTGGACCAAAAACAGCCGCCGGCCATCCCGACAAGAACGTGGGAATGTGTGCCCTTAAAGAAGAAGAGGATAAAAGTAATAAAGGCTGGTATGTTATTACAATTTACAACCAGAATGCATCTGTAAATCCAAAGCTTTGTGCTGCACGGTGCAGCACGTGCTGTTCAGAGGCGTGGTATGGGGTACAGCACGTACTGCTCAGAGTGGTGGTATGGGGTACAGCACGTGCTGCTCAGAGTGGTGGTATGGGGTACAGCACGTGCTGCTCAGAGTGGTGGTATGGGGTACAGCACGTGCTATTTAGAGAACAAAAAGCTTCATGCCAAGTTATATGAAGGGGTCTGATCTTCAAGGGTATTCATCTCATCTTGTTTGTGTCTGCAATCTGCATGTTAAGACGCAGGCAGGTCTGAGCCAAGATGCTTTCTTTCCCACTCCCCTCCCCCCACAACAGCACTTTGAGAATAAAATAGAATATAACAAAGTAGCCTGGTCATAATTTTGAACTGAATGGCTGCTTGGGCACCCTGGGCAGTTGTTCAACTTACATCTTTTATCAATCAGTTTATGGTGTACATTCTATATCATTGCACATGGATATGGGACATTACTTGCAGCCACCGGCATGGTACCGTGAAATGGGGTGAATAGGGACAGCAAGGTGAATCAGGACACGAACTGAAAAAAAGTTTGGAAACTTTTTTCGCTGAAAATTGATAACTATACTGATTTGTTGATATTTGGGTTGAAAGTGTTCTCTTGTTTTTTTAAAAAGCAACTTATAGTCCCTATTAACCCCATATATGGGTTAAATAGGAATAAATAGGATTTTTATGGCTGTCCCTATTCACCCCGTTTTACGGGTGAATCGGGACAGTCACTAAATACAAAAAAATAATAATCAAGAAATAGGGAAAGTTTGGAGAAACTTTTTATCCCATTTTTTTTTTCATTGGCCCCGTGGTTTATATTATGGGTGCATATTATGTGCATCCATCTGAGCTATCAATTTAGCAATAAGCTGGAAACTCAGGATTGTTTCTTGATTATTATTTTTTTGTATTAGTGACTGTCCCGATTCACCCGTAAAACGGGGTGAATAGGGACAGCCATAAAAATCCTATTTATTCCTATTTAACCCATATATGGGGTTAATAGGGACGATAAGTTGCTTTTTAAAAAAACAAGAGAACACTTTCAACCCAAATATCAACAAATCAGTATGGTTATCAATTTTCAGCGAAAAAAGTTTCCGAACTTTTTTTCAGTTCGTGTCCCTATTCACCTTGCTGTCCCTATTCACCCCCATTTCAGGGTACTTGACCTTTTGATCTAAAAAAAAAAAATCCGCTTCAACTTTTTGATTTGTGAAACAATGTTACATCGTGCAATGTATCAGGCCTGGTCGATTTTATGTACCATGTCGGTAAAGGGGGCAGGTGGCCTATAATGTCTGGAGAAATTAAATTAATGAACAGGACCAAATAATTAAATATATTTATGTGGGAAAACTACATCGAACCGAACCTCCTGGTCTGGGCATGTAGTTTTCCCACATATATCAATTGAATGTCTGGAGAGCAAAAGAGTCAGCAAGGTGTGGGGCCACACGCAAGGTGTGAAGCAGGGAGATTTATCTATCGATAGAGGACAGAGGGACCACCAACCTGAGCCCAACAGAAACCTGGGGGGAGGAAGGGGAGTGGTGAGAGGACAAAACACGGAAAGAGCAGAGAGTGCAAGACCAGAAAGGAGGCGGTATAAGACAGAGACTACTGACCTGTCTGCGATGGAGAAGTGATAGGCCCATAGACTCGACTTCATCACGGGAGATTCCAGTAATCTTGAAGACCTTTGTTTCCACGGCATCAAACTGAGCAAGGTGTAAAGCAGGGGAGCCAGCCCAGAGGGGAGAGCAATACTCCATCAAACTGTGGATACAGGTCTTGTAAGTTTACAGGGGTTCAGGTGTGCCAAGGAAGGACTTTGTACGATGGAAAATGCCAAGTCGGCAGCTGGCTTTGGAGACCAACTTTGAAATGTGGTTTGCCCAAGAGAGATCATGGCTAATAGTGAGACACAGTGGTTTGAATGACCAAATCACCTCAAGAGGATTGTTAAGAAAGTAGATGGGAAGGTTTGCCAGACGGTACTTTCGGAGAGAGTGAAAGTGTGAGATTTGTCAGGATTGAAGGACATATTCCAAGTGTTTGACCAGCATTTTTTTTTTTTTTTTTTTTGTATACAAGATCGAGGCTCGTGAAAGAGCGAACATTAATCACACAGAAAGACAAACAGACACACAAAACAAATAACATCGGGAGCGGTAGACAAGATGGGGAGAGAGGGGGAAGGACACAAACACAACATTTGAGAGCAGGGACCGAGAGACATGGAGACATCGAGAGAACTGTGGGAGGGAGAGGGCTTTGGGGGGGAGGCATGGGAAGGGGGGGGGGTGGGAGAGGTATAAAACATATGGACACTGCCAAGACTTCCAGGAAAGAAGTTGGAATTTCAAACAAGGTGGATCTGGGGTGAATTAGTGGGGGTAGAAAAGATCAAGGTTTTGGATGGGGGAAGATAAGAGATGGTGGTGAACAGCTGTTTTGAAGACCTGGAGGGAGGAGTGTGATTGAAGTGAGTGTGGGAGTTTGTTCCAGAGGCGGGAGAAAAGAGGAATGAAAGAGTGAAGGTGAGCAGAGAGCCGAGATTTCGGCAGTTTAACCATCAGAGGGTGGCTGGCAGATCTTGTGCGACCTGTAGGAATATTTGGGGGACAGAGCACAGAGAGAGCTGGGGGAGCAAGGCCGGAGAGGAGTCGGTAGAAGACAGAAAGACCACCTACCTGCCTGCGGTGAGTGAGTGAAAGGCCCTCAGAGATAGCTTCATCGCGGGAGATTCCAATGATTCTGAAAGCTTTAGATTCAACAGCGTGAAGCCGAGCCAGGTGTGAGGCAGGAGCACCAGCCCATAGGGGAGAACAGTATTCCATTGAGCTGCGGATGAAAGCCTTGTATGTGGTGAGGAGCTCAGGTGTGCCTAGGAAGGACTTCGCACGACGGAGGATGCCCAGTCGGCGACTGGCTTTGGAGGCCAGCTTGGAAATGTGGTTTTCCCAAGAAAGATCATGGCAGATGGTGAGACCCAAAAGCTTGAGCGACAGAACTTCTTGGAGAGGATTGTTGAGAAAGTAGATGGGAGGGTTGTCCAGTCGATCTTTTCGGAGAGACATAGTAAGAGTGTGAGATTTGTCAGGATTGAAAGACATGTTCCACATGTTTGACCAGTCTGTGATTTTGTCCAGGTCTTCAGAGAGTGAGGAGGCTGCAGACTGCCGATCTGAGGGAAGAGGATTGGAGCGGCAGAGAGTGGAGTCATCAGCAAAGAGATACAGAGGATTTTCCAGAGAGTCGGAGAGATCATTGATAAAGACCAGAAAAAGCACAGGGCCCAGCACACTGCCTTGGGGAACTCCAGCCTGAACGGGAAGGGGAGATGAGAGAAATCCATTCAGGGCCACACATTGACTACGACCAGAGAGGAAGTCCGCAAGCCATGCATGGAGATTTCCCTGGATACCATAGGAGGAGAGTTTAGTGAGCAGAGCTGGGTGCCAGACCGTATCGAAGGCACGTGATATGTCAAGGGAGACAGCTCTGATTTCCTGTTTGGCATTGAGGACCTCCATCCATTGTTGAGACAGCAGAAGCAGCATGTCCAGAGTAGAGTGACCTGGTCTGAAACCAAATTGATGATCAGAGATCAAGCCATTGGAGAAGAGGAAAGATTTCATATCCGAAGCAATGATGGATTCCATGACTTTGCTGATAATTGGGAGCAGGCTGATTGGTCTGTAGTTGCAAGGATCTGTTTTTGCACCTTTTTTGTGTAAAGCGGTAATGTTTGCTGATTTCCAGGATGCTGGCAGATGACCTTGAGCAAAGGATAGGGTGAAAAGAACAGAGAGAGGGTGAGATAGAGCGGCAGAGCAGGATTTTAGGACCCGTGGGCTGATGCCATCTGGTCCAGTTGCAGAATCAGAGTCGAGGTTTGACAAAAACTCCTCCACCTTGTCAGGAGAGAAGGTCACAGAGTCCAGGAGCAGTTTGGTTCGACTGGGAAAGGTGGGAACAGAGAGAGATGGGTTTGGGACTAAGGATTTTGAGGCAAACACAGAGTTGAGGCATTCGGCTTTGTCACGTGCGATGTCAACTGTGTGGCCATTTGAGGTAAGGGAGGGGATGGAGGGGGAACAAACACCAGAAACGGATTTGACCAGACGCCACCAGGATTTGGAGGAAGGAGACAGGTTTGAGAGTTCATTCTTGAGTGAGGAGAGATAGTGCTTCCTGGCACTCCTGAGGGTAGACACACACTTGTTCCGAGCTTGGTGGAAGGAACTGAGATTTCCTTCAGTTGGATTAGCCTTCCAAGAGGCAAAGGCAAGTTGTTTCAGGGCAACTGCCTCACCACAAGATTCAGTGTACCATGGACGGGAGGAAGGGTAAGACAACTGAAGGCGAGATGGGATAAATCTGTGCATGAGAGAGATCAGTTTGCTTTGGAAGAATTCCCAGGATGAGTTGATGTCAGAGGCAGTGGAGATGGGAGACCAATCCAGACGATTGATGGCTGCTTGAAGACCGTCCCAGTCGGCCTGAGTGAAATGCCAGACTCGTCGACGCTGAGGAGGCTCTCTGAGAATGGCCAGAGAGATGTCCACTTTGACAAGCACATGATCAGAAGAACCGATTGGAGCAGAAGAAGAGCAGCAGACATTAGCAGGGAAGTTAGTCATAACCAAGTCTAGAAGAGAAGATACTCCATTGGCTGAGATCCGGGTCGGGAAATTGACAGATTGTGTCAATCCCAGTGAGTCACAGAAGTCCTTTGCTGAGGTGCCATGACTGGTGAGAGAGGAACCCACACCCAACCAGCTGGCATGATGACAATTGAAGTCACCACATATGAGGAAGAGAGAGTTGGGATGAGTGGATAGAAGTTGGTCCATGTTGTCAGACAGTGAAATGTAGATGGAGTCATCACTGTTTGGGGGACGGTACAGAACACATATGAACAAAAGGTGGGAGCGGAGAGGAAGACGTAGCCAGAGGTACTCCTGGGGGTGAGGAGGAGAGAGGGCAGTGCAAGGAGAGTGAGGAAGAGAGTTTTTGATAAAGATAGCCACCCCACCACCAGGCCGAGGCTCAGGTCTATCATACCGGAGGAGGGAGTAACCAGGAAGAGATATTAAGGAATCAGAGACATCTTGAAGGAGGAAAGTCTCTGTTAAGCAGATCAAGTCTGGATTGTCAGAAGCAACCTGTATGGAGAGATCAGTCAGGTTTGAGCGAAGGCCCCGGATGTTTGAGGTCCATACCGTTAATGAAGAGAGAGGGGGAGCATCGGGTACAGGCCAGGGGAGGGGAGGAGTAGGGTAAGATGAAGGATGAGAGGGGGAGGTAGGGAGAGCAGTTGTTAGTGTGTCAGCGATTGCAGAAGAGTTCCAAGAAAGGGAAGGATGAGGAGGATGAAAGGTTTGAAGGTGAAGGGATGAGGCACAGAGAGGGGTTGTTTGAGGGGGGGCAGAGGAAAGAAGAAGGTTGGGGGGGGGGTGGAGGTATGAGATAGAAGGGAGACGAAGTGGGGAGGAGGCAGCTTTGAGGAGGAGGGGGGAGGAGGGAGAATTGGAGAGGAATGGTATGGGGGGAGATTTGAATGGGAGGGGTTGGGGGGGAGCTTTGAAGGGGAGGAGTGAGGGGGGAGTTTAGGAGGGGAAGGGCAAGGGGGGAGTTCAGGAGTGGAAGGGCAAGGGGGGAGTTCAGGAGTGGAGGGGTAGGGGGGGAGTTTAATCCTTTCATGTGATTATTTTGTGATTATTATTGTGTGATTATTTTCCCTCAAGGCATGTGATTATTTTCAAGGTCTGAATAGAGGGAAGAGGCTGCAGCCTGTCTGTCTGAAGGATGAGGGATGTCACGACAGAGGGTGGAGTCATCAGCAAATAGATAGAGGATTTTCCAGTCAGAGAGATCATTGATGAAGATCAGAAATAGGATTCGGCCAGAACATTGCCTTGAGGGACTTCAGCCTCAACAGGGAGAGGAGATGAAAGGATTCCATTGAAAGCCACATGTTAACGAGAAGAAAAGAGGAAGTCAGTAAACCATGAGGTGATGCCGTCCGGTCCAGCAGGTGAGTCTGAGTCGAGGGTTGAAAGGCCCACAGCCCTGGAATCTCACTCAAAATGCATTTGATGTCACCTGAAAGTCTTTTTATGGTGAATTCAAATATGGCCTTGATTTTTTGTTATATTCACTCTGAAACATTAAAAATGAAAGAAAACCGAACCACTTGGGAACGCCCCTAAAAATTCTGCCACATACCTCAAAGCCGATGACGTAATCCATGTGACGTCACCTCCAGAACGCAGCTCGCTCGCAAGCATGCTCCACATGCATTTGCTTGATACAAATCAAACACTTGTTTTAACTCCAATTTACATTCTGTTTCCACTTTTAGTGAGAAGTAGGGGTCTGAGCAACCATTCGTAAACTTTATTTGGTGCAAATCGGATAATTTTTAGCCGAGTTACCTCAGACATTGAGTTGTTAATTATATAATTCACACATAGTTGAATATGTGCAGGCCGCTCCACGGAACGACCTCGCGGGCTTATCAATGAGGCAAGGCATGACACACATGTGTCTCAGCATACCTCAGATCAAGATCAAGCAAATCAAAAGTAGAGTACGTACAAATTACACGGAACGGATCGCGGGCCGAAGCATAGCGAATCGAGATGGCATGGACTTCGTTCTGGAGGTGACGTCATACGTCATGTGATCTGGTAGCAGTGAAATTCGGGGTTTTTTTTAGGGTGGGGCTTAGCAGGGTGCAAGAGCGCTAAAAAGGAAAGGAAAAAAATTATATAAAAAAAATTAGCTATTACTTATTACAAGAAATCGATTTCTATTTTTAAAAAACTGATACTCATACAAGTAAGTCAAAAAATGTTCTGCATTTCTGTGCACCTTCAAATAACCTTCTCCACCTTCTCAGGTGCAAAAGACAGAGTCCAGGAGCAGTTTGGTATGACGGGGAAGGATATGTTTCCCCAGAAGAGTGAGAGGTTGGGAACACAAGATTTGGAAGGAAACAAAGAATTGAAGCATTCGGCCTTCTCATGAGCAGAGATGGCTGTGGTGTCGTTTGAAGAGAGGGAAGGGATGAAAGGGGAGCATACACCTGAGACAGACTTAACAATGCACAACCAGGTATTAGAGGACGGAGACAAGTTTGAATGCTAATTCTGAGATTAGACAGATGTTGTTTTCTGGTTCTCCTTAGAGTGGACACACACTTGATGTGGACTTTGTGGAATGCACTGAGATTGCCATCCAGGAAGAGAAGGAAAGTTGTTTCAGAGCAACTGGCTCACCATAGGATTCAGTGTATTATGGGTGGGAAGAATGGTAGGATAATTGAAGATGAGATGGAATGAAGTTGTGCATGAGAGAGAGCAGGAGGTATCTGTGGAAGAATTCCCAGGCTGAATTAACATCAGAGGCAGTAGATATGGCAGACCAATCCTGAAGAGAGATGGCTGGTTGCGGTCCCTGCCAATCTGCTTGAGTGAAATTCCAGACTGAGGTATTTGTAGTTCTCTGAGATTCATTGAGGTAGTTCTCTGAGAATAGCCAGAGGGACGTTGACTTTCACAAGAATATGATCAGATGAACCAATTGTAGCAGAGGAAGAGCAATGGACCTTCGTGGGAAAGTTAGTCATCACAAAGTCCGGGTAGGAAAGTTCATAGATCGAGTCAGTCTCCCGGAGTCCCAGAAGTCCTTTGCTGAAGTGCCATGGATGGTGAGAGAGGTACTACCACCAGCCAAGTTGCACGGTAACAATTTAAATCACCACATATGAGGAAGAGAAAGTTGGGATGAGTGGTTAAAAGTACAACACAAAGATGATCAAGAGGTGGGAGCAGAGGGGAAGTCACCACCAGAGGTACTCCAGGGGGTTGCGAGGTTCGGTACAGGTGCAGTGAGAAATTGAGTTACGTATGTTTCTGACATAAATGGCCAGGAAACCCATTGTCTGCTGTTTTAATGTCAACTCAAGTCTTTATACAGGTGTGCAGCCTTAAGGCTCTTCAATATGAGGTGGAGCAATAAAAGTTACTTATATGTTGATACAAACCATTGCCATAGCAACAGACTCCACTTGAGACGAGGCTGCCTGTCAACTCAATGTTCACTGCCAAAGGCCTCCAAAGGCCCAACCCATCCTTCTCCATTCTTTCCTAATCTCTCATACCCACTGCCTCCTAGACACATTGTACACCTTCTCCAGTGAAAATGTATGTTCTGAGCAGTTTGACTCTGCTTCAGCCTCGGGCCCACAAGGTATTTTTATATTGTTTCTATTAACTTCATAGGGGTGGAACCCAAACCCAAGAGGACCCCCTTGGATGAAAGAACCCATATTCACAAATCTTGCTCTTGCTCTCAACATCTCCACCATTTGCTCTCTTAATTCAGTCTGTCCTTCACCTTAGCTAACCTCCCATCGAGTTGGAAGACAACCAACGCCAGTCCAACAAACAAGGGCGCAAAAACATATCCTCTCACCCACGGGCCGGTTCGTTTACTTCCAATTATAATCAGTCATGCAATACATTATCGCTGCTGTCATTAAATCATCAGTTTGGATTCCGCAGACTTTCAATATGCAACTACTCTCTCAACAATGAAGGGAAGCTGTGAAGCGCAAGCACAAGAGGTCAAGGCCGTCTCTCTGGATATATCTTGGACATTCGATATTCCAGCACACTGCTCTGCTCGCCAAGATTTCTGCCTAGGGAATACAAGCCATCTTCTTTCCTGGCTTGCTGACTTCCTCCACTTGTGCAGTTAGTGCAAAGCATCAACAGACCTATCCTCTCATCTTGGGCACAGCGCTATTCCTAGGATACATCAATGACCATATTCAGGCTTCAAAAACCCCCATTTTCAGTTTCCTCCACATTTTGCCATAAAATTCCAGAAATCACAACAGGGCAACAGCAGACCTGCTTCTTTCTGTGCTGACTGTAAAAGGTCAGATAATGGCCCAACATTATCTAACACATGGAACCTGTCTTTCAATCCAAGCAATCTCACATTTTACCCGGTCTCTCTGGAGGGATCATAAAACGAAACTATTTATATCCATCATTAACTACAGGAAGGTCAGTCTCTGAAACTTCTGAGTATATATGCAGTATATCAAAACTGGCCTCCAAAGCCAGCCACAGACCGGTCCAAATAATTCCTTGAAAAATCAGAACTACTCATCATACAAGCCTACAAGGTCTTTGTTCATAGTTCATAGTACTGCTCTCCCCTATGGGCTGAGACCCCAGCATCACATTCTCTGTTGATCCCAAAGCACATCATTGACAGCTCCCCCAAAGAAGTAGAAGCACAGGGTCTGTGGACCCATCCTTTTGAAGCTCCTAAAATCCAGGCTCTCTGTTAACTTCCATTCCTTTTGTTCTCCCCCATGAAACCTCCTTCCTCAGTCTGTTCAATCTCCCTTTTCCCCCCTCGATCCTCATCTTGGCAGTACACCACAATTTTCCGGTCATCCCCCAACCCTTTCTGTGAAACTTTCCTCATTACCCCAACACCCCTAGTTGATGGTTATTGTTTCCTTCCCTCTTCTGTTCATGCCCTTGAATCCATCTGATATATCACACCCCCCACAGTCAGTACGCTTCTTCTAAATCCTGTCACAGCTTGCTCTTCCAATAACCCAGATCTTGAATATAAAAGTTTAGCTTTACAAGGTTGGGCCAACCAATTGGGCTAGTTGATCTAAGGATTCTTTTTTTACCTTTAAGGGTTAAATGTTGCATGCATGCCAAACGATCCGTTAACATACAAAACAAAAAAGTCAACGTTCACATAACTCCCAGTGACGCAATGCGAGTTGCGCAATATGTCGCACTGTCCGAGACACGGATGCGTGGAGAGTGTATGGGGATTGGGTGAGGGAGGGAGTGCAGGATGCATGGGAGGCACGTGGGAGAGGGATGATTCACAGGTGGAGGAGTTCATGGGAGGGAGAGAGCGCGAATGGAGCGAGTAGGGCAATGAGCCGAGGGATGCGGGCATGGGCAATGTTACTGATGCACGCATGGATGCAACGTGCGTAAGTGGCCATGGATTCCATTACGGAACAGGACATTGAGAACTTGAAAAGTTGCAGCTGCCTCTGGAGTGAATTTTTTTGATGGCAGTTCCAGTTACAAAAGCTACTGGTGGATTATTGAAATTTGGTTTCAAATTTTCTCCTCTCCCACAAACTCCTCGTTTGACACCAAAGAGTGAAAATGAAAACACATTTTCAGTTCGATATATACAGTCACGTGAAAAAGTAAGTACACCCCATGTAAAGTTTTGACTTTTTCAACATATTTCAACATAGATATTTGATCTTCATTTCAACAACATTGATAATAAAGGTGATATAATATAACAAATATCATGAAACATTTACATTTTGTAGTCCATTGTATAATTTAAATAAACATAAATGCAAATTTCACATGTGGAAAAAGTAAGTACACCCCCACATTGATCACTACTTGAAATACCTAAAATTAGAATGAGGTGCACCAGCTCAGGTGCAAATGATTAGAACATCGTTAGAGAGGATCTTGGAGGAACCTGTCTTATTTAAACCTCAGACATTTAGTTTGGTTTGCTCTTTGTTGTTGAAGTGTGCGGCGTCACCATGCCTAGATCAAAAAAGCTCTCTGAGGCCTTCAGAAAGAAGGTTATCGATGCCTATGAGTCTGGGAAGGGATTTAAAAAGATCTCAAAACAATTTGAAATCAATCATTCGACTGTCCGGAAGATCATCTACAAGTGGAGAAGATTCCAAACAACTGCCAACTTGTTCAGGCCAGGCCGCCCCAGCAAGTTCAACCTGAGAGCAGACCACAAGATGCTGAAAGAAGTCTCTAAGAACCCCAGAATGTCATCACGGGACCCACAGGTAGCTCTTGCCACTGTTGATGTCAAAGTGCACGAGTCTACCATTAGAAAGAGGCTGCACAAATTTGATCTACATGGGAGGTGTGCCAGGAGGAAACATTTGCTGTCCAGAAAGAACATCAGGGCAAGACTAAAGCTTGCCAATGAACACCTAGGCAAAGACCAGCACTTCTGGAACAATGTGCTCTGGACAGATGAGTCAAAGGTAGAGCTATTTGGCCACAGTACCAGGAGACATGTTTGGCGAAAACCAAAGACAGCATTTGACCACAAGAACCTGATACCAACTGTAAAGCATGGTGGTGGAAATATTATGGTTTTGGGGCAGCTTTGCTGCATCAGGGCATGGGCAGCTCATCATCATAGAATCCACGATGAATTCTTCATTGTACCAGAGGGTGCTTAAGGATAATGTGAGGCCATCTGTCGGAAGGTTGAAGCTCAACCGAAGGTGGACCTTGCAACATGACAATGACCCTAAGCATACCAGTAAATCCACCAAGGAATGGCTGAAAAGAAATAAATGGAGGGTTCTGGAATGGCCAAGTCAATGCCCGGATCTAAACCCCATCGAAATGTTGTGGGGGGATTTGAAACGAGCTGTGCATACAAGAAACCCCTCAAACATCGCACAGCTGAAAGAATTCTGCATGGAGGGGTGGGCAAAAATTTCTCCCAGTCGATGTCAGAGACTGGTTAACAGTTATAAGAAACGCCTACTTGAGGTTGTTTCTGCCAAAGGGGGCAATACCACATATTGGAGCCAAGGGTGTAATTACTTTTTCCACATGCGAAATTTGCATTTATGTTTATTTAAATTATACAATGGACTACAAAATGTAAATGTTTCATGATATTTGTTATATTATATCACCTTTATCTATCAATGTTGTTGAAATGTTAGCTCTTTCACGAGCCTCGATTCAGTATACAAAAAAAAAAAAAAAAAAAAAAGGATCAAATAGCTGTATGTTGAAATATGTGGAAAAAGTCAAAACTTTACATGGGGTGTACTTACTTTTTCACGTGACTGTATGGAGCCACATCCTATTTCAAACGAAAGGGTAATTGGGTGGGGGTTCTCCTTGAATATTGTACATACAGGTGTCCACAAATTATTGTTCCAAATTGAAATAAATAAATAAAAATAACGAAATAGGATACAATGACCCAGTTTGTTGCATGGGACAGAAAAATTCTCAAAGTGTAATTGTCAAGATTTGTCAATATTAATAATAATCAGTAATTATGAGGACTGCGCTGAACAACTCATGAACATGTTCAACATTCTCACCACTTGTGCTGGACCTCGGCCAGCCTGTCCCCTTCCCCTGCAAGATGTACCAATCTTCATAAGAAATGTGGCCACTCACAAATCGTTTTTATGATGTTTTGCCACCTTCCCTAGGTCACCCTGAAACTTTGTTGAACTTGTGTAGCTGATTTGGTCTGTGTACACCAGGCAAGACAATGAATGCCCCTTTTCCTGAGGGGCCGCCATTTGCAGTCAATGTGATGTTATGTGTCACAGGAACAGAACTCGGTGGAGAGCATACCTCCACCAGGCTGAACAGTTTACGTTTTGTATCTCTCCGATAGGCCGGATTTGGATTCGGACCTGAACCAAAATCAAATCAGCTTGTTCTTGTCACATACCAAACTCATCCATACAATTTTGTCATGTCATCCACAACTTTTTTTGAAATATCATGATATATATATATATATATATATATATATATATATATATATAAATATATATATATATATATATATATATATATATATATATATATATGTATGTATGTATGTATGTATGTATGTATGTATATATATATATATATATATATATATATATATATATATATATATACATACATACATACATATATATATATTTATATATATATATATATATGTATGTATGTATGTATATATATATATATATATATATATATATCATGATATTTCAAAAAAAATATCATGAAATATCATGATATATATATTTCATGATATTTTATGTATATTCATATGTATTGTATTTTATGTATTGATATTTATGATATTTCATGAATCGAATCAATTATGTATATATATATATATATATATGTATATATATATATATATATATATATATATATATATATATATATATATATATATATATATATATATATATATATACACAAAGAATTAAGTTAAGCACCCCTACACAAAGAATTAAGTTAAGCACCCCCTAATATATTGTTGCGAATATGGAATTTGGCCTCCATATCCGCTTGTAAATATTCCCCTATTTTCTCCAATACTCCCCAACTTTCCCCGATCCCCCATTCCCTAGTCCCATTGCATGTAAATAACAATCAGTAGAGCCGACCTTCCCCTTATTCCCCCATTAAATGTCGTGCCCAGGTCCACCGCACCACACGTAGACAACTTTCGGACATCTTCCTAGTTATTCTTATTCTATGTCAGTTAAGGCCTCGTCTCCATTAATTATGACTCTTCGTTGCACCAGAATGTGATTATATGGCATCAGTAGTGAGTTTAGGACCTTTCCCATACCTCCTTCCATCTTCTTCCCCAACAATTACAACAACAACAGAGGAGATGGCGGCGGAGCGGGGGAGGATGCGTCCTCACACCGGCTCGATTAGCGCCATAGACCATGCGCTCCACGGGGTTACCACGAAGGGGCTCCTTGTCAGCTCCTCGTCAAGGGCGGAGCCTGGTAAACCCCCCGCACGCACCCAATGAGAAGCAACGTGCCGATTCCACGAGGCGGAGCTAACGAGCCGAGGGCGTGTCACTCCCCGCCGGATATACGCGGCCCCGCGCCGGATGTGACGTCAGATGCGCACCCAGCTTGGAGAAGGAAAGCCACCTGCGAGCGCTGAGAGAGATGCGCACCCAGCTTGGAGAAGGAAAGCCACCTGCGAGCGCTGAGTCAGATGCGCCCCCAGCTTGAGCAGACAAGACGCCATCCGAGCGCTGCGACCTCCCCGCATCTCTGGACCGGACCGAGTCGATTCTGACCTTTGAGCCCAGGTGCACCTGGAGCCATCGCTACCCGCCTGTCCTTTCCATCAATCCCCGTGTGAGTCAGCTTTGTCCCGTTTATCTGTCGTCTGTTGGGAATAATATAAGATTGTGTCTAAGTGCTTGTCTTTCTATGCTGTCCCTCTTGTAGTTGTAATCTAACCTTCCGCCTTAATATAACCTCCTCCGGAGGTCTTGAGAACTGAACCCCTGGTGTCGTATTGTGTTATTGTAATCCAGCCGGGTGTCTTCTTTTCCTTATTGAGCCAGCATCGCGCGACTTCGTCAACGTCGAGTATAGTCGGGTAATTTGTGCGGACACGACGGCCATTCCGCTCGGCCCACCTTAACATCAAAGTCGTGTCTGTAACAATTGGTTGTCAGGAGTTGGATTCGAACCTGGGACTAAATTTATTTAGCCCAAATTTTGGACACCAATTGTGTTAGTACTGTAACAATTGGTGTCGGGAGTGAGATTCGAGGCCCGACCAAATTTTGAAAAAAAAAACGAATAGAGGAAAAAAAAAAAAATTTGGTCAAAATTTGGAGCGGCCGAAATTCGTTTTGTTTTACAAAACCCGAATTTTGAAAGTCGCGCTATGGCGGATCAAGACGGCTGGGGTCCGGTTAGGGAGAGTGAAGCAGGGTCGGTCCAGGACCAAATTGAGGGACATGAGGGACATGAGGAGAGCGAAACAGCGGGGGTAGCAGACGCGCGAAATGGCGCCTCGCACATAGCTACGGCGGCCGCACCCGCTGCACAAGTGGGAGGGATGGCCCAGATGCAGGTCCTCATGGAGCAATTTATGGCGCAAATGCAGGCGTCCCTCAAACTGCAGAGTAACCAATTGGGGAACCGGATGGATGCTCAGGGTGAGCGATTGGAGGGCCAAATGAGGGTTGATAGTGGGCGATTAGAGGGCCAAATGAGGGGTACCGGTGAGGGATTAGAAAAGAAATTTGAGGGGTTAGACAACGGGATAAAAGAGGTGAAACATGGGTTAGAGGGGGTAGAAAATAGAATGGCTGCCCAGGAGAATCAGATAGAGGGAGTGAAAAATGGGTTAGAGGGGTTAGAAAACAGTATGGAAGGCAAATTGAGGGACATGAGGGACCAAGCGGAAAGGGAAGTTAAACAAATGGAGCAGCAGATAGAGGGGGTCAGAATGGGGGTAGAAACCAAACTGGATGCTCACAGGGAGGAAATGCAGCAGATGAGGGTGGCATCTGGGCAGGAGATGCAAGTGATGGGAGAGGAGATCAGAAGAGGAGTGAGTGAGGAGGTCGGAGGAGTGCGCGAGGAGGTGAGGCACTGTAAGGAGCACATGGAGAAGGAGGTGAGAAAGGGGACTGTAAAGTTACAGGGGGGCATAGAGGTCCTGACGCAGGAGGTGGAGCAGCTAACAGAGGGACAAAAAGAACTAACGGATCAGGTAAAGAGGAACACTGCGGTATTAGGAGGTTTAAAAGCGACACAAAACGACATAAAAAACGACTTGATAGCGACGAAGAGGGAATGTCAGATGGTACGTGAGGGACTGACAACGAGGTTGGACGAGGTGATAGAGGTAATGGAGACGAAGGACCGGCAGGTGAGGACGCACCTGGAAACGGTCAAGGTAGCCTTGGAGGACGAGCTTGAGGAGACGTACCGGGGAATAAAAGAGGTGAAGCACAAATTAGAAGAAGTGGAAGAAGGGATGAGTGAAATTAAGAAGCGACGGAGAGGGGATAAGAAAGAGATAAAAGAGGAGATAAAAGAATTGGTCCAAAGTCTGTGTTTGGATCGTGATGATGTGCTCATTAACCGGATGAGGGATTCGCAGGTGATGGAGGAGAAGCGAAGAGGAAGAGGACCCGGTGTAAGTGGTGACCAATATGGTCGTGCGTATGATGCGCCAGGGGATTTAATAAGCTTGGGGGTCGAGATAGATCCGGGTGTTCGTGAGAGGCCGCTGGTGAAGTGTGCGACAGGTCTGGTGGGCGAAAAAGGAGGTGTGCGAGAAAGTCCGACTCTGGGGTGTGTGAGGAAAAAGTGCGTGCCAAGGAGTGAGTGTGCTGGCGAGAGTGAGTCGGTCGTAGCGCGTGTGCGAGGGAGCACGTGGAAGCGCGGGGTGGTGAGTGTTACAGAGGGTGTGACGGGAGAGTGTGCGCAAGAGTGTGCGCGAGAAAGGTGCGTGACGGACAGGTGCATGAGGAAAGAGTGCGCTGTCAGAAGTAAGGAAGAGTGTCCACCTGTGGTGAGTGTTACAGAGGGTGTAACGGGAGAGTGTGCGCGAGAAAGGTGTGTGACGGACAGGTGCATGAGGAAAGAGTGCGCTGTCAGAAGTAAGGAAGAGTGTCCACCTGTGGTGAGTGTTACAGAGGGTGTAACTGGAGAGTGTGCGCGAGAAAGGTGTGTGACGGACAGGTGCATGGGGAAAGAGTGCGCTGTCAGAAGAAAGGAAGAGTGTCCACCTGTGGTGAGTGTTACAGAGGGTGTAACGGGAGAGTGTGCGCGAGAAAGGTGTGTGACGGACAGGTGCATGGGGAAAGAGTGCGCTGTCAAGAGTAAGGGTGAGTGCGCTGTCAGGAATGGAGGTGGAAGTAGTGAGAGTGACATGGAGCGTGAGTTAGTTGTGACAGGTGAGCGAGGATGTACACCTGGGATGGAAGGATGCACACCTGGAATGGTAGAGCGTGAGTGGGAATGCACGCTGGAGTTGGTGGTGAGGCACGTGGTTGGGTGTGCGAATGAGAGCACACCTGTGATTGTCACAGAGGAGGTGACCGAGGAGGGGGCGCGAAGAGGTGTATTGGTGAGGTGTGCTACCAACGAGTGTGTGCCAAAGTGTTCGGTGGTCAGGTGTGTGACCAAGGCGGTGAGTGGAATGGGTGTACCGAGGTGTGTAAGGAAAGGTACGAGGGGCATGGAAACGGCTGGATGTGTGAGCAAGGAACGGGCTGCGGGGTGTAAGCATGCAGGTGAAGCATCGACATTAAACGGGTTAGAGGTTAGGTCGACTTTTAGCCGAATCGGGCCCTCGGTGCGTGCTGGGCCTCGCTTTGAACGGCCGCGTCCGTGCTCCACTAGGCGGAGCGGGCAGCCCGATAGGAAGGGTCGTTATGGCGACCACGTTTTGTTGAGACGTGCCGGCAGGTCGAGATCGGGACATTGGATGGCTCCACGCCGAGGTGGTGCGTGGGATCTCGGCCCGGGTAAGCCCCCGTCCCTGCCCCGAATGCCGGACGCATCCAGCCGCTGGCACAAAACAACCAGCATCCATTGCTTGGCTTTACGAAGCCGGGCTTTGGACAGGGATTGGCGCACCGAGAGGTATTAGTGAGTCGACTGGGTGATGAGGTTAGTGTTTTGGACCCAAAATTAGAGAAAAACAAAATTTGATGATTGGCAAGGGATTGGCAGTAGTGATTGGCAGATGATGGGTAGTGATTGGCAAATTTTTAATTTGTTGAAATTTGATGTGCAAAATTGGTAGTGAGAGACCCCCGATGTGGTGGGATGGCATCCCTGCCACCCTTCCCCTGAGGGGGGGCAAAGGAGCAATAGTTTATGGGGTGTATGGCAGTGAAAACTAGCCCGGGTGGGTTAGGATATTGTGTGTAGGGATCTAGCAAAGATGACAGTAGGTGACGTTAAGTTTAGTTAGTGACTGATACCTGCAGTGGGGACGCAGGTAGATTAGTATGGATGATAATGACGTGGGAGCGCAATAGTTTAAAGGGACGACTGGGAAGCGCAAGTTTCAGAAGGGGGTAGTTAGCTGAGATGATGCTGTGTGTGTGAGAATTGAACAGGTGTGATTGCACAGGTGTGCAACTGGACAGGTGTGTGGAGCAGTGTATGAGTAGTGAGTGTGTGGATCAGCGCGAATGCGCTTGGGGAGAGAAGGGTGCCGGTGGCACCAGGTGTGAGAGCACAGGTGTGCAAGTACAGGTGTGTGGAGAAAGTTGGAGTAAGTGGTACGGAGTGGTGTGCATGGTGCGAAGGTGTGGATGGGGGAAGAGTGGACCCCCTTTCACGAGTACCCGGGGCGGGTAGTGTAAGTGTTAGGTAGAGGGTACAGGTAAATTGTGGTTGGATATTGGCACTTGTGGTGCGGTTGCAGAATGGTGTTGTGAATGGGTGCATTAGTGTTGTGGAAATGGCTGGGCGTGTAGCCTGTTAGTGTGTGTAGTTGGTTGGGCACTCCACCACTGTGAGGATGTCGGCCAGGTGAGGCCGCAGGTGGGCTCTGGGAGCCGGTAGAGTTGTGGATGGGGCCCGAGGATCCGGAGGACGGACCCGGGTAGCCCAGTGCCAGAGAGGGCACCGAGTGGGGAGAGTGCGAGAGGGCCTTCCCCAGGTAGTTAGGTTAGGGTAAGGAGCAGGTAAGCTCGGAGGCAACTGCAGTGGTGGAGGTGTGCAGGTGGGTAGACCCGCTGGGAGAGGTACACGCCACAGCCCAGAAATTGTGCGAGGGCACCGGGAGATGAATCGGGGGAGTGAGACCCCAAATTGAAAAGCACCACAGTTTGGCCAATGGGAATTGGTTTTTAGAACCCATAGTGTAAGAGGGCCAATGGTTTGGCCGGAGAGAGACCCCGGGTAGTGTAGAGTTGTTAAAGTCATTTAGGAAATAGTTAGGATTGAAGAACCTGTCGCACCATACGCAGCCACTTACCTGTGGTGATGATGATGACTCCACACCTGTGTTTTCTTTGTTCTGTGTGCAGGAAATGAGATTGCTGTGGATTTGTGAGACGCATCACGACGTGGATGAGACATTGGGGTGATTCCATCTCTCCCTCCTTAGGAGGGACTGATGATGAATTGGTGATGGCAAATTTTGATGAGAGTTGAAAATGGCAAATTTGATTGGTTAGGAGGGAGAGAAGACGAATTTGGTTTATGGGAGGAACGGGGAAGACAGTAGGGATGTTTGTCGATTTGTAAAGTAGATGTTTATGGGTAGTGTTGTGTTTTGTGGATGCAGTAAGGGGTAAGGGAGGGGCCATGTAGGTTACCTGGTGGGGGGGGGCGTACGATAGGAACGTACCTGTCTCACCTGGTTCCCATGTGCCCCCAGTGTGCATCACCTTACATTGCGTGCACTTTTGCGCCCTTACCACCTTACTCACTTGTTTCTTCTTTTGTCTCCCACCTCCGAGGATCTGGCTTTGGGGTAGAGAGAGAGGAGAGAGAGGTGCTGGCTGCGCAGTTGTGGGCCTGCACTTTCGCTGTTTGCTGCCGGGATCGATACACCATATGGACCGCAATGTTTGTGGCCACCCACAATGGACCGCAGTTCGTTTGCGGCCAAGCACCACCCGGGGATGGACCTATGGGTCAACGTGGCACCTATGCCATACAGGTGAACCACTTTTAGTTACCACCAAGTGCACCACAAGAAGAGCAAGAGACACCTGCAGGGTTAGGGGTTGTCGAATTTATTTTTATACCAATGAACAATGGTGACTGCACCGGATGGTGCTGACTGTGTGGTGGGGTGGTGCTTTTGATGCTGGGAAAGGGTGCTCTGCACGTTATTAAAGGCCGTCGGCCACAGAGCACTCGTGGGTTGGTGTATCGATGCTGGCAAGCGCGCTCTCTCTATGCATAACATCTGCATGTGTTCCTCCAAAGACAGGTCCTGGATCGTAGTGTAAATAGCAGCGTAGTCTTGTAAATAATGCTCCCTACCGGCTGTATGTTTAGTTTGCGAATTCTTTCCGGATTCGGTTATCCTGTGGGTGTGTTTCTGTGAGGAGAAGGGTGCAACGTCGCAGGGGGACATATTTACTCATTTGTGAATATCTGTAAAACTGTCGCACTCAGGGTAGAGTTAATAGTAGAGGGAACTACATTGCGTGCCACACTAAAGTAGGTAAAAATTTATCGGGTCGGGACGCCCCGAGGGTAGAGAAGGGTGCAATGTTGCGAATATGGAATTTGGCCTCCATATCCGCTTGTAAATATTCCCCTATTTTCTCCAATACTCCCCAACTTTCCCCGATCCCCCATTCCCTAGTCCCATTGCATGTAAATAACAATCAGTAGAGCCGACCTTCCCCTTATTCCCCCATTAAATGTCGTGCCCAGGTCCACCGCACCACACGTAGACAACTTTCGGACATCTTCCTAGTTATTCTTATTCTATGTCAGTTAAGGCCTCGTCTCCATTAATTATGACTCTTCGTTGCACCAGAATGTGATTATATGGCATCAGTAGTGAGTTTAGGACCTTTCCCATACCTCCTTCCATCTTCTTCCCCAACAATTACAACAACAACAGAGGAGATGGCGGCGGAGCGGGGGAGGATGCGTCCTCACACCGGCTCGATTAGCGCCATAGACCATGCGCTCCACGGGGTTACCACGAAGGGGCTCCTTGTCAGCTCCTCGTCAAGGGCGGAGCCTGGTAAACCCCCCGCACGCACCCAATGAGAAGCAACGTGCCGATTCCACGAGGCGGAGCTAACGAGCCGAGGGCGTGTCACTCCCCGCCGGATATACGCGGCCCCGCGCCGGATGTGACGTCAGATGCGCACCCAGCTTGGAGAAGGAAAGCCACCTGCGAGCGCTGAGAGAGATGCGCACCCAGCTTGGAGAAGGAAAGCCACCTGCGAGCGCTGAGTCAGATGCGCCCCCAGCTTGAGCAGACAAGACGCCATCCGAGCGCTGCGACCTCCCCGCATCTCTGGACCGGACCGAGTCGATTCTGACCTTTGAGCCCAGGTGCACCTGGAGCCATCGCTACCCGCCTGTCCTTTCCATCAATCCCCGTGTGAGTCAGCTTTGTCCCGTTTATCTGTCGTCTGTTGGGAATAATATAAGATTGTGTCTAAGTGCTTGTCTTTCTATGCTGTCCCTCTTGTAGTTGTAATCTAACCTTCCGCCTTAATATAACCTCCTCCGGAGGTCTTGAGAACTGAACCCCTGGTGTCGTATTGTGTTATTGTAATCCAGCCGGGTGTCTTCTTTTTCTTATTGAGCCAGCATCGCGCGACTTCGTCAACGTCGAGTATAGTCGGGTAATTTGTGCGGACACGACGGCCATTCCGCTCGGCCCACCTTAACATCAAAGTCGTGTCTGTAACAATATATTCTTTGTGTATATGTATACATTGGCATATATTCTAAGGTTGCGAAGATGGTCCCTCCAATAGCCAATCTGGATGAATTGGAACGTGCATTACATCGGGAATGGAACAACCTGCCACAGCAACGCATACGACGGCTTACAGGGTCTATGAGACGTAGGGTTGAGTCAGTGATCCGATCACGTGGGTCCTACACACGTTATTGACGCAAAGATCGCTAGAGGTCTTCTCAGAACAATGACTGTACGTTAGAAAACATAAACGTCATCCACACTGTCCGTGATGGACCTATAGCTCCATACTTAAATTGAGGTGAAAATATGCCTAAAATTCCCAAAAAATTTCACCTTAAATTATTCAGAATAAAATATTGAAAACGGCATGATTGTTATGTTTTTATGTGACCATAATATCACTTCTCCAGAAAATATAGCAATATCATGGGTATATTACACTGTTTTGACGACAACAAACTTGTAATGTGCGAGGTTGTAAAAAAACGGGGGGGGTGCTTAACTTAATTCTTTGTGTATATATATATATCGCTTTTCGCCATATCACTCAAAATTCTCATTTCCGGATCTTCACCAAAATCGAATCAATTATTTTTGTCACACACCCAACCTGTCCCCCAAGTTTTGTCCAAATCCGTCCGCAACTTTTTGTGACATCCTGCTCACAGAGAAACAAAAAGGACGAGTGAAAAGACAACCTCCATCCAAATTTGATGGCAGAGGTAATAAAACTGAGAAATGTTCCTTCACATGCAGCAAGCCGGATCATTGTAATCAATTTCATTACAGTCATTTGTGGACACCGTGCGTATGTCCCTGGGAGGACTTTGTTAAAAAGTTGGCATTGTCAGGGTGTTTTCGAAAAGGCATGATAGGCCACATGGCCAGGTCGTGCGTTCAAGTTCCTTGTAACACTGGAGCCAACATTGGTTACAAAATTTAGGAAAGTTACAAAACAAACGAAAATCACGTGAAACACTGAGGGATGAAGCAATAAGGGGAAGGAGGGATATGAGAAGGGAAGGAGTAAAAGGTGAAGAAGGATGAAGCAATAGCACCCTCCAGCGATTGAACGTGCATAAAGGGTTGGGACAGTTAAACAACATCAGCATGGGTATTATGCATGCAGGTTTTCGTTTTTCCCTGTGCACCTTAGATATGGACTGGCAGGATACCTGAGAGGTAAGCACACTCACCTCTAAGTTGTGTAGCCTGGGTTCAAATCCAGACTCAGCTACAAACTGCAATCCTGGTGTTTCACAGGCAAAGTGATTCATCAATGGGGTACTGTCTTCTCTGATGGATGTTAAACTGGGCATCCCATCTACCAGCATCCTGAATAAATTACAAATGCCTGCCTTGGAAAGGCAACGGCAAACCATGTGGTGTAAACCATTTGGCATCTATGCAGCTCAAGTGTTCTTCCCATATCTCCAGAGGCAACTGTAACATGTCTAAAAGAGACTAGACATCGTCTGGGATGTCTACCAGAAAGATTCATTGAAGGTAGTCACACAAAACAGGCATGGGCAAAGAGTGTGAAGAAAAGTGGAATTCAACACTCAATCCCTGGAAAATGGGAGCAAGTCCTCCATCTTGATGAGAACAAGACTGAACTTTTAAGCTATTGGCTGAGCAGTGTCACGATCGAGACTGATAAGCAGGTAATCACCACATGAGGATAGAGTTATTTGTTTGAAACCCTCGGACACGTCAGGTTTACAGTCCTGTCCGCATGAGGAAGCTGACAGTCAGACTGTTCTGCATAAGTTGGATACTGCCCAAAAATGGACGTCAGAAGATTATGTTGAGGACAGAGGCAATGACCAGATGACTGTTAATGGTGCCAGACAACAACTCTTCACAAGGAAAGGCAGAGACATTGGCAACATTCCCTCAACAAAATCAGCATGGTTACAGCGTACTTGGAGGGCAGCATATTAAGGAGCACATATCTGGGGTCAATGTTTCCTTCGATGTTTCTCCACAACTGCCAGAACCAAGTGAATGGGAATAGGCTAAGAACTCGGAGGGAGTCTGGGAACCTCGGTTTTTTTTATTTGGTTTTTTTTTATATTCAATTCAGACTAGAAAGACACTTCGATGTTAAGACGTCGATTGATATGCCTCCACCCACATTATTACATCATTATAAAACTTGCACCAAGTTTGCTTTAAATCCATTCAGCCATTCTCAAATTATCACATTTTTACCAGACATGACCTCTGACTTTTTTTTTTTTTTTTTTGTATACAGAATCGAGGCTCGTGAAAGAGCTAACATTTATCACACAAACAAATCAAACAGACAAACAAACAAAGTATATAAAAAGGGGAGCGGTAGACAAGATGGGGAGAGAAGGGGAAGCACATAAACACAACATTTGAGAGCAGGGACATCAGGAATGTGTGGGAGGGAGAGGGCTTGGGGGGAGGCGGTGTGGGAAGGGGGGGGGGGGGGAGAAGTATAAACACAAGGACACCAAGGACTTCCAGGAAAGAAGTTGGTATTTCAAAAAAGTGGATTTGGGGTGAAATTAGCAGGGGTAGAAAAGATCAAGGTTTTGCATGGGGGAAGATAAGAGATGGTGGTGAACAGCTGTTTTAAAGACCTGGAGGGAGGAGTGGGATTGAAGGAGGAGTGAGGGAGTTTGTTCCAGAGGCGGGAGAAAAGAGGAATGAAGGAGTGAAGGTGAGCAGAGAGTCTTGATTTTGGCAGTTTAACCATAAGAGGGTTGCAGGTAGATCTTGTGCGACCTGTAGGAATATTTGGGGGACAGAGCCCAGAGAGAGCTGGAGGAGCAAGGCCGGAGAGGAGTCGGTAGAAGACAGAAAGACCACCAACCTGCCTGCGGACCTAAAACCTCTTAACCCGAAAATTTAATCAGTTCATGTTTACATCATTATACATACCTGTACAAAGTTTTAATAATTCAAATCCATTCAGCTGTTTCACATGTAATCACATTTTTACCTGACATGACCCCTGACCTTTGACCTTGGGACCCCAAAATCTAATCATTTAATCTTAACATCATCATACATATATGTACCAAATTTGAATTAGATCAATTCAGCCGTTCTCAAGTTATAGACCTATAATACTAGTTGTGGGTGATACCATCGATTCTTTGTAATCGCGATTACTGATTAATTTTGCAAGGAGTAATCGAGAGTCATTGACTACTCGGTCTGATTTTTGGCAGTTTTTTTTTGTGTTTTTTTTTTGGGGGGGGGGGGGGGGACGAGACGGGGTGTCTTCGAGACGGGGACTAGTTATTTATTGTAATCTTTGAGTTGATTTTTTTTGGGAGGGGGTGTCTTTTCAAGTTTATTTTTCAAATCATTGTTAGAATCGCAATGCAAAAAATGAAAATGAAGACGAAATCAATTTATTTGCAGCAAGTTTTTAACGGCATGTACAATATAGGAACATGACTTTACAAGTTCTTGTTAACGAACAAATACATGTTGACATGCTTGTCTTTGAGGCGATTTCTCTTCTCTGAAATCAGCTCTCCGGCTTTGGAATAAAGTCGCTCCGACGGCACAGATGTTGCTGGTGCGCAGAGATATTTTTTTGCCTGCTTTGCCAACAGAGGGTACATAAAATTAATCACAATTTAACGAGATAAATCTAAAATAAATCGAAATAAAACAATTTAATAGCTTTTATAATAATTTAATAGAATTTGGCATCTGTCAATCACGAGGACATCGGCGACCATCGACTCATCCAAGTAACCGACGACTCATGAAGTAACCGATTACTCCACCATTCGTACCAGTAATCAAAGTAATCGATTACGCCTATCACTACCTATTAAGCCCCAGTCATACCGGCCATTTTCAGGCCACGAATCGCCACGACCTAAGATCGGGACGACATTCTTGGCCAGATCGTATTGGGGTCCTGGCGATTCCTGGATGATCGGGGGTGTACTTGGCAGTTCGGGTCGAGAGGGGAAGCCGCCCCGACAATTTTGAACTGTTCAAAATTATCGTGGTGATTCGTGGCGTTTTTCAAACTCTTGCTGCTGTCTGGAGGGTGTCGTACGGGCGCGTGTGGGCATCGGGAAAATGGTCGTGGAGTGTCTTGCGGCGGTCGGGAAACTTGGCTGCCACGATTCGCTCCGCATCCAGCAAGCACTGATACGACCGCCGTACGTCCTCACATGGACGCCGTACAACTGCCATCACGATCTTCCAAGAATTCCCCCGATCCATCCCGACCACGTTCGCGCAGCAGTACGACGACTCACGATCATTGCCGATCTCTCACGAATTAACAAGACTCCGCCATGACTGCCGTAAGCATGCAGTAAGCACCAGTAGGCGCCAGTACGACCTGTCACAAGACCGGGTATATATAGGCGATCCCCGGCGGCGAAATCATTTCATCTCCTGATTCCAAGCTGGTCACATCGATCACATCCAAGCTGGTCACGGCGGCCGCGTGATTGTGCACGTCTTCCTGGATCCCCTCCCCCTCTTCCTGGCTGGTGGCATCATTGGAAGGCTTGGAGTTGATGATTTATATAAACGACATACAAAAATAACGTGAATTAGCGTCGTCTGAATTTTAAGATCGTAGTTAGGTCGGCGTGATTCTTGGCCGTTCTTATATAGGGCAAGGACGGCCGCCGCGCAGTCGGGCTCGGACGGGTGGGCACGTACGCGTGCGTACTGCGGTCGTAGTGCCGTCGTAGTGCGGTCGTAGTGGGATAGGGGTGGATCGGGGCGGATCGGGGCGAAGACCTGTGGGCACGGGCTAGGACTTGTGGAGATCTTGCCGCGCACCTGGCGGATCGGGCTTTGTCGGCGCGGCGGTCACGGCGCGATCGTACGGGAGTCGTGGCAGGGGTGTTTTGGTATGACTGTGGGAAAATTTACAGCCGATCTTGCCGAAAAGTCATGTTGGTGCGGGGAATCGCCAGATCGGGGGTGATCGGGGCGATTCGTGGCCACTCAAATCCAGTATGACTGGGGCTTTACTGACTTTGTCTTTGACCTCAAAGTCACCAGTTAATCTTTACATCATTATACATACCTGTACCAAGCTTGAATTAGATCACTTCAGTCGTTCAAGTTTTAGACCTATTAGAACTTTGACCTTTCACCCCAAAATCGAATCAGTTCATCTTTACCTCTATACATACCTGCACCAAGTTTGACTAAGATTCCATCAGCCGTTCTCAAGTTATCACGGTAACGAAAACCTATCATGGATGGACGGACGGACAACCTGAAAACATAATGCCTCCGGCGACTTCGTCAACGGAGGCATAAAAAGTGGCGGCCATTTTGAAAATAGTACTGTTCAGGATGCATTCTGACATTTCTCCATTTCCAAATACTTTTGTGTGTAATAAACTACCATTCTGCCAAATTTCATGTTTGTAGCACATTATGCACAATTTTTCTTGTCAAGAAGTGAAAGAGTTTGGAGTGAAAAAAAGGTTTGGCTGAGAAAGAAAACTCGGTAAACATGGTGTCTCCGCTTACACCCATTCTGGTAATGTAAACCATTAAAACGATAAACCTTTTGTTGAGCTAGTGTAAAAGCCACAAATACAACCGAAACAGCCTTTATTACCCACAATCCTTACACGTTTGGTTAAACGTACAACAAACTGCTTCATGAGCACCGACAGGACGATTCATTTGTCTTACCTCCTGATAGCAAATAAAATTGTGCATTGTGTAGTTCAAAGTAAGCAACCATCATGGACACGAGCGCATGTGGGCCATGAGCGCATGAACCCTCAAAAGGCCACAAACAAACGAAACAAAACGACGGCTGTCGTACAAAGCCAGTGGACATTCCCAAGCATCTGTTGCACCATTATAATAGTCTTGTATCAATGGAATTAATTTTTTAAAAGGATAACAACATGGGAGTACCAAGCCATAAAGACAACCTTGCTCCCAAAGGTATTAACATAAAAAAACCAAAGAAAGGATATTCCAAAATACAAACCAAAATCCAATCCCCAGAGGGTATGAGACAGTCATGGCATCTTTGGTGAGTGACTGGACTGGAGAAAATAAAAAATATATGGTTAGGATTCAAAATAATCCAGCGGTATCAGTGGTGAACAGATTTCTGCAATCACGTGGGCAAAAACCCACAAGTTGAAATGAATATCATTGAAACCTTAAAATGAGTGAGATAGACAACGACAAGTGATAATTTTTGGAAGAAACTCCACCGTGGCTCTCTGCCGAAGGTGAAGAGGAGGAGACGACTCGGACGGAAACGACAGGTTGCATTTGCGGTGACAAAGGTCGGTTTCCGTTTTTAAGCATTCCCTACCAGTTTCACAACCACACTATTGCAGCAAGCCAGTTACGCATGAGATAGCGCAATAGTTACTTTGGAAACGAATGAATGCGAGAGTGCAAAGACAGCAAAAAAGCTTGGCCATACACCAGGAGTGTGTAAAAGCCACTGGATTTGCTCTTGCTGGAGTATTCAGCCCTGGCGTGAAAGAAGCTTAAAAAATTGTTTGCACAACCAACGTGCAGAGCGAGTGCAGTGAAGCTCACAGCAACACAAGCAGCCCTTAGTGAGTACAGCATTTAAGAGTTCGACCATAAACACCAAAAATCATTTACAAAAGCACATTTGCAATAATCAAGTAAAGGTTTTGCTTTTCTCGCAATAACAGACGCCTGTTAGGGAAGCAAAAACCTAAAATGATAAATCCCCTTTTCTCCCTGGAAGGTAAAGTAAAATGGCAAAGCAGCATATTTCAAAAAGAAAAATATACATAAACGAGATGAGAATACAAAAACAATAACATAAAAAGCATCAAAAAACCATCGACATGACAAAAACATGACTCATCACAGTAGAGAGTCATCATACGGAGAAAAAAAACATGGTGTTGGAAAAATAAAAGAATAAAACATACCATACCAGAAATCTCTTGATCATAAACCAAGAAGCACCACACACATCCCAGCAAAGCACAGCATGCAGTAAAGAACGGAAGTAAACAGCGGTCTAGTGCAATGGTTCGGAAGAACAGCATGTCAGGGAGAAAAACAAACAAAACAAAAAAACATGTGGATAATTTGAGGATGAACAAGTTGAAAATACTAAATTAATCTAAAAGGGTGGGTTTCAGGTGGAAGGGATGGGTACAAGGAAGGAAGAACTGCATTAGAAGGGTGCAGCGACCGATTACAAGGCGAAAAGCTCGGCGAGCAGCGACGGGACCCGTGGATGTCCGGCCATGTCGTTTGGCCTAGATGAGCGGCACTGGGTTTTCGGCTGTGAAAACTGTGCTGTTCGAGTTCGCCGGCACTCCCTCTTCGGGTACACCAGGGTCGCTCTGCCATGTCTCCTCAGAATCCTTTGGCTGAGGGTTTAAATATCGGGAAGAAGAGTCAGATCAACAAACTGGACTCGTAGGGTAAATGCAAGCAACATTCCCAAGAAAAGTGCTGCATCAAAGCAAATTAGAACTGCATGTTTACAGGTTGTACGAGTACAAGTGTGGCATTGGTGATCAGGATGTCTGACTGTTATTCGCATGGCATATCATCGAATGCAACCATTTTAAATACAGTTTAAAACATTAATCCAGTCAGAAATGCCAATGAGAATTGTAAAATGGGGGAAAATGAACCTATATATTAAGGAGTATTTTACATACTAGTGGGCACTCCCACCCTCCAGACATGAGTACTGTACCCTCCTCGGCCTTCCATCGATGGGAAATGTTCTGAGACATATTCTTGGAAAAGCACTTTATAATTTTTTAAATAAATTTTATTAATCACAACATATCATACTCCATATCAATTTTGAGAAGGTTCCATTATATATACTGTTGCGGATATGAGGATTGCATTTTTTTGATTGTGTTGTATTGTGGTAAATTGGTGATGAATATTGTTTATTCTGCGCCTCCTGCCTCCGGAGCTGTGTAAAGGTCAAAGGGCGTCCCATAATTAGTCCAAGAGCATGCACGTCAGCCCATCATAGAATACACCTGTTCGATAGTTATATCTTATTATGTGTTTTAGGGTAAGGCTGTGTCTCCCATTAATTGAAATACTCCATTGCATCAGTGAAAGAGATAGATTCCCTTCATTCCCATTCCCAAAACTTTCATTTCCCCTTTCGTCATTGCCAGGCCTCGAGTGCCATTGCCAAGAATCTCCCCTCCAATTGCCGCCATTGACCACGAGGCAGGGTCGGAGAATAAAGGCGTGTCTCCACCTCGTCATAGAGGGGAGGAGTGAGCCAGCCCCACTCGACCAACCATGAGCCAGGGGTTTGGCTAGATAGGGCGGAGGAAGAGTGATCGGGGAGGTTCGCAAAGGTTGAGGGGCGGGTCCTATATAACCCACGGCAGGGCGTTTCCCGAGGAGATGAGCTTTTACAGGGAGACGAGAGGGAGTCCAAGCAGTTGGGTCCAAGAGATGCGCTTTGAGTTGGGTCCGGGAGATGAGCTTTTACAGAGAGACGAGAGGGAGTCCAAGCAGTTGGGTCCAAGAGAGGCGCTTTGAGTTGGGTCCGGGAGAAGTCCAGAGTTGAGCTGCAGCTCGAGCCACCGAAACTGCACTTACTGCAGCTCGAGCCACCGAAACTGCATTTACTGCAGCTCGAGCCACCGAAACTGCATTTACTGCAGCTGGAGCCACCGAAACTGCAGCCACAGCAGCGTGAGGCCTGGACGGCAGTTTGGAGCAGGGCCGCGAAGGAGCGGCGGCTGCCCAACGAGTCGATCGTGCTGCAGGACCAGTTGGACCTCCCTATCCCACCAGCCATCCATCTCCCACCAGTCCTATCATCATTCCCCGCGTGAGTCTGTCCTTGTTTGTTCTGTCCCTGGGTTAATTAAGCTTGTATAAGCTAAGGATTTCACTGTGTCACCTGCGTCTCATGTGCCTGTAAATAAACGTGACTGCTTTCTTCCTGCTTATATGTGTAAATAATAAACCCAGTTAATCTTCTGTACGTCTTCTTCCTCTTTGCATTCGGTCGCTTTAGAGTTTTCCATATTGAGCAGCTGCGGTGCGATACGGCCAACGTTTGGGGTTGAATCGGGTTAGTCGGGGAATAACTGTTCGGCCGCGGTTACACCACCGCTCGGTCAAAATAACATCTTAACCGCGTCCGTAACAATACATATATATATATATATTATATACATACACACACACACATACACATACATACATACATACATACATACATACATAGAACCCCCTAACTTGACAAGGAAGCAAGGCACATATAAAGTCTCACTCCAGCAATTGCTGCACGACATGTTTGCAAGTGTCACCTGCCACACGAACACTGTTTCTGCCCTGCTTATCACCAGTTAGGAGGTTTGCAGTCAGGAATATTAAATTTAACCAAAGAAACACACTGACCCTATGACATGACGCTCACGTCATGTGCATAAATTATACCAAACTAATATTAATTTGTGTTTCCCACGTGTCACCGTCACCCTCCCCACAGGCAAGCCAGTAAGGGTAGCCGGTTTAAGTCACAGACTAACAGACCATGCTGCAGGTAACACTGGGGTACATGTTACCAGTGGCTGTCAATAGACCGACCTGACCTTTGTGTTGGTTTTTAAATTGTGTTTGTGCATTCTATGTCAAAAGCGTGCAATCACCAGCCGATCGCAAGGACATCAAGGTGAACTCGAGTGAGAATTGTTTTGCAATACATGTCCCCTACCGATGTGAAATTTTTTCAAAGTCCTAAAAGGGCATAACAGAAAAATTGATGAAACATCCTGAAACTCGAACTTGTTCTGTAACTTATCATAATAAAGCCATGTACCATGTTTCTGTTTAATAAGTTAAAAGGCATGGGAAAAGTCTGAAAAACCACAGGTGGGACAGAGGAACAGATGGATGGAGAGAAACCTTTCGTCCCCTAAGGTATATTTCTGGTGAACCCGGTAGGGTATAATAAACAAGTGTGGGTATCTCGGTGGTTTCCCACATTGGGGTAGGGTATAGAGGAGGGGCACTTTGCATTCCCACTCAACCTAGCTTTCAGCATTTTTGTAAACTTATCAAGATTTGGAATCTTCAATTGTGCACAATGCATGAAATAGTAGAATGAAAATTGCTACTGCAAAACGAAGAATGAAGAACTATTTTTGCTGATAAAGGCCAGTGTTGTTCTGTATCGCCAGGCTGGTAGAGCAATGGATGGAAGCAATAGCACGTTGAATGAGGTGCTATGCACCATGGGAAGCAAGAAGCAGCTGCTGTTGTGTGGGCATCAATCCTTCATTACCACACCTCAAGCATCATTCTTTTCATTCTACCTATTACTATTGGAAACCGTTTCGTTTTGTGTATTTGTTTTGTTATTGGAGCGATGTTATTTGAATTTTTATAGGGCTCCCTCCTTTCCTTTCCACTTAAAACAATTAGGCTTTATAGAGGAAGTGTGTGGCTCTTGCAGCAATTGAAAGTTAGGTGAGAAAGGGAGGGGAGGGGGTAAAACCATGAACAAACCAGAAGTCTGTCACATTTACCTACTATGGCCATTGAAAATGGTTTTGCAGCAAAATGCGAGTCAAAAACAAGCGTCAAAATTAGAACGGCGCTCGGTACAGAGCATACCTCGGTCAGGCTGAACAGTTTACGTTTTGTATCCACTGATAGTTCAGATCTGGATCCGACATGAGCCAAAATCGAAATCTGTTTGTTCTCATCACTTACCCAACTCATCCACCAAGTTTTGCCATAAGTCATCCACAACTTTTTAAAATACCGTGTTATATATCGTTTTTGGCCCTATCACTCAATAGTGAAGAATCACTTAGAAAATTAAATAATTCTCGTGTCCAGATTTGTATTCTGATCTTCACCAAAATTAAATCAATTCTTCCTTGTCACACACCCAATCTGTCCACCATGTTTAGTCCGAATCTGTCCACAACTTTTTGAGATATTTTGTCCACAAACAGCCAAACAGACAGGGGTGAAAACATAACCTCCATCCAGCTTCAGTGGTGGAGGTAAAAAGACCCACCTTGTTGCCGAACATGGTGACACTGACTTTTTCCTCAAACGAGCGAAAAGATGGCGAATTCCTGCACAAACACAAACAACCATCTGCTGGTGAAAGTATTCAAAATCAGATGTCAGACCGATGATACATTTATCTTTTCTTGTTTTGAATGTTTAATGTCATTCAAAACTGTCGCACTCCAACACTGCCTGTGTAGCACCCTCATCATACCAACAGTTCACATACAGTACAGCATTTTGACTAATTTCTCACGTTTGAGTATAGTGTCGTACATTTAATGCGTGTGGTGCGGTACGTTTCACAGCATCGTAATCAGGCGAAAAAGCATCGTCAGGATCTTCCTAATGTCAAATGTGAAAGAGCTGGCCTTGTGAACTCCAAGCACAGATATGAAACAGGAACATTTACTCATACAGATAACATGCATCACGTTGGACTCAATTTCAAGGGAATACTTGAAGCAATGCGTCCACCTGATAAAGCAATGCGTCTCGGGATGTGCTTTCGCCCTCTGCGCTATTCAGTGGCTACCACTAAGTGACAATTGCCGACAGTCATACACCACCGATATCAAAGGAGTCGACTTTACGTTGCAGTCACGTGCTCACACAAAGCATTTGATATTGAACATTTGTAATGTTTTTGTGAATCATGCTGTACGACGAGTGCTCGTTACAATGCGACATCACATATCAAATAGGGCGACAAATACATCAGCCTGAGAACCAGGCACGCACCATTAGATATAAAATAAATTAGTAGCTCAGCTTTGTGTGTTGTGCCAGAACTAGTGGTGAGAAAAAGTTTGTGAACCCTTTAGAATTCCCTGTATTTCTGCATAAATTTGACCAAAATGTGATCAGATCTTCATCTAAATCCTAATAATATACACAAAGAATTAAGTTAAGCACCCCCCCCCGTTTTTTTACAACCTCGCACATTACAAGTTTGTTGTCGTCAAAACAGTGTAATATACCCATGATATTGCTATATTTTCTGGAGAAGTGATATTATGGTCACATAAAAACATAACAATCATGCCGTTTTCAATATTTTATTCTGAATAATTTAAGGTGAAATTTTTTGGGAATTTTAGGCATATTTTCACCTCAATTTAAGTATGGAGCTATAGGTCCATCACGGACAGTGTGGATGACGTTTATGTTTTCTAACGTACAGTCATTGTTCTGAGAAGACCTCTAGCGATCTTTGCGTCAATAACGTGTGTAGGACCCACGTGATCGGATCACTGACTCAACCCTACGTCTCATAGACCCTGTAAGCCGTCGTATGCGTTGCTGTGGCAGGTTGTTCCATTCCCGATGTAATGCACGTTCCAATTCATCCAGATTGGCTATTGGAGGGACCATCTTCGCAATTTGTCGTCCCAACATGTCCCAAACGTGCTCGAGGGGGTTCAGGTCAGGACTGTACGCAGGCCAGGGGATGGTTGTCACAGCACCTTGCTCCAGCAAGGCTCGGACGCGTCTCGCACGGTGAGGCCTGGCGTTGTCATCCATGAAGATGGGTCTGCTGGCGAGGGTGTGGTCATCGAAGTGCGGGATTACGGTGGTATTCAGGATTTCCGGACAACGCCAGGCCTCACCGTGCGAGACGCGTCCGAGCCTTGCTGGAGCAAGGTGCTGTGACAACCATCCCCTGGCCTGCGTACAGTCCTGACCTGAACCCCCTCGAGCACGTTTGGGACATGTTGGGACGACAAATTGCGAAGATGGTCCCTCCAATAGCCAATCTGGATGAATTGGAACGTGCATTACATCGGGAATGGAACAACCTGCCACAGCAACGCATACGACGGCTTACAGGGTCTATGAGACGTAGGGTTGAGTCAGTGATCCGATCACGTGGGTCCTACACACGTTATTGACGCAAAGATCGCTAGAGGTCTTCTCAGAACAATGACTGTACGTTAGAAAACATAAACGTCATCCACACTGTCCGTGATGGACCTATAGCTCCATACTTAAATTGAGGTGAAAATATGCCTAAAATTCCCAAAAAATTTCACCTTAAATTATTCAGAATAAAATATTGAAAACGGCATGATTGTTATGTTTTTATGTGACCATAATATCACTTCTCCAGAAAATATAGCAATATCATGGGTATATTACACTGTTTTGACGACAACAAACTTGTAATGTGCGAGGTTGTAAAAAAACGGGGGGGGTGCTTAACTTAATTCTTTGTGTATAGATAAAGAGAACCTGATTAAACAAATAGCACACAAAAAAAAAAATCTACTTTTTCATTTATTTATTGAGCAAAATGATCCACAATTCAATTTCTTTGTCAGAAAAAGTACGCGTGTGAACCTTGAGGTTAATTAACTCAATTAAGGGGGGCAATTACAGAAAGGTGTTTCAATCGATGGGATGACAATCAGGAGTGAGTTTGGTTTGCCCTGTCCTATATGAAAAAACATAAACTTTGTTCGTCACTTTCAGAGTTTGGTCTTCACCACATGGGTTTGCGGAAGCGTGTCATGCCCTGGTCAAATGAGATTTCTGATGACCTCAGAAAAAGATTCGTCGATGCTTATCGGTCCAGAAAGGGTTTACAAGACCATTTCTAAAGATGCTGGGCTCCACCAATACACCGTCAGGCAGATAGTATTAAAATGGAGAAAATTTTCCAGGAGCAGTCGTCCAACGAACATCACTCCAAGAGCAAGGCAGACAAAAACCCAGGAGGTCAACAAAGACCCAGGGCAATGTCTAAGGATCTGCAGGCCTCTCTTCTATTGGCAAACATCAATCAGTCTTCATGAGTCCACCATCAGGAAAACACTGAACAATGGTGTGCATGGGAGGGTAACAAGGAGGAAACCAATGCTCTCCAAGAAGAATATTGCCGCTCATCTCAAGTTTGCCAAAGACCACCTGGATGATCCAGAAGGCTATTGGAAGAATGTTCTGTGGACAGACGAGTCAAAGGTTGAACTTTTTGGCTAAAATGAGAAACGTTATGCTCAGCGAAAAACCAAACTGCATTCCAACACAACAGCTTCATCCCAACCATGAAGCATGGTGGTGGGAGTGCCATGGTTTGGGGTTGTCTTGCTGCCTCAGGACCCGGACGGCTTGCCACCATTGATGGAATCATTAATTCTGGATTTTCTTGTGCTATTTGTTTAATCAGGTTCATCTTTATCATTAGGACTTGGATGAAGATCTGATCACATTTTAGGTCAAATTTATGCAGAAATACAGAAAATTCTAAAGGGTTCACACTTTTTCTCACCAATGTTTGAGGTAGCAAGATTGAGAAAGGAAAGGTAGACATTGCAAAATGACACTTGATGAGGGATAAAACAAAAATGCAGAGACCGAGCAGCAGAATAAAACCCCACGTGGGCACACAGCAGTAAACGGTACCTTAGGGCTGGCAGGCTAATGGAGTTACGAATGGAAAGACTGCATCAGAGAGCAAGGGACAAAGGCAGAGGTAGAAAGAAAAAAAAGTCAAAGACTACTTGGCCCTTTTAAAAAACAAATGACTGCCATGCTTTTTGGGAAAATTCAACAATTAAAATCCTGACTTCTCACCGACTTCCCTGCCAAGGTGAAGGCCAGACCTCATGTTGATGGCTGCCACATTCATGTGCCATCATCCTATAGCTCCCAGGCTTTATCCAGTATCAAAACCAGGTGGTGGAGAATTTCAACCCCAGGACACCTTGGACATTTTGATGCTGTTTAAATGTCTGAGTACAAAATCTTAGTGAAAGTGACGAAGGTTCATTTCCACAATACTGGTATGGAAATGGCTCTTAGGGTTCAACACTGTTTAATTAATGTAGTTCAGTTTTGTCCTTGGTACATGTCTCAGAATAAGAATAAAGTAATTACTTGTGATATTAGATATGCGGCGCTTATGTAAAAGATAAACGACGTCTCTCCCTGCTAATGTCTGTCTAAAAATCCCAACTGGTCTGACTCCATTTTTAATGTCCTCTCTGTAATCTGTCCTTTATGTTCCTTTTTAGCATTTTGCTAGGCCTTGAGGCACTAGGCACTTTGGGGTCTTTGGGGTATTCTGGTATTTTGACCCTTTTTGGTATTATGGGTCTTCATGGTCTTTTGGATGTTCATTGTCTTTTGGGTCCTCAGGGTCTTTGGGATATTTTAGGTATTTGAGGGTCTTCGGGGTCCTCTGGGTCTTTTGAGTATTTAAGGGTGTTCAGGGTCTTTTGTCTTTAGAGTATTTTGGTTATTTAAGGGTCTTCGAGGTCTTAAAGGGTCTTCAAAGGTCAAAGAGGTCTCAGCAGTCCAAAGGGTCGAAAGGTATATTCCAACAGTACGTAATTAACAGACATACAAAATTAATAGACATAATTTAGGTATTAATTTGTTCTTTTTTATTATTTATTTGTTCTTATAAAAAAAAAAATTGGTTTTTTTTATACAAGATCAAGGCTCGTGTAAGAGCCAACATTAATCACAAAAAAACAAACTGACAAAAAAACATATGATAAAGGGAGCGTGAGACAAGATGGGCAGAGAGACGGAAGCACACAAGTACAACAGTAGAGAACAGGGACATCGGAAGATCTGTGGGAGGGAGAGGGCTTGAGGGAAGGAGGCATGGGAATAAAACACATTGACACTGCTAGGACCTCCAGGAAATAAGTCGGTATTTCAAAAAGGTGGAAGGGGTAAATTCACGGAGGGTAGAAAAGATCAAGGTTTTAGATGGGGGAAGAAAAGAGATGGTGGTGAACAACAACAACAACAACAATAGGCATTTTAAGGACATTTTCCCTGCTAGAGCGGGGGTTAGCCTTACGGGCCCCATGACAATCTTCTCCATTTTGCCCTATTTTCTACATCTCCACTTGTTAACCCCCTTGCCCGCATTTCTTCTTCCACCACCTTCAGCCAAGTCTTTCTCGGTCTTCCCCATCCTCGACATTAATTTCCATCACTCTTCTCAACCAGTCACTTTCATCCTTCCTCAACACATGACCAAACTATCTCAACCTGTTTCTCTTCACAGCATCCATCACAGGCTATATTCCCATCATCTTTCGCAATTCATCATTTGTCTTCCTTTCTCTCAACGATACTCCACAAATCCACCAAACAATTCGCATTTCCACCATTTCCAGCCTTCGTTGCTGCTCGAACTTCATTGCCCATGTCTCGCTCCCATAAATCATAACACTTCTCACACATGCAGCATACACCTTTCCCTTCAGCTTTAACGACACTCCCCTCCTCGACAGCACGCCACTCAGTTCCCGAAACTTCTTCCATGCACATCTCACTCCAGCAACCGTTGACGAGTCTGATCCACCTTCTCCATTCAGCACGTCTCCTAGGTAGCAAAATGTTTTCACACCTTCCAGCTTCACACAGTCTCCAAGATCAAACTCAACATTTGCTCCATCTGCAGCTCCCTCTGTGCACACCTTACACTTGAATGTAGATGCCACAATGGTTAATGACCCTCTCAGACCACTACATTTTGATGAACCCACTCAGCGCACATTGTACATTAAATGGAGTTCACTCCGACACCCTTCCTGCACACAGTACACGGCCACTTCCCAGTTCTTTCCACCTCACCACATGCTTTACCACTTGCCATCACCTTCGTTTTTCCGATATTCACCTTCAGACCTTTTGTCTCCATACAATCCTTCCAATTGTTCATCTTCTCCTTCAGTCCATCCATACTCTCCGCAATCAACACCAGATCATCTGCATACAACAACTCCCACGGTAAACCCTCCTTTATGTTCCGAGCCAGCACCTCCATCACAGCTACAAATAGTAGTGGACTTCGTACCGATCCCTGATGCACTCCCACCTTCACCTCAAACTCACCACTGTTCCCGTCCTTCGTCCTTACAGCTGTGCGCGCTCTCTCGTGCATTGCCATCACTACTCTAATCAACCATTCCTCCGCTCCTAACTTCCTCAATGCCCATGTCACTACTTCACATGGAACCCTATTGAATGCTTTCTCCAGATCAACAAACCCAAGGAACAACTTCTTCCTCTTCTCCATGCACTTCTCCTGCAACTGCCTTACAGTAAAAAGAGCATCTGTCGTTCCTCTTCCTGGCATAAATACAAACTGCATGTCGTTGATCTTCACTTTCTTCCTTATCCTCCTCTCCAACACCCTTTCCAATACCTTCATTCCATGCTCCAATAACTTTATCGCTCGATAGAGCCACAGTCCAGAGGGTCACCTTTCCTCTTGTATAGAGGGACGAGGGTACTCGGTTCCCAATCCGCTGGAATCCGGCCTTCTTTCACCACCAGATTATTGATCTATGTCATTCGCTTCACACCCGAACTTCCTGCTTCCTTCAACATATCTCCCACAACTCCCGTCGGCACTCCCGCTTTTCTACTCTTCATTGCTTTTATCGCTTGGTGTTGGGCTAGCGGCTAGGGTACCGGCTTAGGATCCTAGGATCCTGGGATCCTGGGTTCGAATCCCGGTCGATCGCTGAATTAACACCAGGGGGGTTGACTCAGCCTGTCATCCTTCCGAGGTCGGCTAATTGAGTACCAGTTCACTGGTAATTCCCTGTTTGTCATTAAAAAAAAAGGCGACAAACAGGGTTGGCGGCAGGAAGGGCATCCGGCCGTAAAACATTGCTTCAAAAAGGGGACCAAAAAACAACAACAACCACGGTCCCCGAAAAAGGCCAACCCCCGCTTTGCGGGGAAAAATGGCCTCTAAAGGTGGTTATTATATTATATATTGCTTTTATCGCTTCCTCAACTTCCTTCTAGGTTATCTTCTCTGCCGGGTCCTAAAACTGGGTTACTCTCTTTGTTGCCATCCCATTCATTCTCTGCATTCAACAGCATTTCCATATATCTTTTCCATCTTCCTTTAATTCCATCTGGGTCCACAACGATTTGTCCCATTTCATCCTTCAAGCAACTCACCCCCATCACATCGCACCTCTTTCGCTATCTACTTTGCAATCTAGAATACCGCTCTCTGACCCTCTTCCGAATGCAAGCGTTCTCCTAACATTTTCCTATATACCTCCTGCGCCTTTGCTACCTCTTTCACAGGGAACAGCGGTTTTAAAGACCTGGAGGGTGGAGTGGGATTGAAAAGAGTGAGGGAGTTTGTTCCAGAGACAGGAGAAAAGAGGAATGAAAGAGTGAAGGTGAATAGAGAGTCTCCAAGACTCTATCCACGACAAAATTTTGGCAGTTTCACCATAAGAGGGTTGCTGGCAGATCTTGTGCGACCTGCAGGAATATTTGGGGGACAGAGCACAGACAGAGCTGGGGGAGCTAGGCCGGAGAGGATTTTTGCATTTTGAGGAGAGGAATTTGTTCTTTTAATTATCGAACTCCTCTTTGTAAATCATTGGAGTTGACGAGTCACCTTTTCTCGCCGTAGGGCCACTTGGAACAATCGGGAGTTAGAGGTAAAGTGCAGCCTCTTTTCCCATGCTTGCCCCTACTCCCAAAAGAAAATGCTGGTTATCCAGGATCACACCTCAAGTTCATGGGGTCTTGAAGCCTCGTGCAACACTTAAACATTTAAACATGCTTAGTGGATCATGTTTTTGGAAACATCTTGCACGTGACCAAATTTGTTAGCAAACACGACACTTGAATGATAATGGGGATGCATCATGCAAGGGGATCCATGCACGTTAAACACCTTCAACTAGAATGGTACTCGGAAGAGCGCATACCCAGGCTGAATAGTTTATGTTTTGAAGTCAGTTTTGAGTTTTCATTTTGAAGAAATGTAAACATATAAATTAGCTGTTATTGCTGGAGCATTATTTAAACAAATATATCAGAGCATTGCTTTGTGGCCTTGCCACCACTAAGGGTGAAAGGGAATGGGGAGACGTACAAAGCAGAGCTATAAAGGGGTATTACAAAAAACAAATTCCAGAGAATCAGCACTTACCCAATAGAGTTTGTTCTGAAAGCCATACAGGAAGCAGAGAAACAATTCCAAGCATGGGCATTAGTAAAGAGCGAGTAGAGAGAACAAGGATATGGGGCCGGTGGGAGGGGAAGGATTTGTACTTTTTCTGTGTGGGAACAGACACTCATGATGGGACAGCGGTGAAATAACTACCGGACATCCCCAAGCTTCCGGGTGATGCTTCCGCCAACGGTAGACAGGGCTGCAGATGTTCTCTGTCCAGCTTGGGAGAGTGTCTCCTGCGTCTTCTTGTACCTGACAAAGTCATCACAAGTTCAGTCTGCATGAATATTACGACAACAAACAGGAAAGGAATTACATCATTGAACTAGAACGGCACTCGGTAGAGCACATGCCTCTGCCAGGTTGAACAGTTTACGTTTTGTATCCCTCTGATAGGCTGGATCTGGAATCGGACCCGAAACAAAATCTAATCGGCTTGTTCTCATCATCTAACCACTGCATCCACCAAGTTTTGCCAAAACTCATCCATAACGTTTTGAAATATCATGCTACTGTACACACCAATTTTGGCCCTATCTCTCAATGGTGACGAATCACTTACAAATTATAAAATTCTCGTATCTGGATCCAGATCCGGATCTTCACCAAAATCTAAACAAATCCTCCTTGTCGACACCCAACCTGTCCACCAAAAATACTGCTCACAGACAGACAAACAAATAAGCAAGAAATATGTTGTGCAGAGCACGATACTTGCAAAATCACAAAAAAAATTTAACCTTATAAATAAATAGCCCCATGGGGGACCGACGGCTATTTCCCCACGGTTTCTGAGATTTTTGAATAAATTACCTGAATTTGAAGCGAAACCCCCCCCTCTTCAGCCTCTTATAGGGGGTACATCTAGATGGGGAGCACAATCCTATGAGACCTTACTGTCCTGATGCATTGCACCAAATTTGATACATAAGTCGGGTAGTTTGTGAGAAGATGTATTAGTCAAATGTTAACGGAAGTACGGACGGCCGGACACAGGGACCCCCTCGATGAAGTTATTTCTGAGAAATAACCTAATAATTGATGGCTAAAATCTGTGACCTGAGGGTTTTAGAAATCCGACAGTTCTTGATCTTTTGACCTCAAAATCAATAGGTTTCTTCCTCATGACCAACTCCACTGTACGGTTAAGTTTCGTGAAGATCGGTATAAAATTGTGACCTGTAGGCGATCGACAGACAGAATAAAAAACGCGACCAACCAAAATACTTTTAAAATCTTTTTCACAAGTAACAAGACAGACGGGGTGAAAACATAACCTCCATCCACCTTCGGTAATAAATAAACTTTGACCCATCCAACAAAACAAAAACTACTTGGTGAAAGAATCATCAAAATAAAAACTTTTTTTTACCTGCGACATGGCACAGGTCTACAATAGCTTTAATAATAATAATAATAATAATACATTTATTTTATATAGCGCTTTTCAAGAAGCCCAAAGGCGCTTTGACAGAGTACAAAAAAACAAGTGCAAAAAGACAAAAATCAATCGGGAAATAATCAAAGCAAAAGGAAGGAGAAGGAGAAGAGATAGTCAGGGGTTAAATGCTGTGGGTTAAATGTTGAATGCAGTGTTGAACAGGTGGGTCTTGAATGTGGTGAGTGAGGAGGAGTCTCTGATGGTGCGAGGTAGTGAGTTCCAGAGGGTGGGCGCAGCGATGGAGAAGGCCCTGTCCCCCCAGGATCTGAATTTGGTCTGCATGGGGAGTGGGGGGGGGGGGGGGGGGGTCAGGAGGTTGGTACCAGCAGAGCGGAGGTTGCGGGTGGGAGTGTGTCTGGAGAGGTCAGTCAGGTAGGATGGGGCCAGGTTATGGAGGGCTTTGTAGGTCAAGATGAGGATTTTGTACTGGATTCTCTGGGGGATGGGGAGCCAGTGAAGCTTGTAAAGGACGGGGGTGATGTGGTCACGGGTCCCGGAATGGGTGAGTAGACGGGCAGCGGAGTTCTGAATGTATTGGAGTTTATTGGTGATTATTGAGGGTGAACCATAGAGGAGGCTGTTGCAGTAGTCCAGACGGGAGGTGATGAAGGCGTGGATGAGGGTTTCTGCAGCCGTGGAGGAGAGGGATGGACGGAGACGGGCGATGTTTTTCAGGTGAAAGAAGGCTGTCTTTGTGATCTGTTTAGTGTATTTGTCGATGGAGAGGGTTTGGTCAAAGATGATGCCAAGATTCCGGATGTGAGGGGAGGTGGATACTGGGAAACCGTCGATGTTGAGGGCAAAGTTATGGGTGGATTTGGTGAGCGTTTTTGGGCCAATGATGATTATTTCAGATTTATCATAGTTAAGTTTGAGGAAGTTGATTTGAAGCCAGGATTTTATTTCAGTGATGCAGTTTGTCAGGATAGAGTGGGTGGCGGTGGAGATGGACTTGGTGGAGATGAAAAGCTGGATGTCATCGGCGAAGCATTGGAATTGGAGACCATGACGGCAGATTAAGTGACCAAGGGGGGACAGGTACAGGATGAAGAGGAGGGGGCCAAGAACTGAACCTTGTGGGACACCTTGGGGGAGGGGAGCAGTGGGGGATTTGCAGTTATTGATGGAGATGAACTGGCGTCTGTCAGAGAGGTATGATTTGATCCAAGAGAGGGCAGTGCCAGTAATGTTAAAGGTGGTTTCAAGTCGGGTGAGGAGGATGGTGTGATTGATGGTGTCAAAGGCGGTGCTGAGGTTCGAGGAGGATGAGAATGTTGAGGTTGCCAGCGTCAGAGGAGAGGAGAAGGTCGTTGGTGATTTTGAGGAGAGCAGTTTCAGTACTGTGGTTGGAGCGGAATCCAGATTGGAATGTTTCATACAGGTTATTGGCAGAGAGGTGATGTTTAAGTTGAGTGGCTACAGCGCGTTCCAAAACTTTTGACAGAAAGGGTAGGTTGGAGATGGGTCTGAAGTTATTTAGGGTGTCAGGGTTGAGTCCAGGTTTTTTCAGAATGGAGGACAGGCTGGGCCAAATCGGAGGTGATTTTCCTAATTCAATGTAATTTACCTAAAAGTTGTGAGTGAGTATCAGGAACAAAATCATGAAAAAGAAATTCAAAAATATTGACGTTTTACGGTCAGACAGCCCGTTACCATAGCAACAGTTACAGACGACTCAAAAAATGCCTAAATTGACGATTTCTCAAGCTGTGTTTGACCCCCAGAGTTGATTCTGGTACCAAAAGATGCAGAATTGAAAGCCAAGGATGATTGGATAGCTTAACAATGTCTGTGACACAATTCAATACAACTTTTATCCAAAAAACTGATTTTTGTCTGAAATTTCAAGCATATTTATGGAAAAAAATTGAAAATTTTGCTTTTTTATCATAGGATAACCATTAATCAGATTAAATTTACTTTAAATTGTCTTTTACAACCTTGTATTGTCCAGTTTTTATAACTGTTATAACGTTGTTTAAATTTGGCCATCTTCATTTCAATAAAAAAAAGTTAACAAAAGCAGCTTACAATCATTAATTTTAATGCCTGCTTTCGGTTGTTACTGTAACCATTCATCAGGGCGTTCAAGGCGCTCTTGCACACATCAAGGATAGGCGCTCTTGTCTTCGATACAACGGCAGTGAACTCTGGGGTCAAGAGTGGAGTCGTAGTAAGACTGGAGACTGAGTTTGGCAGGAGTCTTCTGCAACTGGCGTGTCGGCACCACATCCACGAATTGGTTGGAGGGGCGTCTTGCTCAATAGTGTATGGCCCCACCACAGGACCTAATGAACAGCTGTTCAAGCGACTGCTCAACACTTGGAGTGAATTGGACCAGGGCAACTACACATTGGTCGAGGTGTCTGCTCAACAGAGAGAGCTGGCTGGCCATGTACATGCCACCATCACCTTCCTTCAGACGTGGATGGACAATAGCACAAAGGAGACTCTTCGACACGACTACCTGGAGCTGGCACACCTCACACTGCTGTTTCTTGGAGGGACTGTCCCTGATGGTATGAGGAGCATCACTATCAAAGCTCCTGGGGCATTCCACCACGCCCGTTGGATGAGCAAGACTTTATACACTATAAAGGTGGCACTCTTCCGTTGGCAGCTGGGAGATATCTACACACCCGAAGAGCTGGAAGACATAACCAGTCTCGCTGCATTCATGTCAGTCTTCTACACTAAAGCGTGGTTGACATGTACCAGTGCTGCAGATGCACCATCTAACGACATGTACCTGATGAAGAACCTCCTCAAGGCTGAGGCCAGTATCGCAAAGAATCCAACAAAGTGGCCTGCCAAATTTCTGTCCTTTGTGACTGTGGCCCGAGAGAAGCTACAAAACCATTTGTGGTACCTCTCAGAGAGATTGGTCTCTTTGGCACTCTTCTCGGACAGAACGTCATCTGACAAGCAGACTATGAGAAGGGCTATGCTCAGGTACCATGGGACTGCACATAACATGATACAGGAGATGCCAGCCTCACAGCAATTGGGGAGTAAAGCCCTCAAAGACTTTGTTGGTTACGACTCTTGGAGCATGTTTGAACTCTTGGGTATTGACTCCAGTTTTGTCAAGCTCCCCGTTGCACAGTGGCCCACCTCAGACAGCTATCGTCATGGCAAGGAAGTTGTGGCCAAACTCCCAGTTGTCAATGACGCAGCAGAGCGGACACTTGGACTCGCCACAGATTTGAACACTAACAAGGCCCCCAAATCTGAGGCGCAGCTCCAGGCTCTATACAGGGTTGTGAAGGGCGTCAGGGAGAAGCTGCATGGACTGGCAACATCCACTGAGGTTGTGACTAAGAAGTCATTGGCCTCCATTGATTACAATTGGGACTAGGTTTTTTATTTTGTTATCAATGTTCAATGTCAGACCTTAAATTTGAGACAAAAAAGCTTAATCAATGACAAAAGTTAATTTAAAGTACATTTAATTTGACTATAGCTCTGATTAATGATTATCCTATGATTAAAAAGCAAAATTTTCATTTTTTTTTCAAACAAATGCCTTAAATTTGAGATAAAAATGAGTTTTTGGGATAAAAGTTGTATTGAATTGTGTCACAGACATTGTTAAGCTATCCAATCATCCTTGGCTTTCAATTCTGAATCTTTTGGTACCAGAATCAACTCTGGGGGTCACACACAGCCTGAGAAATCATCGATTTTAAGAATTTTTTGTCGTCGTCTGTAACGGTTGCTATGGTAACGGGCTGTTTTACTGTAAGACGTCAATATTTTTGAAAAAAAATTTCATGGTTTTGTTTCTGTTACCAGCCACAACTTTTAGGTAAATTACAACCTTGTAGTATGAAAAATTGAAAATCACCCCTGATTTGGCCCAGCCTTGGAGGTAACAGCAGCAATTTTGAGGGATGGTGGGACGATGCCTGTTGTCATGCACTGCCTGACGTGGTGGGACGATGCCTGACGATGCAGGAGAGCCAGGAAACAATATCTCTCCGTCCTCAGGACCGAACTCTCTTATCTGTCTCCCTCTTCCAAATCCTGGTGGCGTCTGGTAAAATCTGTTTCTGGTGTTTGTTCCCCCTCCATCCCCTCCCTCACCTTAAATGGCCACACGGCTGACTCCGCACGTGAAAAAGCCGAATGCCTCAACTCTGTGTTTGCCTCTAAATCTTGTGTCCCAAACCCATCCCTCTCTGTACCCACCGTACCCAGTCGTACCCAGCTGCTCCTGGACTCTGTGTCCTTTCCTCCTGACAAGGTGGAAAAGTTTCTGTCAACCCTCGACTCTGATTCTGCAACTGGACCTGACGGCATCAGCCCACGGGTCCTAAAATCATGTTCTTCCGCTCTTTCACTCCCTCTCTCTGTTCTCTTCACCCTCTCTTTTGCTCAAGGTCATCATCCATCTGCTTGGAAATCTGCCAACATCACCGCTTTGCACAAAAAAGGTGCAAAAACAGATCCCAGCAACTACAGACCAATCAGCCTTCTCCCAATTATCAGCAAAGTCATGGAATCCATCATTGCTTCAGATATGAAATCTTTCCTCTTCTCCAATGGCTTGATCTCTGATCATCAATTTGGTTTCAGACCTGGACACTCCACTCTGGACATGCTGCTTCTGCTTTCTCAACAATGGATGGAGGTCCTCAATGCCAAACAGGAAATTAGAGCAGTCTCCCTTGACATATCACGTGCCTTTGATACAGTCTGGCACCCCGCTCTGCTCACCAAACTCTCCTCTTTTGGTATCCATAGAAATCTCCACGCATGGCTGGCGGACTTCCTCTCTAGTCGTAGTCAACGTGTGGCCCTGAATGGGTTTCTCTCATCTCCTCTTCCTGTTCAGGCTGGAGTTCCCCAAGGCAGTGTTCTGGGCCCTGTGCTTTTTCTGGTCTTCATCAATGATCTCTCTGACTCTCTTGAAAATCCTCTCTATCTCTTTGCTGATGACTCTACTCTCTGTCGCTCCATTTTTCATCCCTCAGATCGGCAGTCTGCAGCCTCCTCACTCTCTGCAGACCTTGACAAAATCACAGACTGGGCAAACAAGTGGAACATGTCTTTCAATCCTGACAAATCTCACACTCTTACGATGTCTCTCCGAAAAGACCGACTGGACAACCCTCCCATCCACTTTCTGAATAATCCACTCCAAGAAGTTCTGTCACTCAAGCTTTTGGGTCTCACTATCTGCCATGATCTTTCCTGGAAAAACCACATTTCAAATCTGGCCTCCAAAGCCAGTCGCCGACTGGGCATCCTCCGTTGTGCGAAGTCCTTCCTTGGCACACCTGAGCTCCTCACCACATACAAGGCTTTCATCCGCAGCTCAATGGAATACTGCTCTCCCATCTGGGCTGGTGCTCCTGTCTCACACCTAGCTCGCCTTCGCGCTGTTGAAACCAAAGCATTCAGAATCATTGGAATCTCCCGCGATGAAGCTAACTCCAAGGGCCTCTCACTCACTCACCGCAGGCAGGTTGGTGGTCTTTCCGTCTTCTACCGACTCCTCTCTGGCCTTGCCCCCCCAGCTCTCTCTGGGCTCTGTCCCGCAAATATTCCTACAGGTCGCACAAGATCTGCCTGCAACCCTCTTTTGGTTAAACTGCCAAAATCAAGACTCTCTGCTCACCTTCACTCCTTCATTCCTCTTTTCTCCCGCCTCTGGAACAAACTCCCTCACTCTCTTCAATCCCACTCCACCCTCCAAGTCTTTAAAACAGCTGTTCACCACCATCTCTTATCTTCCCCCATCCAAAACCTTGATCTTTTCTACCCCCGCTAATTTCACCCCAATTCCACTTTTTGAAATACCAACTTCTGTCCTGGAAGTCCTTGGTGTCCTTGTGCTTTATACTTCTCCCTCCCCCCCCCCCCCCCCTTCCCATGCCTCCTCCCCCCGGGCCCTCTCCCTTCCACACTTCCACACATCTCCCTGCTCTCGGATGTTTGTGTGCTTCCCCTTTTCTCCCCATCTTGTCTTCTGCTCCCTCATTTTGTGTATTTTGTTTGTCTGGTCGATTTGTTTGTGAAGTAAATGTTAGCTCTTTCACGAGCCTCGATTCAGTATACAAAAAAAAAAAAAAAAAAAAAAAAGTGCAGGTGGCAGTTTTCATTCCTATGAGGAGTTCAGAGAGGTCAGTAGGGGAGACTGGGGAGAACTGAGACAGGGGTTGGCAGGATAAGGGGGGGCAGGTGGTTTGAGGGGGAGCGGGTGCGGTGGTGGTTAAGATGTTGTAGATGTTGTCAATTTTGCTTTGGAAGAATGAAAGGAAGGAGATGCAGTTGTCTACTGTGAATGACTGGGTGGTGGTGTCCAGGGGGCTGAGGAGTTTGTTTATTGTAGAGAAGAGTGCTTTTGGATTTCCAGAGCCAGAGTGGATAATTTGAGTAGTTGGCGGAGCGGGCGCGGGAGAGGGCATCTTTGTAGTGTTGTAGGTGGTCCTTGTAGGCTTGGGAGTGAATTGTGAGACCTGTTTTATTGCGGAGTCTTTCAAGTTGGCGAGCACGAGTTTTCATCAGGCGGAGTTCAGGGGTAAACCAGGGAGCAGAATGGGTGAAAGAAACCTTTTTGGTTTTTATAAGCGCAAGCTGGTCAAGGCAGGAGGAGAGAGTGTGGTTGTCGTAGTCAGTGAGGTCAGAAGGGGTGTGGAGGTCAACGAAGGGAGAAGTGGACATTTTTTCAGAGAGGCTGGATGAGAATGAGGTAGGTGAAAGAGCATTTAGCTTACGGAAGTTGATAGTGCGATAATGCCTTGGTGCTGGGGTGGGGATGTTGATGGTCATAGTGATGGCTAAGTGGTCAGAGAGGGTGAGGTCGGAGCGAGAGAGATGGTGCAAAATTAGTCCAGTATAGCAGACAAGGTCCAGAATGTGACCACGGTTATGGGTAGGAAAGTTGACATGTTGAGTGAGGTTAAAGCAGGTGAGTAAATCAGTGAAGTCGGTGGTTATTGTGGAGTCAGTGGAGTCCATGTGGATTATTGAAATCACCAAGGAGGAGGATTGAGGGGGAGAGGGAACATAGCTGGGTCAGAAAGTAAGAGAAGTCAGACAGGAATGATGGGTGTGGTTTGGGAGGGCGGTAGACTCGCTCCATGACTGACTGTGTGTGACCAGAGAGTTTAAAAGCCAGGTGTTCAAATGATGGAGCAGATGAGATGGAGATGAAGTTGGTCTTGATGTCCTGTCGGTGAATTACGGCAATTCCACCACCTCGGTCCTCCGAGCGTGGTTTATTGATGTAAGAATATCCATTGGGTGTAGTGAGGTCGAGTGAGAAGTAGTCCAGAGGTTGTTGCCAGGTTTCAGTGAGACAGAGAAAGTCCAGTTTATTTTCCAGAATGTAGTCGTTCAGGATGAGGCTTTTGTTGTTGAGGGACCGGGTTTTGAACAGGGTGAGCTTGATGTTGCTTTGAACGGTTGGGATGAACTCAGGTGATTTAGCCAGGGTTTGCATACAGGAGGTGCGATTGTGTACGTTGCTGTGACCAGGTGCACTGGGACGATGAGTGGGAGTGCGCTGAGCCGACCAGAGTACGGGAATGAAGTGACCTGTTTGTAAGTAAACAAACTTACGACCGGAGGCTCTATGAATGTATCTGGGACGTCGCAGGAGTCCGTGGTATTTGATTGCAGAGATGCATGATGGGGTGGAGTGAGTATTGAGCAGAAGAAGCCTTGCGGCGGAGTACCTTAGAGCTATGCCAGGCAGGAGCGAAGGGACGAGTAAGAGGCCAAGGTCGAGGAGGACGAGTAGGCCTTGCCGCAGCGGCAAACGACCGCAGCCGCTAATCAAGACAGCAAAGGCCGCAGCGGCAAACGACCGCAGCCGCTAATCAAGACAGCAAAGGCCGCAGCGGCAAACGACCGCAGCCGCAAGCCAAGACAACAAAGGCCGCAGCGGCAAACAGCCACAGCCATAAACAACGGCCACAAACAACGGGAGCGGGCCTGAGGAAACAGTGGAAGAGCCGGGCAGGCGAAGCCAGGAGCAGAGCTGGGACCGAGCAGAGGGCAGACCCAACGGCCAAAAAGCCGCCACGACCACCAGAAAAGAAGACTATGTACAATGACCCAGTCGGAGAAGCGGCGAACAAGTAACGCCAGCGTCCTCTCCAGACCGGACCGGAAGCGGAATGATGTAAGAAGTGATGTAAGATGAAGAATGATGTAAGAAGCTTTGCATTGCTGTTGCTCTTGCAGTCATTGTTGTTGTTGTTCTTCTTGATTGGGATAGATTTTTCAAATGTGCACCCATTGGTCGGACATTGGAAAATGGTGATCACTGGCCCACACCTGCATCTGTCACTTAACTCCACCCATCATGTAGCATCGAGCCAAAATGATAGGCCCACCAGAAAACCAAGTCTATGTGGCCATAACACTTCAGGCCTGTAGGCCTCTGCTTATTATACACCGCATGGGTTTGCTGCATCAGATTTCAACTGGCTTTGTTGGGGTCGAGTGTTATACATGATGAGGGACCCGGAAAATCTAATCATATGCCTAATATAATCAAGCCCGTCAAAATGCACGGTATTCAAGCGTTCGTTACTTATGTTGCATTACGTAATCAAGCATCGTTACACAATTAATAAAAACAAAAAAAAGAATAGCGTCACGTAAGTTTTCAACAGCTCTATATTGGGGTTAAGCAATCCGTGACCATGTGATGAATCGGCTCTTTCTGATATAACCGTGGGGAGGGTGACATGGATAAGAGGTGTCGAGTTAATTTTTTAAATAGTGCATTAAATGTGCGGTTCTCAATTGCCCCTTTTCCCGGGTTTGTCACAGGTTGTGACGAGTGTGGTCATTCTTGTTTATTATTTTATATATAGGGTCCAAGCCTCGTGGAGGAGATGCAACAAAAAAAAAATCATACAGCCAAATATACAAGACAAGACAGACATTGACCTAGGGGGAAGTGACATCACTTCCCAGGGCACCTGTGTACCAGCAGCCACCATCTTTATAACAATTTCTCTCCACACTCAGCAGGAACCACTGACTTCTTAAACCTTTGCGCCATTTCAAAACTATGGTCACGGCAGCTGATCCATACATGGCCCGTCTGTGCCGGGGGTACAATACCCCAGTGAAGGACCAAAATGAAGATCAAGATACTGCATTCAATATACAGCACAACTATTCGCCAAAGATGGCTCCAATCGTAAGCTGAATTTGGTGGCGCAACACGCGAGAGGAAGAAGATAGGCAAATTACATCGTTGAAATGGTGTTTAATAAAAGTAATGAATACAGGGGAAAAGAGTGACAGGGCGTTAAATATAGTATGAAACACACCAAGTGATAGATAAATACAGATAGAGATGATGGGGCATGTAAATTTATACACACAGGAGATAAAAGACCAAAGCCTAACCCAACTATGGCAGCAAAAATAAATATTGTGACTCGCACAACAATGGGGAACGAGCGAGGGTTTGAGCAAGGCACAAGGTGGTTGTGTGCACAGTACGGCCCATGCAAGTTAGTGTTTCACAGGGCTGGTATGATCCAAGGCAGGAGGATGGTGATGAGAATAAGTGTGACGTTGAGGAGAGATGCATGGCGGGCATGGCGCCGACGAGAGGCATGGCGAAGAGGAGAGGGGTACAGCGAAGAGAGGGGTACAGCGAAGAGGAGAGAGGCATGGCGATGAGGTGAGCTATGCTGCCCCTGCAAAGGTCAGATTCCCAATCTGACAAACTCCAAAACTCCAAAACCGACATGCTCACATGGTCACAGCCCTCAGAGTTTGGGACTGCCACGATGCACGGCGGGTCCTATCATTGGCCGCCAGTGGATTTTGTTAAGTCATCTTCTGTGCATCCCCGCCCCAATAAAAAGTCTTACGACCCCTCTCTGAGACTCCTAAGCAGACTTCACCACCATGGCCTGCGGTGCACTGGCCAAACAGTCTGCTGTTTCCTCCAAAAACGCATTCCTGCTCTTTCCAGTTTTGACTGTGCCCAAGTCCCCACCTGGCCTCACTCTAAAACCGGAGGTGTTACACAAACTTACCACACCCTGTCTTAATGGCAACACTCACTGCCTCCGCAGTGTACATTTTAAAATACGAATTACTCTGACATAGTCACTGTTGCAATAGTAATTTAACATCCACTGTTATACAAACCATACCATTCTTAATACAATCCAGCAATGGGTCCCACTCACTTCCCCTTTCCAACTATGTTACACTTCTCAGTATAAACCAACCCCTTTGCATCACTTCCCAAAACTTAAAATGGATTCACAGGCACTACTACTAACAGGCAGTCAGTATTCGCTCATTCTTGGAGGAAATGTTAGAGGAGAGCAAGCTCCAACAACTGCCAACTCACATCTCCGAGTTGCTCACTTTCTCATTCAATGTGCCAAGTGTCTCACTCGCCCTCACGTATCTGAGAACAGGAAGAAAGCAGAATGATAAATGTGGGCATGGATATTCATTTTGAAGAGTCTCGGGTATACAATTTTAAGTCTCAGACACAGAAAGGATGACTCAGCCTGTCATCCTTCCGAGGTGTTATGAAGAGGCTACGCAAAGTTTGTTTTACTCTGCGCACATTACACATCGTGTGCAGCAAATTTCACTTCCGTGCCCGGCTTGGGATCCTAGGATCCTGGGTTCGAATCCCGGTCGATCGCTGAATTAACGCCAGGGGGGTTGACTCAGCCTGTCATCCTTCCGAGGTCGGCTAATTGAGTACCAGATTGCTGGGATGAATGATCACGGTGTATACCCCGATTTAGAATAGGTACGCATAGGTATCCCTGCGCATCGTAGGAGGTGACCAAGGGTTGGCGTCAGAAAGGGCATCCGGCCATAAAAAAACATTGCCTCAAACAGGGAACCATGATTGTCATGGGGCCCGCAAGGCTAACCCCCGCTCTAGCGGGGAAAATGGCCTTAAAACGATCATTCATTCATATATAAATGCTTCTGTACACCGCCCTTGAGGCTCGGTTTGCACGCCACCACCTACAGTTCTAATAGGAGACATAATTTACTCGTTTATGAAAAATGTTTTTCGAGTTTGTTTTATCCTCAAAAATAGACCATAGTGAACACACATACGTGTTAAAAGATTTGTCTTTAAAACCTACCCTTACGAAGGGGGACAGACATCTGTACAAACACACAAACTGACATTGTGTTTTATCTACAGACTTGGCATTTAATATGGAATATTTTTTTTGTGGGGGTGAACTTACTTTTCAAGATGTCTTAGAACCAAAAGTTCATTGGAATTATGTTGAAATTATTCTAGATTTTGTTAATGTGACCTTCAAAAGAAGCAAAAACCACATTTGACATTTCGAAACAAATAAATTGATCCTTGAAAGTGATGTAAACTGATATCGAACTCAATTCATGGACAGTACTGTGTTAAACCTCTGTGCGTTTTCCCGAAGTATCTCTTTATTTTGCACATTAGTCAAATTTTTTTTTTAACAAAAACAAAAGTTAAATTACGACTGGGATTACGGACAGTAAAATTACAGTTCAGTACTTCGTGTAACCCCCACGAGCATTCAGGAGAGCACGTACACGTCGAGGCATGCTGTTCACGAGATTTGCCAAGGTTTGGACAGGAATCGCTTGCCATGCAGTGACAATAGCCTGCTGCAATTCACGCACAGAGGTAGGCTGCTGGTCCAAGTGGTCGATTTGACGCGTTAATTCTGCCCACAAGTTCTCTATCGGATTCATATCCGGGGACTGGCAGGCCACTCCATATGCTCTACACCATGGTCAGCAAGAAAGTGTTGGATCATGCGAGCACGATGAGGCCGTGCATTGTCATCTTGGAAGACAAAGTTTCCTCGAAAGGCTGCACGAGCAAATGGAAGCAATGTTTCTTCCAGAATGACCCTGTACTTGAACTGGTTCAGGTTTCCATTCAGAACAAGCAGGTCAGTTTTGCCCCCTGCATGAAAAGCAGCCCAAACGGTCACCCCACCACCTCCAGCTTGGACTCTTGGCACTATACAATCTTCGTTGTGGGCTTCATGCACTTGTCTGTGCACTCGGACGCAGCCATCTTGACGATAGACCAGAAATCTAGACTCGTCACTGAAGGTCACGTGATTCCAGTGTCCTGGCTGCCATTGACGGTGCTCTCTGGCCCACTGCAATCGACGCTGGCTGTGTTGTCTGGTCAGGCATGGCTTTCTCAGGGGACACCTGGCACGATAGCCTGCTTGAACCAGTCGTTGGTTGACTCGCCTTCTGGATACAGGCACATTTGTCAGTTGCTGCCACTCAGCCCTAAGCTGATTAGCTGACTTGGTACGGCCATTGCAGACTAACCGGTGCAGCTGGCGATCATCTCTCCTTGTGGTTCTGCGTGGACGTCCTGGCCTCGGTATTGGAGTAGGGACACCCCTCTGAGCATTTCGTTTCAGGATCTTTGACACCTGACCTTGAGTGATGCCATACTGCCGAGCAATAGCACGCTGTTTCATGCCAGAATTTCGTAAAGCCACCACTCCATGACAAACAGCATTGTCAAGTTGACGGACCATCTCCAGAGGAAGCGGCAATAGCTTTTGTAGACGTGCAGCAGTTGTTTTCCACTAATACAGAATGCAACAACCCTTATATACCCGATTGTGAAGCTAATCGTCAAATGTACCTGTCCTTACATTTTGTCACGCCACCTGTGATATAATCCTGTTATTGACTTCTTGCTGCGAAAGACAATCAGTGACATGGTTCTTTCAACAAATACATCACCGAAGGGTAAAAGAAACTCACCAGATTGATATATGGAGTTCAGAAAGTAAACCCGTCAAGAAAAAAAAAAAATTCCATATTAAATGCCAAGTCTGTATATAAAACACAGTTTGTGTGTGTGTAATGTTACCGATAGACTCCTAAATGGAGAGGCTCACGTGCTTGATATTTGGCATAGACATGGCCATTGAGCCTGGGAAGAACATGGCCGACCTAAAAAATATATATTTCATAATATTTTTTTACCATATTTTTACCTCAGCGCATTTCAGTGAGGAATATTATGCACGGAATCTGACCGGTGGCAGAGCAGCGCGCTGATTCGCTCAGAGCGATCACGTGATGTTCCTTGCCGCCATTAACTCAGTTACGCGTTCGCACATATTTCAGAGCGAAAAGCGATTACGTTTTTTCACATTTCAGCGAGGAACATTGCCATTCACACCACATAGGTTTTTTTTTTTCTTTCATCTTTACGAGATCCATATTTTTTATTCATATTTACCTCAGCGCATTTCAGCGAGGAATAATATACACGGATTCTGATCAATTGGCAGAGCAGCGCGCCGATTCGCTCAGAGCGATCATGTGATGCTCCTTGCCGCCATAAACTCAGTTACGCGTTCGCACGTAATTCACACGTTCAAAACAAACGAGATCCGCGAAGCGAGTTGGTCGAGTCGTGCTAACCAAGATGGCGACACGGCGGCTTCACTTTTCACGGAGTATGAGCGTTCTATATATTTTCAATTCAGTGCGCCCAACTCGCTCACGTACTTGATTTGTGGCATAGACATGGCCATTGGGCCTTCACGGTGTAATTTGTGTGAGGCTTTTGTCCGAGTGAGCTTGAGTCGAGAGGGCGAATGTACGGGTCTCCCTTCCCCCGCCCGGCAACGCCGGTACTGGAGGGCGTCACAGGATCGGTGAGTCTCCAAAATCCGCTTCGTGCTGTTGCGAAGATGCAGGACGATGTCGCTATTGTTGTGCTGCTCTCCGACCATGAGAACTGCAATGTCATTGTTGACTGGCCCTCCCCTTCCCTCCCCCTCCCTTTTCCCCCTCCCCCTCCCTTTTCCCCCTCCCCCCTTCCCACCTTCCCCCTCCTCCCCTCCCCCCCGTTCCCCTCCCCTCCCCCCCCCTCCCCCCCTCCCCCGCCCGGCTATGCCGGGTACTTCTGCTAGTATGGTATATAATGATTTTTACGCAACTAGTTACAAAAACATACACGTGGCATCAGATGGACAATGACAATAACAAGTATTCTCCCAATACACAATGCTCTCCACAACTGGTGAAACAAAGTGCACAAAAAATCCAGCTCTGATGGCTGAAAAATAACAAAACACTCACGCATTGGATGCTTGTACGTCCTGAAATCCTCGACTGATATTCTCCCGTAGGCCGCTGAATGCTGTCAAGCCGAGCTGATTCTTGATAACAGCGAGGCGGCACTCCTTGGCACCGAGAACTTGACGCAAAGTTGCAATTTCTTCCTCGATGCGTTGCAATTCTACTTGCAACTCGGCCTGCTTCTCAGGAGACAATCCCTGTGGTGGCGACTGTGGCAACGGTTGTTGTGGTGGTGGTGTTGGTGGTCCACTACCACCAGTTCCAGCAGGTGCATTGTGGGCGTCGAGTGACACTTCTGCTTTGTCCTTTTCTACAACGTCTGTGTGTGCTGGAAATGGACAAACCATAGCTTTGTCAAATCTGTTACCAAAAGGATCCCAGAACATTACCCCAAATGAAAGAGTCCCCACCCAACCCCAAAGTAATTGCAAAACACATCATCACACAAATCCTCGATTATGGAGAGGAACAGGGACAGCACACTGGGTCCGAGGACAGTGCAACAGGATAGGAGACAGGAAAGTCGATGGTGCGCGCGCGGACGGCGGGCGTGGGGTCAGTGAATGATAACGTCGAGGATGTATAGACACCCAACAGGGTCAGGGACAGAGACTGCAGCACACCGGGGTCATGGACAGAGACTGCAGCACAACCGGATCATGGACAGAGACTGCAGCACAAAGGGGTCATGGCCAGAGACTGCAGCACAACCGGGTCATGGACAGACTGCAGCACAACGGGGTCAGGGACAGACTGCAGCACAACGGGGTCAGGGACAGACTGCAGCACAATGGGGTCAGGGACAGACTGCAGCACAACGGGGTCAGGGACAGACTGCAGCACAATGGGGTCAGGAACAGACTGCAGCACAACGGGGTCAGGGACAGACTGCAGCACAACGGGGTCAGGGACAGACTGCAGCACAACGGGGTCAGGGACAGACTGCAGCACAACGGGGTCAGGGACAGACTGCAGCACAACGGGGTCAGGGACAGACTGCAGCACAACGGGGTCAGGGACAGACTGCAGCACAACGGGGTCAGGGACAGAGACTGCAGCGCAACGGGGGTCATGGACAGAGACTGCAGTGCAACCGGGTCATGGACAGAGACTGCAGCACAACGGGGTCATGGACAGAGACTGCAGCACAACGGGGTCATGGACAGAGACTGCAGCACAACGGGGTCATGGACAGAAACTGCAGCACAACCGGGTCATGGACAGAGACTGCAGCTCAACGGGGTCATGGACAGAGACTGCAGCTCAACGGGGTCAGGGACAGAGACTGCAGCACAACGGGGTCATGGAAAAAGACTGCAGCACAACGGGGTCATGTAAAAAGACTGCAGCACAACGGGGTCATGGACAGAGACTGCAGCACAACCGGGTCATGGACAGAGACTGCAGCACAACCGGGTCATGGACAGAGACTGCAGCACAACCGGGTCATGGACAGAGACTGCAGCACAACGGGGTCAGGGACAGAGACTGCAGCACAACGGGGTCATGGAAAAAGACTGCAGCACAACGGGGTCATGGAAAAAGACTGCAGCACAATGGGGTCATGGACAGAGACTGCAGCACACCGGAGTCAGGGACAGAGACTGCAGCACAACGGGGTCAGGGACAGACTGCAGCACAACAGGGTAATGGACAGACTGCAGCACAACGGGATCACGGACAGAGACTGCAGCACAACGGGATCACGGACAGAGACTGCAGCACAACGGGGTCAGGGACAGACTGCAGCACAACGGGGTCAGGGACAGACTGCAGCACAACGGGGTCAGGGACAGACTGCAGCACAACGGGGTCAGGGACAGACTGCAGCACAACGGGGTCAGGGACAGACTGCAGCACAACTGGGTCAGGGACAGACTGCAGCACAAGGGGGTCAGGAACAGACTGCAGCACAACGGGGTCAGGGACAGACTGCAGCACAACGGTGTCAGGGACAGACTGCAGCACAACGGGGTCAGGGACAGACTGCAGCACAACGGGGTCATGGACAGACTGCAGCACAACGGGGTCAGGGACAGACTGCAGCACAACGGGGTCAGGGACAGACTGCAGCACAACGGGGTCAGGGACAGACTGCAGCACAACGGGGTCAGGGACAGACTGCAGCACAATGGGGACATGGACAGAGACTGCAGCATAACGGGGTCAAGGACAGAGACTGCAGCACAACGGGGTCAGGGACAGACTGCAGCACAACGGGGTCAGGGACAGACTGCAGCACAACGGGGTCAGGGACAGACTACAGCACAACGGGGTCAGGGACAGACTGCAGCACAACAGGGTCAGGGACAGACTGCAGCACAACGGGGTCAGGGAGACTGCAGCACAACGGGGTCACAGACAGACTGCAGCACAACGGGGTCAGGGACAGACTGCAGCGCAACGGGGTCATGGACAGAGACTGCAGCACAACCGGGTCATGGACAGAGACTGCAGCACAACCGGGTCATGGACAGAGACTGCAGCACAACCGGGTCATGGACAGAGACTGCAGCGCAACGGGGTCATGGATAGAGACTGCAGCGCAACGGGGTCAGGGACAGACTGCAGCACAACGGGGTCATGGACAAAGACTGCAGCACAACGTGGTCATGGACAGAGACTGCAGCACAACGGGGTCATGGACAGAGCCTGCAGCACAACGGGGTCATGGACAGAGCCTGCAGCACAACGGGGTCAGGGACAGAGACTGCAGCACAACGGGGTCAGGGACAGAGACTGCAGCACAACGGGGTCAGGGACAGAGACTGCAGCACAACCCGGGTCATGGACAGAGATTGCAGCACAACCCGGGTCATGGACAGAGACTGCAGCACATCGGGGTCAGGGACAGAGACTGAAGCACACCAGGGTCAGGGATAGGGTGAGGACCCGGGATAGGGTGAGAACCCGGGATAGGGTGAGGACCCGGGATAGGGTGAGGACCCGGGATAGGGTGAGGACCCGGGATAGGATGAGGACCAGGGATAGGGTGAGGACCAGGGATAGGGTGAGGGTGAGGACCAGGGATAGGGTGAGGGCCAGGGCTCCTTTTCACAGTAACTCACGCTGCACACTCGCCTCCATGCTTCTTTCGCCGCGCCCAAACAACTCTCCAACCGGATGTCGTAATTTGGAATTGTTGTCACGCGACCAAACACAAACAATAAAATATAAATACATTTTCCTCACAAACAGATAACCATCCAATAAAATTTTCTCCACACGCTTCACCTCAGTAATACCTATTAAGCCATTTAACTAAAACGAAATTATAATTACTTGACGTGGCATCAGGTGTATAAAATATATAAATTAAATAAATAAATTTCCCACAAAAATCCCCGTCATTTGATAGGCGCGTGGGGTTTATGTATATATCGTGCATTATACATCGTATATTTAAAAAATAAGCAAAGATAGTGTTTATTTCATTGGGATTTAGGTAATGTCGGAGTTTACGGGCGTAAACTGGATAGGTGGCTGCTTTCACACCAACTGCCTTGACGAATGCTTTGTCGAGTCTTACAGGTAGAGGAGTACCATGTCTTCCCGTCTGATGAGTGTGCGACGTGCACACCACTTAATAATGTCAGGTATTAGAGCCAAAGAAGTGATATTATGATCCTCCGCGACCATAGCGTTATCATCTAAAATTTCATCTTGTGCCACAATAAAATGAGGAGCTGGGGGACGACCGCCTGCCACAACTGAGTGCTCAAACTGAACGGATCAATATTTTAAAAAAAATTAATATCAATGGAGGATCATGTATGGAGGATATGGAGGATCATGATATGGAGGATCATGATATGGAGGATCATAATATCACTTCTTTGGCTCTAAGTCTAATACCTGACATTATTAAGTGGTGTGCACGTCGCAGACTCATCAAGAATTATTGTATTTGCCCTCGATGTAATGTCCATTGTGGTTTTATTACTCGTGGTGATGTATCAGACGGGAAGACATGGTACTGCTCTACCTGTAAGTGTAAGACTCGACAGAGCATTCGTCAAGGCAGTTGGTGTGAAAGCAGCCACCTATCCAGTTTACGCCCCCCGGGATTTCAATTGTTCCTGGAAGTAAATGGACATAGCGCTTAAATTCCGTCTTTATTAATATGTATACCAACATGAAAGACGAACAAGTGCATTGCATTCTTTTACACCGCCCAGGAAAAAGAAGAGGCTTGTATTCCAAATTTAATAAAATAATGGACCTAAGCCATTATTCTTCAATGAAAATATATAGTGTAATAATAGTAATACAAAATTAATTCACTAAATTCAAGTTTGAACAAGTGGGTTGCTGATATTAAAAGCCTATTTTCACAATAAAGCATTTTCTAATCACGTGATTAATCGAAATTGATGACGTACCCCTGCGTAAAAAATTCGTGTGATACTAAATATGTATTTATAATTAACTAACTGAATGCACCCGGCATTGCCCGGGTTCTTTTTGAATGAATTTACTACTATAATTCAGCTTCTCTCGCGGCCGTAGAAGATTGACTACTATAATTCAGCTCAGCTTTTAATTGAAAAATGGGCCCATCCCGGCCGAGGTGGGCCTCGACCGGTCTCACCACCTAGCCTATAACCTTCCCGCGGGCCGTCCCGACATTTTTGGTTTCAGAGGTTTCCTCCTATCTTTCACCGTTCAGGAGATGAGCGCGTGCAGACAAACAAACAAACAAACAAACAAAAACTTTCTTATATATATCTATCTATAATTCCAGTAATCTCTGTCTGTCTGTCTGTACGTCTGTACGTTTGTCTGTGACCGCTGTTTCTCGACAACCACGGGTCCGATATACTTTTAACTTGCCAGGTATATTGCTGGGGACCCGAGGATGTGCCTTTTCAAGGTTTCATATTAATCGGACAATTACTTACCGAGCTATGTCCAAAAAACGATTCAACCAATCAGAGAGCAGCGAACGATCGCGTGTGCCGAACGTGGCGGGCACACTCTGCCTCGGATGGCACATTTGACAGCGTATTCATTTATTTCACGTTTGCAAACTATGTTGGCGTTAAACTATGTTTTACAACTAATAAAAACGAATTTGCGATTCATTCGCTTTCCTGCGCGTTTGTGCACGCGATGGCGATTTCTTTACCAAACTCCGGAAGCCGTTCGCTTTGGACCAAACCATTGCATGTAAATAGAGGGGGGGGGGGATTGTCACCACTCGCAAGCCGTTCGCTTTGGACCAAACCATTTCATGTAAATAGAGGGGGGGGGATATAATTTTAGATATATATATAGTACGGGCATGCCCTAGTATATATAATAATAATAAAATACAATAGATAGAAGATAGAAGAAGAAGACTAACCTAGCAGCAAGCAATTCCCGAAGCTGCGCGAGTTTGTGGCGGACACAACGCCAGCGGGTAATAATTCCGCGCACCAGCTGGTGACACGAGCGACCGGAAGTGGAAGCACGGCTCGGGCCACGCCCGGAGCAAAGGCGTCATGAGGCGCAGGGTTGAACTGGATTACATGCCCCGCCTTTCGGCCGACCGGCCACGCCCGACGGCAAGGCGTGGCCTCGGTCCTTTCGGCCGACCGGCGGTGCCGCAAGGGCTCGGCGTCAAGCTGCCATGCACCACGGCCTACAACCCCCAGGCCAATGGCCTGTGCGAGCGCTTCCATCGCTCGATGAATGCCGCGCTCCGGGCCAGCCTCCGCGACGGCAGCTGGGCCGACAGGCTCCCCTGGGTCCTGCTGGGCCTCAGAACCGCGCCCAAGGACGACCTAGGCGTGTCCTCGGTGGAGTTGGTTTTCGGACAACCGCTGCGGGTACCGGGCGAATTTATCCCCGACTCCACGGCACCTTGGTCCGCGACGCAATAGCGCTCCACCCTTCAGGAGACCGCCAGGAGGTTCGCCCTGGTGCCGACGGCACACCACGGTTGCCCATCCTCACATGTCGCCCCTGAGCTTCGCACAGCGGAGTACGTTTTTGTCCGGCACGACGCCCACCGGGCACCGCTGCGGCCCCCGTACGACGGGCCCTTCCGCGTGCTGGAGACCGGGGACAAGCACTTCACCGTGGACATCGGCGGTACTCCAGATTGTATCTCATGGACCGCCTCAAGCCGGCCCACCTCGACCTGGATCACCCCCCGCAAGCAGCTCTGCCTCCGCATCGAGGCCGCCCCCCGGCGGGCAGACCCCCGGCACCCCCCACCCCCGCCGTCCCGCCACCCCCCAGCCCTGCACGCATCGCCAGAGGGCGTTTCGGCCGGATCATCTGGCCTCCCCGCAAGCTCACCCTTCAGGTGCGCGGGAATTCTGGGGGGGCGCGTGTGGCGGACGCAACGCCAGCGGGTAATAATTCCGCGCACCAGTGGGTGATGCGAGCAACCGGACATGGAAGCACGGCTCGGGCCACGCCCGGAGCAAAGGCGTCATGAGGCGCAGGGTTGAACTGGAATACATGCCCCGCCTTTCGGCCGACCGGACACGCCCGAGGGCAAGGCGTGGCCTCGGGACATATACGCGGTCTCGAAAGTCGAGCCCGCCCAGTGCTTACGTGTGAGCATTGAATAAAGTGTTTGGTTTTGTTCAACGCATGGTGGCCTACCTTCTTGGCAAACGAGTTGTGCGTGCATAGCACCACACTGGTGACCCCGACTGGTTCAGCCGTAGCTGACCCCTGAACGCGCCATGGCTACCAACGCTGTCGCCGTCAAACTCCAGGAGTTCTGGGAAGCACAGGCCGACGTTTGGTTTGTGCAGGCCGAGGCCCAATTCCAGCTCCGGGGCATCGCAGCGGACGACACCATGTACTTTCACGTGGTCGCCGCCCTCGGGCCCGGCACTGCCGCCCACGTCGTGTCCTTCTTTCAGCACCCGCCGGGTGCCCACAAGTACGCGTCGCTCAAATGACTTCTCACCACGTTCAGGCTCACGGAGACCGACCGCGCCGACCGCCTCCTTGACCTTCCCGCCCATGGCGACACATGACTGTGCATTCGGATGGACTATATGTTGTCCCTTCTTGGAGACAAACGCCCGGATTTCCTTTTCCGAGCACTTTTCCTCCGCCAGCTACCTGCGCAGGTGCGGCTCGCGCTGGCCGGTTCGGCCATAACGGAACCCCGCACCCTGGCCAGAGAGGCGGAGAAATTTTTCGCGGCCTGCGACACGCGGCCGACGTATAGCACTGCCGTAGTGGATCCCGGTGCGGAGGCTTCAGCGCCCCCGGATCCCCTCGCGGCCGCTGCTACGCCCCGCCCACCACCGCCATCATGACCGACGCGGCAGCCACCACCGGGGCAAACCTGGTGCTATTATCAAGCCAGGTTCGGCCGCAAGGCCAGGGCGTGCCGCCCGCCATGCTCTTTCGACGGGTCGGGAAACAAGCACGCCGGCGCTCACTCGTGGCCATGAGCGTCGGCCATTCCGGCAGCCTCCTTTTCATCACAGACACCTCGTCTGGTCATCGATTTCTGTGCGACACTGGAGCGCAGGTAAGCGTCCTCCCTGCCTCCGTGTCCGACAAGCAAGCCGCGGGCCGGGGCCCCGCCTTGCTCGCCGCCAACGGAACTCCCATCCGCACATTCAGGAAGCGTTGTCTCTCGCTGCAGTTCGGGGGACAGCGCTTCCAATGGTCTTTCGTCACCGCCAGCGTGCCAATGGCCCTGCTCGGTGCGGATTTCCTTTGTGCGAATGGGCTGTTGGTGGACGTTAAACGCAGATGCCTCGTCCAGGCCGAAACCTTAAGCTCGCTCGCTTGCTCGCTGAGCGGCTCACCGAGCGGCTCACCGAGCGGCTGACCAAGCGGCTCACCGAGCAGCTTACCAAGCGGCTTGCTGAGCGGTTCCGTCCCGGCGAGGTTGGTCTGTACGCTTCCGGCAGCGGATGAGTTTACCCGCCTCCTCACCAGTTTCCCGGCACTCACGCGGCCCACCTTTTCAGCGGTGGCCATCAAACACGGGGTGGAACACCATATTCCCACCGTCGGACCACCGGTCTACGCCCGAGCGCGCCGCCTCGACCCAACGAAGCTCGCCTTTGCGAAAGCGGATTTCGCCACGCTGGAGCGGCTGGGCATCATCCGGCGCTCCAACAGCGCATGGGCCTCACCTCTGCACATTGTGCCCAAGCCCAGCAGCGGATGGTGGCCGTGCGGTGACTACCGCCGGCTCAATGACGCCACCACCCTCGACCACTACCCGGTCCCGCACATTCAGGACTTTTCCGCCCGGTTGGCGAAAACGACCATTTTTTCCAAGGTGGACCTCATCCGGGGCTACCACCAGGTCCCCGTAAAACCGGAAGACGTACCGAAGACGGCCGTTATAACACCTTTCGGCCTCTTCGAGTTCTTGCGGATGCCTTTTGGGTTGGAAAATGTGGCCCAGGTGTTCCAGCGGCTCAAGGACAGCGTCTTGCGTGACTTGTCCTTCGTCTACGTCTACCTGGACGACATCCTAGTCGCGAGCACGTCCCGGGAGGAGCACCTGCTCCATCTCTGCACGCTCTTCGAACGCCTGGGCCAGCATGGCCTGATAATCAACCCCGGGAAGTGCCGGTTCGGCGTCACCGCCATCGACTTCCTGGGGCACCGCATCACCAGGCACAGGGCCATCCCTTTACCGGCCAAGGTGGAGACGGTCAGGAGTTTCCCACGCCCCCGCACGATCAAGGGGCTCCAGGAATTCCTGGGCATGGTGAATTTTTATCACCGCTTCGTGCCCCACGTCGCCCAGCTCCTGCGCCCCTGCACGAGGCACTCCGGGGGAAGCCGGGCAAAGGTGATATCGCCTGGACGGAGCAGATGGATGCGGCGTTTGCGGGCACGAAGCTGGCCTTGGCCAACGCCACTATGCTGGCGCACCCGGTGCCCAATGCACCAATCGCCCTCACCACCGACGCGGTGGGCACGGTGCACGAACAGTGGGTGAATGGTGCTTGGCAGCCGCTGGCGTTTTTTAGCCGGCAGCTCCGCCCGCACGAATGCCGGTACAGCACCTTCGACCGCAAGCTTCTCGGGCTCCACCTGGCGGTCCGACACTTCCGCCATCTTCTCGAGGGCCGCCCGTTCACGGCCTTCGTCGATCACAAGCCCCTTGTTTTCGCGATGGCCAAGGTCACCGAGCCGTGGTCGGCCCGGCAGCAACGTCACCTCTCTGCCGTGTCCAAATACACGACGGACATCCGACACGTCGTGGGTAAGGACAACCCGGTGGCGGTTTGCCTTTCCCGGTCCGTTGCACACGCGGTCCACCTCGGGATCGACTATGCCCGGATGGCGGCGGACCAGACCGCCGACCCCGATGTCCAGGCCTTTCGGACCGCCATCACGGGCCTCCGCGTCACCGAGGTACCGTTCGACGTCGCGGGCACTGCCCTCTTGTGCGCCGTCTCCCTCGGCCGGCCGCGCCCCATCGTGCCCGCTGGCTGGCAGAGCCCGGTTTTTGACGCCATCCACGGCCTGTCCCACCCGGGCACGAAGGCCTCCCAGAAGCTTGTCGCGGCAAAGTTCGTCTGGCATGGCCTCCGGAAGAACGTCCGCGACTTGGCCAGAACGTGCCTCGCGTGCCAGCGCGCGAAGGTCCACCGCCACAACCAGGCCCCGTTGGCCCCGTTTACGGTGCCCGAACGTCGGTTCGACCATGTACACGTCGACTTGGTGGGACCTCTGCCCCCCTCGCGGGGTTTCACCCACCTCCTCACCATGGTGGACCGCACCACCCGGTGGCCGGAGGCCGTGCCATTGGCGGCGACGGCTGCGGCTGACGTCGCGCAAGCCTTCATCGCCACTTGGGTTGCCCGGTTCGGCGCCCCCTCGGACATCTCTTCCGACCGCGGCCCCCAGTTCACCTCAGAGCTCTGGGGAGCGGTGGCGCAAGGGCTCGGCGTCAAGCTGCACTGCACCACAGCCTACCACCCCCAGGCCAATGGCCTGTGCGAGCGCTTCCATCGCTCGATGAAGGCCGCGCTCCGGGCCAGCCTCCGCGACGGAAGCTGGGCCAACAGGCTCCCCTGGGTCCTGCTGGGCTTCAGGACGGCGCCCAAGGACGACCTGCGCGCGTCCTCGGTGGAGCTGGTTTTCGGACAACAGCTGCAGGTACCGGGCGAATTTATCCCCGACTCAACGGCACCTTTGTCCGCGACGCAACAGCGCTCCACCCTTCAGGAGACCGCCAGGAGGTTCGCCCCGGTGCCGACGGCACACCACGGTTGCCCGTCCTCACATGTCGCCCCGGAGCTTCGCACGGCGGAGTACGTTTTTGTCCGGCACGACGCCCACCGGGCACCGTTGCGGCCCCCGTACGACGGGGCCTTCCGCGTGCTGGAGACCGGGGACAAGCACTTCACTGTGGACATCGGCGGTACTCCAGATCGTATCTCCATGGACCCCCTCAAGCCGGCCCACCTCGACCTGGACCACCCCCCGCAAGCAGCTCTGCCTCCGCGTCGAGGCCGCCCCCTGGCAGGCAGACCCCCGGCACCCCCCACCCCCATAGTCCCTCCACCCCCCAGCCCTGCACGCATCGCCAGAGGGCGTTTTGGCCGGGTCATCCGGCCTCCCCGCAAGCTCACCCTTCAGGTGCGTGGGAATTCTGGGGGGGGCGCGTGTGGCAGACACAATGCCAGCGGGTAATAATTCCGCGCACCAGTGGGTGACGCGAGCGACCGGACGTGGAAGCACGGCTCGGGCCACGCCCGGAGCAAAGGCGTCATGAGGCGCAGGGTTGAACTGGAATACATGCCCCGCCTTTCGGCCAACCGGACACGCCCGAGGGCAAGGCGTGGCCTCGGGACATATACGCGGTCTCGAAAGTCGAGCCCGCCCAGTGCTTACGTGCGAGCATTGAATAAAGTGTTTGGTTTTGTTCAACGCGTGGTGGCCTACCTTCTTGGCAAACGAGTTGTGTGTGCATAGCACCACAAGTTTATGATTGCTTTCATTTAATTCAATGAATATGGATCTCCCAAATCCAACCTTTCATTTTTCACTTTGTAAAATTAGACAGGTCCAGATTTCAATATTTGTGCTTCAAAAAAAGTGTTGTAGGCATTTCGTGTTAAAAGTCGGCAAACAAGTTTTTTAGGGTATTTTGAGGGTGCTGAATTCAAAAAAATTGTTTGCCAGGCTGACTTCTGGGGTTTTGACCCTCAAATTCGAAAAAAACAAAATGGTCGCCATTTTTACCATATTTTGCACTATAGGTCCTTTTATATGTATCACAGGAGGTTAACAATTGTGACAATACCCGTTTGTGATACTGAGGATTCCAGATATACTGTTACCTAAGTTACGACTCGTTTGGTTTGCGCGCCATCTTGAATTCCAAGATGGCCGCCATAATTTAGCCCAATACAGTAATAAATGAGCCCAGCCTATAGGAATAAGCAATCGAGGAAGTTGAAAAGTGCATGGTAATACACAGGTTTGTGATACCAAGGATTCCAATATGTTGCATAAATCTAAGTTGTAACCAGTTTGACCGGCACCAGAATGAAACGAACACATGGCATTCGGCCCATACGCAGGGTAATATAAAACGAATCTGTTCCTCTGCCGGACAAATGGTCCAACTTTCTGTCACTTGGAGAGTATAAAGCAAATTTGGCAGAGTTTCTTTCAGAGCAGCTAATGGCACATGCTTCTTCTCTTGTATCCAAAACACTTGTAGTGGCTGGAGGATTCAAGGAGATAACAGATTTGAAATCTTCAGATCCAGGGATGGACATATCGCTCCTACAGGCTACACATGAGGAGGTGGATACACGCCTTATTCTGCACTGCATTCACACCAATGCCGAAACAGTTGTGGTTTCAGCATGTGACACTGATGTGCTTGTCTTGCTAATTGCACATTTTGATAAGATGCAATGCACTCAGCTGTGGATGAAGGCAGGGACTTCTAAGAAGCCTAAATACATTCCCATCCACAATATCCACCAGGGACTACCCTCTAGTCAGGTGGAAGCCTTGCTCTCATTTCACGCCCTTATGGGCTGTGACAGCGTGTCATAGCCAGGGGCGCCGCCCGGGATTTTGGGCCCCATGAAAAGATATCACAATGGGCCCCTATGAAGCCCCTACGCGTGCACATTTTTTCCCCGACATTTTTGCCAGGAGGTTGAAACAATGCTTATATTTCTGCATACAGTATGGAATTCACTATTTGATGCAAGACTGATACCCACACAAGCAGTAGCGGACTAGGTCTTAAAACCGGCCCGGGCATCCTTCACCTAGGTCACCCATTATTCATTAATATTGTTGCGAATATGGAATTTGGCCTCCATATCCGCTTGTAAATATTCCCCTATTTCCCCAATACTCCCCAACTATCCCCAATCCCCCATTCCCTAGTCCCATTGTCTGTAAACAACAATCAGTAGAGCCGACCTTCCCCTTATTCCCCCATTAAATGTCGTGCCCAGGTCCACCGCACCACACGTAGACAACTTTCGGACATCTTGCTAGTTATTCTTAGTCTATGTCAGTTAAGGCCTCGTTTCCATTAATTATGACTCTTCGTTGCACCAGAATGTGATTATATGGCATCAGTAGTGAGTTTAGGACCTTTCCCATACCTCCTTCCATCTTCTTCCCCAACAATTACAACAACAACAGAGGAGATGGCGGCGGCGCGGGGGAGGATGCGTCCTCACACCGGCTCGATTAGCGCCATTGACCACGCGCTCCACGGGGTTACCACGGAGGGGCTGGCTGTCAGCTCCTCCTCAAGGGCGGAGCCTGGTAACCCCCCGCACCCAATCAGAAGGGCGGACCGATTCCATCTGGGGCGGCGCTAACGAGCCGAGGGCGTGTCACTCCCCGCCGGATATACGCGGCCCCGCGCCGGATGTGACGTCAGATGCGCCCCGCCTGAGAAAGAACGTTGCCTGCGATCGCTGAGAGGAAGAGAACCCGCCTGTGAAAGAACGTTACCTCCGAGCGCTGTGACCTCCCCGCATCTTTGGACCGGACCGAACCGTGTTGATTCTGCCCCGAGCCCAGGTGCACCTGGAGCCACCGATACCTGCCTTTCCCTGCCATCAACCCCCGTGTGAGTCAGCCGTTGTCCCGTTTATCTGTCGTCTGTCCGGGGTCAATATAAGAGTGTGTCTAAGTGCCTGTCTTCCTGTGATATACCTCTAGCCCCTGTAATCTAACCTTTCCGTACGAATATACTTGAGAATCGAAACATTGGTGTCTGTCATTATAATCCAGCCGTGTGTCTTCTTTTTCCTTATTGAGCCAGCGTGGCGCGGCTTCGTCAACGTTCGAGTACAATCGGGTAATTTGTGCGGACACGACGGCCATTCCGCTCGGCCCATCTTAACATCAAAGTCGTGTCTGTAACAACTGGTTGTCAGGAGTTGGATTCGAACCTGGGACTAAATTTATTTAGCCCAAATTTTGGACACCAATTGTGTTAGTACGGTAACAATTGGTGTCGAGGAGTGAGATTCGGACCCGGGACTAAATTAGTTAGGCCCAAATTTTGGGAGGGAAAATCGATTCGGAGCGCGTACTGCGCTCGACAAAATCGATCCGGAGCGCGGTCCCGCGGTTACTGCGCTCGACGAAATTATAACAGCAAAATTTGGATTTGTGTTACGAAACTCGAATTTTGAAAGTCGCGCTATGGCGGATCAAGACGGCTGGGGTCCGGTAGGGGAGAGTGAAGCAGGGTCGGTCCAGGACCAAATTGAGGGACATGAGGGACAGGAGGAGAGCGAAGCAGTGAGGGCGGCAGGTTCGCAAAATAGCGTCGTCACGCACGAGGTGGCGGGCGCGCAAAATGGCGCCTCGCACATAGCTACGGCGGCCGCACCCGCTGCACAAGTGGGAGGGATGGCCCAGATGCAGGTCCTCATGGAGCAATTTATGGCGCAAATGCAGGCGTCCCTCAAACTGCAGAGTGAGCAAATGAGGGCTCAGAGTGAGCGATTGGGGAACCGGATGGATGCTCAGGGTGAGCGATTAGAGGGCCAAATGGGGGTAATGAGGGACGAAGCGAGAAGTACTGGTGAGAAGGTAGACAAAAATTTTGAGGGGTTAGACAATGGGATGAAAGAGGTGACAAATGGGTTAGAGGGGTTAGAAAACAGGATGGAAGGCAAATTGAGGGGCATGAGGGACCAAGCGGAAAGGGAAGTTAACCAAATGGGGCAGCAGATAGAGGGGGTCAGAATGGGGGTAGAAACCAAACTGGATGCTCACAGGGAGGAAATGGAGCAGATGAGGGTGGCATCTGGGCAGGAGATGCAAGTGATGGGAGAGGAGATCAGAAGAGGAGTGAGTGAGGAGGTCGGAGGAGTGCGCGAGGAGGTGAGGCACTGTAAGGAGCGCATGGAGAAGGAGGTGAGAAAGGGGACTGTAAAATTGCAAGGGGGTATAGAGGAGTTGACGCTGGGAGTAGAACAACTGACAGTGGGACAAAAGGAGTTGGGGGAACAGGTAAAGAAGAACACAGCGGTAATAGAGGGGTTAAAATCGACGCAGAAGGAGATGAAAAAGGACGTAGGGGTAATTAAAAAAGAGTGTCAGACGGTACATGAGGACTTGACGAAAAAAATGAACAAAGTGGTAGAGGTGATGGAGGTTAAAGAGCGGGAGGTGCGGGAGCACATAGAACAAAATAAAGTGGAGTTAGAGGAAGAACTTAAAGGGGCGCACGAGGAGATGAAGGAGGTGAAGCAGAAATTAGAAGAAGTGGAAGAGGGGGTGAGCGAAATTAAAAAGCGACGGAGAGAGGATAAGAAAGAGATAAAAGAGGAGGTAAAAGAATTGGTCCAAAGTCTGTGTTCGGATCGTGATGATGTGCTCATTAACCGGATGAGGGATTCGCAGGTGATGGAGGAGAAGCGAAGAGGAAGAGGACCTGGTGTAAGTGGTGACCAATATGGTCGTGCGTATGATGCGCCAGGGGATTTAATAAGCTTGGGGGTCGAGATAGACCCGGGTGTTCGTGAGAGGCCGTTGGTGAAGTGTGCGACAGGTCTGGTGTGCGACAGGTCTGGTGTGCGAAAAAGGAGGTGTGCGAGAAAGTCCGACTCTGGGGTGTGTGAGGAAAAAGTGCGTGCCAAGGAGTGAGGGTGCTGGCGAGAGTGAGTCGGTCGTAGCGCGTGTGCGAGGGGGCACATGGAAGCGCGGTGTGGTAAGTGTTACAGAGGGTGTAACGGGAGAGTGTGCGCGAGAAAGGTGTGTGATGGACAGGTACATGAGGAAAGAGTGCGCTGTCAAAGGCAAGGAAGAATGCACACCTGTGGTGAGTGTTACAGAGGGTGTAACGGGAGAGTGTGCGCGAGAAAGGTGTGTGATGGACAGGTACATGAGGAAAGAGTGCGCTGTCAAGAGGAAGGGTGAGTGCGCTGTCAGGAATGGAGGTGAAAGTAGTGAGAGTGACATGGAGCGTGAGTTAGTTGTGACAGGTGAGCGAGGATGTACACCTGGGATGGAAGGATGCACACCTGGAATGGTAGAGCGTGAGTGGGAATGCACGCTGGAGTTGGTGGTGAGGCACGTGGTTGGGTGTGCGAATGAGAGCACACCTGTGATTGTCACAGAGGAGGTGACTGAGGAGGGGGCGCGAAGCGGTGTATTGGTGAGGTGTGCGAGCAACGAATGTGTGCCAAAGTGTTCGGTGGTCAGGTGTGTGACCAAGGCTGTGAGTGGAATGGGTGTACCTGGGTGTGTAAGGAAAGGTACGAGGAGCATGGGCACGGCTGGATGTGTGAGCAAGGAACGGGCTGCGGGGTGTAAGCGTCCAAGCATCGACGTTAGACGGGGTAGAGTTTAGAACGACTTATAGCCGAATCGGGCCCTCGGTGCGTGCTGGGCCTCGCTTTGAACGGCCGCGTCCGTGCTCCACTAGGCGGAGCGGGCGGCCCGATAGAAAGGGTCGTCATGGCGACCACTTTTTGTTGAGGCATTCCGGCAGGTCGAGATCGGGACATTGGATGGCTCCACGCCGAGGTGATGCGTGGGATCTCGGCCCGGGTAAGCCCCCGTCCCTGCACCGAGTGCCGGACGCATCCAGCCGCTGGCACAAAACAACCAGCATCCATTGCTTGGCTTTACGAAGCCGGGCTTTGGACAGGGATTGGCGCACCGAGAGGATGTAATAAGTAGACGGATGATGATGGTAGTGATTTGATACGAAATTAATAATAGTGGGTAGAATTGGCAGTAAATGGAAAATTTTTGAATTGGTTGGAATTTGGTGTGCCAAATTGATAGAGAGACCCCCGATGTGGTGGGATGGCAAATCCACCATCCCTCACAAGTGGGGCAAATGCGCAATAGTTTATGGGGTGTATGGCAGTGAAAACTAGCCCGGGTGGGTTAGGTTATATGGATAGGGCCCTAGAAGATGACATTAGGTGACGTTAAGGTTAGTTAGTGACTGATACCTGTAGTAGGGACGCAGGTAGATTAGTGTGGATGATAATGACGAGGGAGCGCAATAGTTTAAAGGGACGACTGGGAAGCGCAAGTTTCAGAAGGGAGTAGTTAGATGAGATGATGCCGTGTGTGTGTGAGGATGGAACAGGTGTGATTGCACAGGTGTGCAACTGGACAGGTGTGTGGAGCAGTGTGTGAGTAGTGAGTGTTGTGGATCAGCGCGAATGCGCTTGGGGAGAGAAGGGTGCAGGTGGCACCAGGTGTGAGAGCACAGGTGTGCAAGTACAGGTGTGTGGAGAGAGTTGGAGTAAGTGGTACGGAGTGGTGTGCATGGTGCGAAGGTGTGGATGGGGGAAGAGTGGACCCCCTTTCACGAGTACCCGGGGCGGGTAGTGTAAGTGTTAGGTAGAGGGTACAGGTAAATTGTGGTTGGATATTGGCACTTGTGGTGCGGTTGCAGAATGGTGTTGTGAATGGGTGCATTAGTGTTGTGGAAATGGCTGGGCGTGTAGCCTGTTAGTGCGTGTAGTTGGTTGGGCACTCCACCACTGTGAGGATGTCGGCCAGGTGAGGCCGCAGGTGGGCTCTGGGAGCCGGTAGAGTTGTGGATGGGGCCCGAGGATCCGGAGGACGGACCCGGGTAGCCCAGTGCCAGAGAGGGCACCGAGTGGGGAGAGTGCCAGAGGGCCTTCCCCAGGTAGTTAGGTTAGGGCAAGGAGCAGGTAAGCTCGGAGGCAACTGCAGTGGTGGAGGTGTGCAGGTGGGTAGACCCACTGGGAGAGGTACACGCCGCAGCCCAGAAATTGTGCGAGGGCACCGGGAGATGAATCGGGGGAGTGAGACCCCAAATTGAAGCGCACCACAGTTTGGCCAATGGGAATTGGTTTTTAGAACCCATAGTGTAAGAGGGCCAATGGTTTGGCCGGAGAAAGACCCCGGGTAGTGTAAAGTTGTTAAAGTCATTTAGGAAATAGTTAGGATTGATGAACCTGTCGCACCATACGCAGCCACTTACCTGTGGTGATGATGATGACTCCACACCTGTGTTTTCTTTGTTTTGTTGCAGGAAATGAGATTGCTGTGGATTTGTGAGACGCATCACGACGTGGATGAGACATTGGGGTGATTCCATCTCTCCCTCCCTAGGAGGGACTGATGATGAATTGGTAATGGCAAATTTTGATGTGCAGTTGGAGATGGCAAATTTTGATGAGAGTTGAAAATGGCAAATTTGATTGGTTAGGAGGGAGAGAAGACGAATTTGGTTTATGGGAGGAACGGGGAAGACAGTAGGGATGTTTGTTGATTTGTAAAGTAGATGTTTATGGGTAGTGTTGTGTTTTGTGGATACAGTAAGGGGTAAGGGAGGGGCCATGTAGGTTACCTGGTGGGGGGGGGGGGGCGTACGATAGGAACGTACCTGTCTCACCTGGTTCCCATGTGCCCCCAGTGTGCATCACCTTACATTGCGTGCACTTTTGCGCCCTTACCACCTTACTCACTTGTCTGCTTCTTTTGTCTCCCACCTCCGAGGATCTGGCTTTGGGGTAGAGAGAGAGGAGAGAGAGGTGCTGGCTGCGCAGTTGTGGGCCTGCACTTTCGCTGTTTGCTGCCGGGATCTATACACCATATGGACCGCAATGTTTGTGGCCACCCACAATGGACCGCAGTTCGTTTGCGGCCAAGCACCACCCGGGGATGGACCTATGGGTCAACGTGGCACCTATGCCATACAGGTGAACCACTTTTAGTTAACACCAAGTGCACCACAAGAAGAGCAAGAGACACCTGCAGGGTTAGGGGTTGTCGAATTTATTTTTATTCCAATGAACAATGGTGACTGCACCGATTGGTGGTGGGGTGGTGCTTTTGATGCTCGGGAAGGGTGCTCTGCATGTTATTAAAGGCCGTCGGCCATAGAGCACTCGTGGGTTGGTGTATCGATGTTGGCAAGCGCGCTCTCTCTATGCATAACATCTGCATGTGTTCCTCCAAAAACAGGTCCTGGATCGTAGTGTAAATAGCAGCGTAGTCTTGTAAATAATGCTCCCTACCGGCTGTATGTTTAGTTTGAGGATTCTTTCCGGATTCGGTTATCCTGTGGGTGTGTTTCTGTGAGGAGAAGGGTGCAACGTCGCAGGGGGACATATTTACTCATTTGTGAATATCTGTAAAACTGTCGCACTCAGGGTAGAGTTAATAGTAGAGGGAACTACATTGCGTGCCACACTAAAGTAGGTAAAAATTTATCGGGTCGGGACGCCCCGAGGGTAGAGAAGGGTGCAATGTTGCGAATATGGAATTTGGCCTCCATATCCGCTTGTAAATATTCCCCTATTTCCCCAATACTCCCCAACTATCCCCAATCCCCCATTCCCTAGTCCCATTGTCTGTAAACAACAATCAGTAGAGCCGACCTTCCCCTTATTCCCCCATTAAATGTCGTGCCCAGGTCCACCGCACCACACGTAGACAACTTTCGGACATCTTGCTAGTTATTCTTAGTCTATGTCAGTTAAGACCTCGTTTCCATTAATTATGACTCTTCGTTGCACCAGAATGTGATTATATGGCATCAGTAGTGAGTTTAGGACCTTTCCCATACCTCCTTCCATCTTCTTCCCCAACAATTACAACAACAACAGAGGAGATGGCGGCGGCGCGGGGGAGGATGCGTCCTCACACCGGCTCGATTAGCGCCATTGACCACGCGCTCCACGGGGTTACCACGGAGGGGCTGGCTGTCAGCTCCTCCTCAAGGGCGGAGCCTGGTAACCCCCCGCACCCAATCAGAAGGGCGGACCGATTCCATCTGGGGCGGCGCTAACGAGCCGAGGGCGTGTCACTCCCCGCCGGATATACGCGGCCCCGCGCCGGATGTGACGTCAGATGCGCCCCGCCTGAGAAAGAACGTTGCCTGCGATCGCTGAGAGGAAGAGAACCCGCCTGTGAAAGAACGTTACCTCCGAGCGCTGTGACCTCCCCGCATCTTTGGACCGGACCGAACCGTGTTGATTCTGCCCCGAGCCCAGGTGCACCTGGAGCCACCGATACCTGCCTTTCCCTGCCATCAACCCCCGTGTGAGTCAGCCGTTGTCCCATTTATCTGTCGTCTGTCCGGGGTCAATATAAGAGTGTGTCTAAGTGCCTGTCTTCCTGTGATATACCTCTAGCCCCTGTAATCTAACCTTTCCGTACGAATATACTTGAGAATCGAAACATTGGTGTCTGTCATTATAATCCAGCCGTGTGTCTTCTTTTTCCTTATTGAGCCAGCGTGGCGCGGCTTCGTCAACGTTCGAGTACAATCGGGTAATTTGTGCGGACACGACGGCCATTCCGCTCGGCCCATCTTAACATCAAAGTCGTGTCTGTAACAATATGTTGCTTATCTGAGAAAATAGACAAAATGCTTGAAAAAGAAAACTAAATAAAATCCACTAAAAATTAAATTTATTTTCAGTAACACAAGCACATGTCATGTCTAAGAGAGTAGGTGCCTGCGCAGTTCGCTGCTTCTGGCAGCCACACCAATCACACCATCAATGATATCCTTAGTTTCAAGTTTGGCCAGGATCCCTTTTTCCACAGACATCAACATGAACGCCTCAAGATATTCTTGTGTCATTGTACTTCGCAGACAGCTTTTGATTCTCTTCAAAGCAGAGAAAGACCGTTCACATGCCACTTGTGACACAGGCAGCGTTAGCAGCAGCTTGTAGGCAGCCCAATGCTCTTGTAGACATCAGTGAAGAGGTTCAACTTGAGGAGCAGCTTGTAGCAGCAGAGAGGACAGGCTTTACATGACTTACATGTACTTGACAGAGTCTTCCTGTCCTGTTCAGACTCACTGTCCTGCTGCACTGTATAAGCATCTGCTACTGATTGTTTCAGTGTTGACCATTGTTCTCCAAGGCTTTACAGTTCTTTTCGTAGTTGTACCGCAGTGACACCATCATCAAATCTCAGCAAATGTTTATGCAGCTCTTCCATAGCTCCCGATGGCACTTGATCAAAGTTCCTTGGGTGAAGAAGTGAGAGATCAGCATACAATGTTGATGTTGCTGATCTGTCAAACCGCTGCTCAATGCTGCTCACAATAGTGTCCACTATTCGGTTGTACCAATTTACACAATAGTGTCCAATTTAGCATCGTAAGTCAGTTCGCGACATTGTTACCAATACTAGATCAGTAGTCAGTAGACCTATCCAAACTTACTTGGCCTATCGGCTCAAAATCCTTTTAACTGTTGACTTGGTAGTTTTTACAATGAAGGAAACACGTATTGGGAGTACATACGACATCACTATTGTGAATGTGACAGCTCTGTTGTGTCTTTCGCTTTGCATCGCAGTGACGGTGAGCACCAACATGGCGGCTGTAATATTTAAATCTGGCTTAAAACCCCCTCACCTCACAGCCCACAGCCTTCAACCAGACATATTAACACGCTTCTCCCCCTTCATTCCCGTTCTTCAAAGCAAAGCAGTAAAAATTGTTGTATCGCCATTATATTGTTACGGATACCCAGCGTCGGCTTATGGTTCCCCTTTGAGGGGGGATTAGTCCCCTCGTTTGTTACTGACCGACGGGGTCCCTGAAGCTGCACCGCGACCTCCGGAAAGGCCGGTGAGCAGCTTCGTTCGCGACCGCGGATAAGATGGTAATGGATTGCCGAGCGGATGGCAGCCGCGGCCCGAACCGTTAACAAAGACTAACCCGATTCTGAACGTTGGCCGAATCGCGCCACGTACACTCAATATTGAAACCACTAAAGCGACCGAACGAGAATGAAGAAGAAGAAGAAGTACGGATGAATAACATTATTTATTAATTATTTACACAAGCCAAAGCAAAAAGAGCAGTCAAGGTTATATACAGGGAAATGGAAGGAGCAGGAGACAGTGAAATCATTAGCTTACCTATACAAGCTTAATTAATAAATCCCAGGACAACGTGGAAGACGGACGAACATTCACACTTACACGGGGAAATGCAGGCAGGAACGAATGGCTTGGAGATGGATGGCTTTGAGAGGCAAGGAAGGTTCAGCGGGGACTGGGCACGGTCGGGCCAGAAGGCACCGCCGTCAAGAAGCCGAGCCGCGGTCGTGCGAACTCCCGCGGTCCCAAACTGCGCAGGCGAAGTTCCTTTCTCTGCCTGCTGCGTCGCGCACTCCTTGCGTTGCCTCGGTCCGTTTTTCCTGCAGCGCGGCACGTATCACGGCGGCTTGGACACACCTGCTCATCTCCAGCGCATCTCTTTGGACTCAGAACTCATCTTCTGTGGGGAGCGTCCCGCTGCGGGTTATATAGGCCCCGCCCTTCAACCTTTGCGAACCTCCCCCGATCGTTCTCTCTCCGCCCTCTCAAGCCAAACCCCTCGTTCTGGGTTGGATGAGCGGGGCCGACTCACTCCTCCCCTCTATGACGAGGTGGAGACCCACCTTTCTTCTTCGTGGTTACCTCGTGCGTAATGGAGTCAAATGCAGCTAAGTGGACGGGAGATGAAAATGCAGCAAAGTGGCTAAAGAAGTCAATTGCAGCAAACCTGGCAAACCTGGCACTTGGAAGATGCCATGGGGCGTCGGAGGGACCTACTCTTATTTAATTCGGTGCAATGAAGAGTCAAACTATTGGGAAACACATCCTTAAACTACATAGAATAAGGGACTAACTATTTAAAAGGATATATGGTGCCCTGTGTGTAGGTTTATGGAATTAACTAAGAGGACGAGCTTCGACCTTTCTTTACATTACGGAGGGTTGAAGAGCAGGGCTCTTGCTTGAGACGGACGAAGTGACGGGCAAGACACAAACTCGTCCGAGAAGATGTTTATTGTAAAAACCAACACGGGAACTCTGAAAAGCCCGTTTATCGGGCTGCATATATATCAAAACCAGAAAGCACAACCGAAACCGAAAGCCACGCCTCTCAGGCGAGGCGTGCTTTGGAGGTCACGTGACCGACAGGTGCAAAGGATTATAACCAGACATGCGGCACGCTTTGGTGGTCGCGTGACCGGCCACCCCGGCGCCGTGGTTTGCCCGCCGGTTACGTCACTGGCTGGAGCAAGGAGATTCTGTTGCTGGTCTCGCTTGGGGGACCCAAGGGTCGCTACACACGCCCCCCCAGAATGGACTTGATCCAGGAAGGTCAACCTGAGGGGGGTCCGGATGACCCGACCGAAACGACCCCTGGCCAGTCGCGGGGGGGGGGGGGGGTCCGGTGTGGTGGCGGGTGTTCGGACGGGGGGTGCAGTGGACAGGGGGCGGCCGCGCCGCGGTGGGAGAGCCAGCCGTGGCGGCTGGCCAACGTCCATGTGGGCCGGCTTGAGGCGGTCCAGCGAAATCCGGTCCGCCCGGCTGCCGATGTTGACGATGAAGGACTTGTTGTCGCATCGTAGGACCCGGAAGGGTCCGTCGTATGGTGGCCGGAGCGGCCCCCGGTGCACGTCGTGGCGCACGAAGATGTACTCCGCCGTGCGGAGTGCTGGGGGGATGTAGGATTGGGGATCGCCATGGCGGGACGTGGGCACTGGTGCGAAACGTCGGGCGGCCTCCTGGAAGTCCGTGCGCTGGCGCGCGGCGGACCAGGGGCTGGTGGCGTCGGGAATGAACTCGCCCGGTACGCAGAGGGCCTGGCCATACACCAGCTCGGCGGTGGACGCCTGGAGGTCCTCTTTGGGAGCCGTGCGGAGGCCCAAAAGGACCCACGGGAGCCGGTCAGCCCAGCCGTCGTCCTGGAGGCCGGCCATGAGTGCGGCCTTCATGGAGCGGTGGAACCACTCGCACAACCCGTTGGCCTGGGGGTGGTAGGCCGTGGTGCGGTGCAGGGTAACGCCCAACGTTCGGGTGACCGCGCCCCATAGTTCGGACGTGAACTGTGGGCCGCGGTCCGACGAGATGTCCGCTGGTGCGCCGAAACGCGCGACCCAGGTGGTGATGAACGCCTGGCCCACGTCGGCGGTGGTGGTGGAGGCGAGGGGCACGGCCTCCGGCCACCTGGTGGTTCTGTCCACCATGGTAAGCAGGTGGGTGAACCCCTGCGATGGGGGAAGGGGACCCACCAGGTCCACGTGGACGTGGTCGAACCGTCGCTCGGGCACGGTGAAGGGAGCCAGCGGAGCCTGGGTATGACAGTGGACCTTGGCCCGCTGGCAGTGTGTGCAGGCGTTGGCCCAGTCGCGGACGTCCCGTCGCAGCCCATGCCAGATGAAACGCGCCGCCACCAGCCTCTGGGATGCCTTCCGGCCCGGGTGAGAGAGGCCGTGGAGCGAAGCAAAAATGCGACGCCGCCAGGTGACCGGCACAACGGGGCGAGGTCGGCCTTGGGAGATGTCGCACAGCAGGACCGTGTCCGCGAAGGGGACGTCAGCCAAGCGGAGGCCCGTGTCCGCCACCCGGAGCGCCTGCACCGTGCCATTGGTGGCCTGGTCCGTTGCCATTAGGGCGAAATCGACGCCGAGGTGGACGGCGTTGGCGCAGGCTCGAGAAAGGCAGTCGGCCACGGCGTTGTCCTTCCCGGCGACGTGCCGGATGTCCGTGGTGTACTCCGACACGGCGGAGAGGTGGCGCTGCTGGCGGGCCGACCACGGCTCCGTGACCTTGGCCATGGCGAAAACCAACGGCTTGTGGTCGACAAAAACCGTGAACGGGCGGCCCTCCAGGAGGTGGCGAAAATGGCGGACGGCCAGGTACAGCCCGAGGAGCTCGCGGTCGAAGGTGCTGTACTTCAACTCGTTGGGCAGGAGTTGCCGGCTGAATAACGCGAGCGGCTGCCAGGCCCCGTTTACCCATTGTTCATGGACCGCGCCCACGGCGTAGTCGGAGGCGTCCGTGGTGAGGGCGATGGGAGCCTGGGGTACTGGGTGGGCCAGCAGCGTGGCGTTGGCGAGGGCCCGTTTTGCGCCGGTAAAAGCAGCGTCCATGTCCGTGGACCAGACAACGTCGCGTTTCGCCGGCTGGCCGCGGAGGGCGGCGTACAAGGGCCGCATGAGTTGCGCAGCTCGGGGCACGAAGCGGTGATAAAAGTTCACCATCCCGAGGAACTCCTGCAGCGCCTTGACGGAGCGGGGATGTGGGAAAGCGGCGATGGCCTCGACTTTGGCCGGTAGCAGCACGGCGCCGGTCCGGGTGATGCGGTGGCCCAAAAAGTCGATCATCGCCGCACCAAAGTGACATTTGGCCGGGTTGACGATCAATCCGTGCTCGCTGAGGCGGCCGACCAGCATCCGGAGGTGGAGGAGGTGCTCAGCTATGGATGTGCTGGCGACGAGGATGTCATCCAGGTAGGTGTAGAGGAACGGCAAGTCGCACAGCACGCCATCCATCAGGTGCTGGAATGCCTGTGCCGCGTTTTTGAGGCCGAAGGGCATCCGGAGGAATTCAAAGAGGCCGAAAGGTGTAATAACGGCCGTCTTCGGGATGTCGGCCGGGCGGACGGGCACCTAGTGGTACCCCCGAATCAGGTCCACTTTTGAAAAAATGGTCCGCCCCGCCAACCGGGCGGAAAAATCCTGGATGTTTGGGACGGGGTACCTGTCGGGGGTAGTGGCGTCGTTAAGGCGGCGGTAGTCGCCGCATGGCCGCCATCCGCCCCCCGGCTTCGGGACGATGTGCAGCGGCGAGGCCCAGGCGCTGTCAGAGCGCCGCACGATGCCGAGGCGCTCCAGCGCGGCGAACTTGGCCTTGGCGATGGCGAGTTTGGCGGGATCGAGACGGCGAGCCCGGGCGTACACCCGCGGGCCCGTAGTGGGGATGTGATGCTCGATGCCGTGACGCACCGCGATGGCCGAAAACGTCGGTCGCGTGAGGGCCGGGAACTCCGCGAGGAGACGTGCGAAGTCGTCTGCCAATGGGAGGACGCAGGAAAACTCGGTGGGCGCGGAACGGCTCAAAGCGCATGCCAGGGAGCTGAAAGTTTCGGCGTTAACGAGACGGCGGCGTTTCACATCGACCAGCAGCCCATGGGCGCACAGAAAATCGGCCCTGAGCAAAGCCATGGGGCCGTCCGCCGTCACGAACTCCCAGTGAAAGAGCTGGCTGCCAAAGCGGAGGGTGACAGTGCATGGGCCGAAGGTGCGGATGGCGGAGCCGTTGGCCGCGATTTTGGAGGGGCCGCAAACGGCGGCCCGCCTGTCCTCCGCTGAAGCGGGAATGACGCTCAGCTGGGCGCCGGTGTCGCAGAGAAAGCGCCGCCCTGACGCTTGGTCCGCGATGAATAGCAGGTTTCCGGAACGGCCGGCGTTCATTGCTGGTAGGGAACGCCGGCCCGCCCGTTTCCCGACTTGCCGAACGTGCACGGGAGTCGACATGATCGGGCCTGCCGCCCGAACCTGGCGTGGAAATAACACCAGGCCGGGTCCGGTGGGGGCTCTGGTCGACGCGTCGGGACCGGGCGACGCGGCGTCGCCGCTGCCAGTCGCGCCGGCCCGGCGGCCTCCGGGAAGGAAACTGCGTCGCGGGCGCCGGGCGGGTGGGCGGGAGGGCTCCCGTCCGCCACCCCGACGAGCTGGCTCACCGCTCCGGCGAGCTGGCTTGCCGAATCGATCTTGTTGGCCTCCTTGGCGAGGTCGCGGGGGTTCACGATGGTCGTGCCTGCCAGGGCGACCCGTACCTGGGCCGGGAGATGGCGAAGAAAAAGCTCCCGAAACAGGAAATCCGAGGGGTGCTCGCCGAGCAACACGAGCATGTAGTCCATGCGTTCGGACAGGCGCGTATCGCCGAGCTCAGGAAGGTCAAGCAGGCGTCGTGCGCGCTCAGCCCGGGAGAGGGCGAAAGCGCCCAGAAGAAGTGCCTTGATGGCGTCGTACTTGCCGTCAGTGGGCGGGTTCTGGAGGAAGCTCAGGCAGCGGGCGGCGGTCGCGGAGCCAAGTGCGGCGACCACGTAATGGTATCGCGTGGCGTCCTCCGTTATGCTACGCAGGGCGAACTGGGAGTCTGCCTGTGCAAACCAGACGGCGGCATGTGCTTCCCAGAAGGTGGGCAATTTGAGGGACACTGCGGTGTCCATCGCGTGTCGTAAATTCAGGGTCACCAGTGAAGAGCAGGGCCCTTGCTTGAGACGGACGAAGTGACTGGCAAGACACAAACTCGTCTGAGAAGATGTTTATTGTAAAAACCAACTCGGGAACTCTGAAAAGCCCGTTTATCGGTCTGCATATATATCAAAACCAGAAAGCACAACCGAAACCGAAAGCCACGCCTCTCAGGCGAGGCGCGCTTTGGTGGTCACGTGACCGACAGGTGCAAAGGATTATAACCGCACGCGCGGCACGCTTGGGTGGTCACGTGACTGGCCACCCCTGCGCCGTGGTTTGCCCGCCGGTTACGTCACCGGCTGGAGCAAGGAGATTCTGTTGCTGGTCTCGCTTGGGGGACCCATTGGTCGCTACACTGTTTAGATTTTGATGATTTGCGTGTGATATGATTGAACGGATGTTTATATAAATCGTGTAAATAATATGTCATGTATGTAGTGCAAATATTCACCGTTGTATCCCTACACCGTGACCGCATTGTATCCCGATGCCCCAGCTAGGATGGCGCTGAGGTGAATCGGGCCTCTATTGGCAGAGTGAATAAACGTGTACGACAATCGATCGTAGTTTGTCGAGATACCTTACATGGCGACGAGGATAAACATCTAGACCATGACTTCTTTCGGCCATATCGATGAATTCGACCCTCATGAGGGAGATTTTGACACATATTCTGAGCGGTTGCCTTTCTACTTCGAGGCGAACGGCATCGCGACCGAAGCCCGGATGAAGGCCGTCCTCCTGTCCGTTTGCGGGGGTGAGACGTTCACACTCGTTAAAAACCTGATTCGGCCTCGGACAATCCAGGAGCTCACGTATGCAGAGCTCAAGGCCGCTTTGAAGGAACATTGTAATCCATCTCCTTCAGTCATCCTGTGTCGGTTTAATTTTTACATGTGCAGACAGCATCAAGGTCAGTCGATCGCAGACTTCATTGCACACCTCAAAAAACTGTCACATCTGTGTGAGTTTGGGGACACGATTGATGACATGCTCCGTGATTTGCTGGTGGTTGGCATGTCCGTTGACCGCACTCGTCGACGCCTGCTTGCTGAGAGAAGACTGACGTTCCAAAATGCCAGAGACACCGCCATTTCCATGTAAAGTGCTGAACGCAACGCTACAAGCATCGGTGCAACTCGCTCATCTGGTACCAGCCCTGCTGTGAATCGGTTGGATCATGTTCAGCCAAAACGTTGGAACAAGGCTCCTCGTCAGAAGCCAGTGCAGTCTCAAACCCACAACAAATGCTTTCGGTGCAACGGAAAGCACCCTCCGGAGACGTGTCGGTTCAGAGATGCCACCTGCCATTTCTGTTCGAAAACTGGCCATATTGCTCCAGCTTGCATCACTCGCAAATCGGGAAAAGGGAAAGCTGTTGACAAGATTCATCAGTTTATCGGTTCGGAGGAACCTGAGCTTGACCAGATGAGCTCTGTTTCCGACAACTCAGAATCGTATGACCTGCTTCATATTGATTCTCACCATAGGCGGGACCCTCTTCTTGCCACTGTTGTCGTCAACAATCGACCATTGCAAATGGAGGTCGACACTGGTGCGGCCGTCTCGCTCATCAGCCATGCTGTTTTCACAAACCTGTGGAGTGATGCTGACCGACCCCATCTGAAACCTACTACCTATGGACTCTCCACCTATACAGGTGAGAAGATTGTTCCCTGCAGTACATGTGACGTCACGGTGGGCTACGATAACCGTGAGTTTCACCTACCCTTGATCGTCATTCCTGGAAAGGGCCCTTCCTTACTCGGCAGGAACTGGTTGAGCATAATTTGACTGAAGTGGAAAAGCATTCATCAACTCCGGGCAGCCAACGTTTCTCCTACCGCAGCATACACACTCAAAAATGTGCTGGATACGTACCCGGATGTCTTCAAGGATGAGCTTGGAACCTTGAAAGGACATACGGCTAAACTCAGGGTTGACCGGGATGCCAATCCTATATTTTGCAGAGCTCGCCCAGTCCCTTTCGCCCTGCGTGAGCGGATTGACAAGGAACTGGCTCATCTTGAAAATCTGGGGATCATCGAGCAAATCCAGTATGCCGAATGGGCGGCGCCCATCGTTCCGGTCATAAAATCGGACCAGTCCATCTGCGTATGTGGAGATTATAAAATGACCGTGAACAAGTGTTCTTCATTGGATAAATATCCAATCCCGAGGATCGAAGACCTCTATGCTCGTCTCACGGGAGGCAAGACTTTTACGAAACTCGATCTCAAATCCGCCTATCTACAGCTCCGCTTGGACGAGAATTCGAAACAGTATCTTACCATCAACACTCATCGTGGGTTGTACAGGTACCACCGACTTAGTTTTGGAGTGAAATCTGCACCTGGAATTTATCAGCGTGTCATGGACAGTTTGTTTGCCGCCGAACGCAACGTCGTTCGTTACCAGGATGATATTCTGGTTACTGGTCGTACGGACGCGGACCATCTACAAAACCTGGAGAGAGTTCTGAAGAAGATTTCGGACTCCGGCCTACGTTTGCGTCGAGACAAGTGCAAGTTTATGGTGCCATCAGTCACATTTTGCCATGTCAGCTGGTGTGAGTTTATGCTTGATCTGGATCTTGTATGGGTACAGCTGAAGATCCTTGATAAAGATTCTTTGCACTGACGCACGTGAAAGACCCAGCTCTTGGCTACGTCTTCGGATGGACTTTTTCGGGCTCCTTCCGACAGAATGTCTCACCGCATTCACATTGTCAGGAGATCTTGCAGTCAGCTTCCTGCCAGAACTGGGTGTTTCTACCGTCTTGTTGAGGTTGTTTACTGATCTAGTGGCTTGAAATTTGTGTGCCCAACGATAAATTTGGTTTTTCTGGGGATAGTTGTTGAAGTTGAACTTCCTGCGAAATTTTGCTTGCACCGTTTTGAATGATTTTGTCTCCAAATAAGTAGTGACGCAAAATATTTTTTCCTCCTTTGTCCAAAGCATTTTGATTGATAAATTATTAGTTGTTATGGTCTCCTCTCTTCAAATCTGAAAAAAAAAGAACAAAAACATTAATATTGGCAGAATTATTAGCAGTGACATGGGTTCCATGTATTTTGAGACACCCTGTACCTGGGTCATACGATTGATGCCGAGGGTCTACACCCGACAGATGAGAAAGTCCGAGCTATCAAGGATGCTCCTGCTCCACGAGACGTGACCGAATTGAAGTCATACCTCGGTTTGCTTCAGTTCTATGGTCGTTACATCCCGAATGTGACTGACGTTTTGGGCCCCCTTTATCGGCTTTTGAGGAAAGGAGTCTCCTGGAGCTGGGGATCCACTGAACAATCAGCATTCCAGACCTCTAAGGATCTGCTCAAATCGTCCAATGTTCTCGTTCATTTTGATCCAGAGAAGGATCTTGTGCTGACATGCGATGCCTGTCGGTATGGAGTGGGGAGTGTATTATCACACGTGATGCCAGATTGTACGGAAAGACCGGTTGCATTTGCATCCAGAACGTTGTCCCCGGCAGAGAAGAACTATTCCCAACTTGACAAGGAAGGATTGGGAATCGTTTTCGGCGTCAGCAAATTTCGCCAGTACCTTCTTGGACATCATTTCACGATTCGCACTGATCACAAGCCGCTGATCAGTCTGTTTGATCCAACTAAGGCGACATCTGACACACTACCGCCCAGGATCATCCGCTGGTCCCTGTTTCTCGCTGCTTATGACTACACCATATGTTATAAGCCCGGTTCGTCTATCACAAATGCAGATGCCATGAGTCGGTTACCCCTTCCAGAATCCGTTGATGATTCGCCTACACCAGGATCCATTATCGCACTGATGGATCATCTGGAAGATTGTGCTGTCGATTCCGGCCAGATCCGCACTCATACTCGACGAGACCCCATTCTGTCCAGAACTGTCCAGGCTGTACAGCTTAGATGGCATTTGCTACCTGAGGGTGACCCAGATTTTGCGGCTTTTAAAGCACGTAAAAACGAACTCGGCGTGGAAAATGGTTGCCTACTCTGGGGATGTCGTGTCGTGATCCCGAAAAATCTGCGTTCCAGGGTCATGGATGAAATCCATGACTGTCACCCCGGGATTGTGAAGATGAAGTCACTCGCCAGAAACTATGTGTGGTGGCCGAATCTTGATGCTGATATCGAACATCATGTTCGACATTGTTACCCCTGCCAGAGCACCCGGAGTGCACCTGCGAAAGCGCCACTGCATCCCTGGGAATGGCCCAGCGAACCGTGGCATCGCCTACATCTCGATTATGCCGGGCCTATTAACGGCAGCATGATTCTAATAATTACGGACGCGCACACAAAATGGATTGATGCCTATGTGACGCGTGGTACTACGTCAGCCATTGTCATCGAAAGACTCAGACGCTGTTTCGCCACTCATGGTCTGCCCAGGATGATCGTGAGTGATAACGGTTTGTGTTTTTCCAGTTCCGAGTTGCCGAGTTCACACGTCGGAACGGCATCAAACATAAGTTTGTCAGCCCACATCACCAGGCTTCAAATGGCTTGGCCGAACGATCCGTGGGAATCATCAAATCCGGATTGCAAAAATTTCAGGAGGGAACCCTGGAAACAAAGCTGTCTCGTCTCCTGTTCAAATACCGCATCACGCCACAATCAACAACCGGTGCAGCTCCGTCTGAGTTATTGATGAAACGACACGTGAGATCGACACTTGACAATCTCAAACCAGACATATCATCAAACGTTTATCAGAGCCAGCTTAATCAAAAGTTGGTGCACGATAAGACGTCCAACAGTCGCTGTATCAACATTGGAGATCCAGTGTTTGCCCGAAATTTTGGTGCAGGTGCGACGTGGCTACCGGGGGACATCATCGAGAAGCCAGGTCCACTGTCCTGCGTGATTCGCCTGCAGGACGGCCGAGAAATTCGTCGACATCAGGACCACATAACCTACCGTCACTGAGTCGATAGAGCCTGCAGCATCGTCACAGTCAAAACAACAGTTGGACCCGCCACTGCCGGAGATCGTCGTGGCCGCTCCAGCCGGCTCGGATGCCCCGAAAACCTCTGCGAACGCTACACCCTTCGTGGAGACAAAAGGAATCACCTCGGACTCTGTATCCACTGGTACACCGCGACCCAAAGGGATCACCTCGGACTCTGTATCCACTGGTACACCGCCACCCAAAGGGATCACCTCGGACTCTGTATCCACTGGTACACCGCCACCCAAAGGGATCACCTCGGACTCTGTATCCACTGGTACACCGCGACCCAAAGGGATCACCTCGGACTCTGTATCCACTGGTACACCGCGACCCAAAGGGATCACCTCGGACTCTGTATCCACTGGTACACCGCCACCCAAAGTGATCACCTCGGACCCTGTATCCACTGGTACACCGCGACGCTCAATGCGTGAGAGAAAAGCACCCGACCGGTTGAATCTTTGAAGATGTTTTTTTTTCACGGTGACACATGTTCTATTTTCACGGTGACACATGTTCTATTTTCACGTATTTTCATTATTCTCATAACAGTTTGCACACATATTTTCACATGTTTTGGAAATGTTGCTTTTGAAATGTCAATTCTTGAAATCTAGCACGTATTGCTCTTGGTAATTTTGGACTTAAAGGGGAGGATGTCATGTATGAAGTGCAAATATTCACCGTTGTATCCCTACACCGTGACCGCATTGTATCCCTACGCCCCAGTTCGGATGGCGCTGAGGTGAATCGGGCCTGTATCGGCAGTGAATAAACGTGCACGACAATTGATCGTAGTTTGTCGAGTTACATTACATAATATAATCGTTTATATAAATCGTTTTGTCTCTCCTGTCTTTCTTTTCTTTTTTGACACCCAGATTTGTTTTTTAACTGAGACATGACGCTCCTGAACTGGCACTTCTCACGCTCAATTCACTGTCTCCCAGCAAGCCGTTCGCGTCTGGTTTGGGGGCAGGACCAAACCATTTCATGTAAATAGAGGGGGGGGGTGGGGGGGGTTGTGCAATACAGAGGCCCTCTGGATGTTTACTTTTTGCCAAAAACATGAAAAGAAAAAGAACTGTTAGATTTATTGGTCTATTTATTCTATTAAAGATGATAGGTTAATAATTTAATATTGAGAATTTTTACCTAATGTTCCAATAATTTTTTAGGGCCCCTGTCAGTGCAGGGCCCTTGGAATCATCCTAACTTTTCCCCCTCTTACGGCGCCCCTGGTCACAGCTTGCGGGCCATAGTAAGAAGGCAGCCTGGAAAGTATTCCAGAAAGACAGTCAACTTTTGACAGACCTAGGTACAGGAGATGCCACGGAGGATGTAATCAAAGCTGCGGAGAAGTTTGTATGCCGCTTGTACAAGCTGCCTGATAATGTTGACACCTGTGACAAGGCACGTGTCATGCTTTTCCGCAAGGATCGTTCGCAGGAAGCACTTCCACCAACATCTGATGCAGTGAAACTACACATTAGACGTGCACATTATCAGGCCTTAATATGGAAGCAAGCAAACATCTCCACACCAGCACTCCCCCAAGTAACTGACAGGTTGGACACATGCCGATGGACACTTGGTGTCAAAGTTAATGACGCTTCCTCCTATTCCTAAGATGTGCCCTGAAATTGTCACATGCAGCTGCACCACAGCCTGTCAAAGCAACAACTGCGGCTGTAGGAAAGGGAACCTATCTTGCACTGGAGGATGCGTATGTGCATATGGACAAGAAGAATGCAGAAACAGAAGAGACTAGGACTTACTCAGAGGAAGAATGAATACCAAAGCAATGAGTGGATGGACAGAAAAGAGGAACAATTAATAATGATTTTGTGTGCTTCTTTCAAGAAATAGTAATACAAAACACCCTCCTGTACTTCAGAACAAAGAAAGGTGTTGGTTTTCCGGAACAACTGTTTCCAATATTGATCTTTTGTATCTAAAACTCCATGTCGGTAAATGGGGGGTATTGCACAGGTAAAGCACTGCTAAAGTAAATTTCAGCTACTTTGCAGCTAGATCCCGGGTACCGGGTGCAAGATACCATTCTGATGTAGGTTAAGTATTGATTTGATGGACAATGGGTAGATTTTAATTATCATTGACACATAGCAATCAACCGATGATTTCAAACCAAATCATACCGCGGTACCCCAAATTTCACCGAATGAACACGTCCAAATTCACCTTCATCTGCCAGGATCGCTGGAATCTACTTTAACAGGCAGCAAGTGCTTAATTAATGTATGTACTTTGAAGAATGATTTCACGTCATACTAATTTATCATAAAACTTTGAATTCAATATGGCAGGCAAACCAAACTGGTTACAACTTATGTGGAAGCTTTTTTGGGGGGGGGGGCAACTTTGGTATTACAGACATGGGTATTGTCATCATTTTAAACATAAGTGTTATTTATGCCTATGGGCTGATTAATGCATTTGGTGAATAATGGCGGCCATCTTGGAATTCAAGATGGCAGATAAACCAAACTAGATACAACTTAGGTGACAACATATTTGGAATCCTTGGTATCACAAACATCGGTATTGCCACCATTTTAAAACTTCAATAATGCTTAGAAGCTGCAAAAGGCAAAAATAGGCAAAGGCAAAAAGGCAAAGTATAACGCAAAATAAGGCAAAAAGGCAAAAAAAGATGCATTGGCAAAAAAGATGCAAAAGGCAAAAAGGCAAAAGGCTTGTATAAGGCAAAAAAGATGAAAAATGGCGGCCATTTTGTTTTCCAAATTTGAGGGTCAAAATCTCAAAATTCAGCCTGGCAAACAATTTTTTTGAATTCAGCACCCTCAAATTATCCTAAGAAACTTGTTTGCCCACTTTTAACATGAAATGCCTACAACATTCAATTTTTCTCAAATCTGGACCTGTCTAAATGTACATCGACGTTATAGTGGGGGGGCCAATGTTTTCCCGTTGAATTCAAATGTTAATTTGTGGACACTGGTTGGGTTGTCTTTAGGGGTGATAGAAGTTGTAGAAAAAATATGTCTCCATTTTTTTCAAGTTCTTTATAGCGGCCATTTTGGATTATCAAAATGGCGTTTGTTGAAAACCGAAATTGTCATTATCTTGGCTTCTAAATGACCTAGAGTGTTAATTTTGGTGTCCAAATGTACATATTTGCGGATACTTAATCCAATAAACACACATTTATACACCTACATATGATCAAAAGGGTTCTTATGGCAGCCATCTTGGATTTTCACGCACTTATGCCAACACATATATATTTTTTTTTCCATCATTTTCACTTCTAAATCACATAAAGGCTGGACTTTAGTGTTCAAATGTACACTTATAATGTCTTTGTGCAATATTTTTAGTTGGCAGTGTTCATTGTTACATTGAAGGATCTCCATCCTCCTCATCATCAGTGTTATCGATTCCCATGGGGCGCTCCTGACCCGTGTTACCACACACCTCTTCATCTGCCCCACACATACACATCTCAGAACAGTTGAGATGCTGAGACCTGCATGAGCAGTGAGACATGCATTGGGTCTTCTTGCAGTTACATTTGATTAGATGTGTGATGGCAGCTGGGGCTGGAGGGTCCTTGGTTGTGATGGGCACCAGCTGATCTCCTTCTGCTCTCCATCCATGTTCTGTTGGTTGTGGAAGCTGGGGGTCCGGTACATCAGCCTGATGCCACACCATGATTGTGAGCTGTCACTGATTGTGAGCCAGCCATCTGACGGGCTTCTTCAGCAAGCCTACTCAGCTCTGGTGCTGTCAGAAAGAACCTTTCGCGGGCACTGGCATTCTGGGTAATGCCCACAATACCCCCTGTCACCTTCATGATCCTGTTGATGTGCTCCAGTGCATGGTCCACACCTACAGCACAGAAGGGGATTTCATTCTTATGGACACTGAAGTTCCCATCCATGAACTCTTGGTAGATCCCTGGATCTGTCATCTTCAGGGCCTTCATCTCTGCAAGGTACCGGGGAGTCAGCCTGGCATATTTCTGTTTGTCATGTGCAAAGAAGTATATGCACATCTCATCCAGTGAAGACAGGTGAAGCTCAAATTGTCCATCACGGGTGGCACGGATGAATGTGTATATCAGCATTATCATCCGCATGTAGCGTCGCACAAACTTGAACAGTGGACTCTTGGCTTCTTTCCTCTCATCAAACTTTGCCATGGCCTCCAGGACTTCGTTTGACTCGAGGACAGCTAGCATGTTGTTCTGCGCGCTTGTCATCTCCTCTCGGTTGTGTAGATGACAGCTCTGGGCAACCTGTTGTGCTGACTGGGTACATGGGCCCCTCAGATGGGGATGCTCTTGGAAGAATTCGTCCACATAGAGGTCGAAGAGGGCTTGGACAGTGGTGATGTGGGCCTCCAAAGCCCTCTTCATGTGCTTGGCTTCCAGTATTTGTCTGGTCGTTGTTGGGCCATAGATATCAGCCTCAGACCAAGCCTCGTCAAGACCACTGTCCTCTATGGCATTCCCAGCAGCCCTCAGTGCAGCCATCACAGTGTGCATCTCCCCTAGTCGCAGTACCCACTTGCCTTTGCAGTCATCTCTGGTCATCTCCAGCTGTTTGGCTCGCTCATACAGGGCCATGTCTAAGGTGATCACTGTCTTCCTATCGGGACCCATGACCATGCAGTTGATTTGCTGTGTCTGTTTCAAGACTGTTATCAGTGTTTGCCATTCATGGGCTGGTGCTGCTACCAATGGCAGGGCGTTGACCTCTGTCAGAGGCTTCGAAGAGGAGAGCAGTGAGTTGTAGGCTGTCCAAGTTGGGATATTGTGATGCTTGATCCTACTGCCAGGTGGTTGTTTTGGATCGTGGACGAGTGACCCAACAGGGTCAGCATGCTGGGGTTCTGCAGCTTGCAGCTGGTCATCTGGTGGGATGATGTCGTCTTGTACGTCCTCAGCTTCAGCTGTTCGCATGATTGTGCGTGAAAGTAGCCACACTGTGTCCGTCGCAGAGTACGGCTTGGTGACATCTGGGTTTGACCGTGTCTTGAAGCTATACGTGGTACCTGTGGCAGATTGTTTGTTTGGTGCTTGGCAAGGAACAAAGTCTGGAGCAGTCAGAACCTTGAGTGAGCGGTGTCTGGCCTTTCGGTCATGTAGTGTCAGTGTTCTATGTTCATCTGTGGAGGGTGCATGTTCCCGTCGTTGGTAGAGTGCCCAGGCTGTAGCACGGAGTGTCCGCTTCCAATCAGGTGTGTCTTCAATGAAGTCACTGTTGTCCACTGCAAAGAAGACAAACGTCCCTATGCGCATGGTTCTTGGAAAGTATACACCCTGTTCTGTCGTAGACTCTATGACTGAGTTGGCCAGCTGTGTCTCCAACCGCAAGATCCGACTATAATCAACAGACAGACCGAACCCATGCAGGAAATCCAGAAGCTTCTTGTTTCTGGTGGACTGATGGACTACAATGGCAACGGCAAGCTGCTGTGGCCATTCTAAGCGATGGCGGAATGGTGCATCTGGCTCTTTGGGCTTGTACGTGACTTGGCGTTTTGACTTGTAGCCGTACATGATGTTCTGACTGATGGTTATAACATCTCGATGAATAGTGGCTGAGCGCATAGTCTCTGGCTCAATGCTCGTGGCTGGTCCTTCCAGTAGCCAGCGGAGGAAAGCATAGAGTACTTTGGGTACATGCTTTTCAGCATCATCAGTGTTCATTTCTCCTTCAAATTGCCATGGGTGCTTGTTCTGACAAGCAATGGCACTGCGGAGAACAGAGGCACTCTCAAACAGTTGTTCGATGTTTTTTTCATTTGTCTTCGTCATTGCATCTTCGACAGCTGCATCACGCACGGCAGTGGAGAATACACAGTCTGACTCGTTTCGACGTTTTGGTTTCATGAAGTGAACGTCATCAATGTGAGAGTTGATTTTCTCCTTCATGCCTTGGGTAGTAGGTGATGGGACATTGTGCACACCATTATTGTCAAGAATCCTGGAGTAAACCGACTTCAGGTCAGACATGTTGAGAATTTCACCAGCTTGGAGTAGAGAGCGAACAAGGCTGACAAACTCATTGTCTGCGGCTATTTTGATAACATTAGTTTCTTGCAGTATGTGTTCTTTGTCATCACTTGATGTCCCACTCTTGGGAGCACGTTGGACATTCTGCACCCAGCATGGGAGATGATACTTGACGTCGATCGCATGAGCATCATGTGCACTGATGGCAGCACTCAGCTGAACTTTCCACTTGTGGTTGCTGCCTTCTTCAACAGCTTTCTTCAGCTGTTTACCTGCGTTGAACGTGCATACAACATGTACACTTTCCTTAGTGACCTCTTGACAGAAGAAACAAAGGTCTCTGTTGAATGGAGTTGATGATGAACGTGTGAAGCGAAGAGTCTCGTCTTGCGTAGAACCTGAGGTACTTGCAGCGGCAGGTGCAGAAGAAGGACGTCCACACCTCTTATGAAGATGCTGGGTGTCGCCATGTTCGCAGGCTTTCTGGTGGCGAACTCTAGCACGCTCCAGGTGAGCAGTGTTGCATGTAGATCCATAACATGCCCGGTGCCACTTTGCTTTATTGTTCCTCAAGTCAGTGGCAGTGAAACAGCTTAATCGTTCGCTGATCTGTTTGAAGTCGGCATCACCATATCGTGCCCTCTCCTGGATGAACTGGAGAAACTTTGCATATGAGCCCAGTGCTGGCTCAGTCACTAGTGCACCTTGGGGATCCTGGCACTGAATGCAAAGTGTGAAATCAGTTTCTTTCTTGGTTTTCTTGCTTTTTGGCTCCATCATAGCTCAGGGTCACGAATCTGGAACATACAAATAACAAATAACAATTAAGATAGATGTGCATTAAGTTAGATTTTGGACACTGGTTCGGCTGTGCCATAAAAACCTATTTTTATCCCTTGTAGGTTATTAAAGAAGGTTTCATTCAATTCTCTATCCCCAAAAATGTACAACTGGACACCAGAATCGAAACTCTAGGTCATTTAGAAGCCAAGATAATGGAATTTTACGTTTTCGACATCCGCCATTTTGAAAATCCAAAATGGCCGCCATAAAGAACTTGAAACAATTGGAGACATATTTTTTCTAGAACTTATATCATCCCTAAAGACAGCCCAACCAGTGTCCAAAAATTAACAAGCAATTTCACCGGGCATTTCAATCTGCTACATTGGCCCCCCCACTATTATCAAAGTTTTTCTCCAAAAAAAAAACATTTTTATAACAACTAGCGTGACTCGGCGCGCTCCGTGCGCCTCACCACACGCCGTTTCAGAGGGATAGGCATCTTTGACCATTTCGGTGTCTTTTGGGTCTTCAGGGTATTTTGGCTCCTCTGGGTCTTCAGGGTATTTTGGGTCTTTGGGGTGTTTTGGGTCTTAAGGGTCTTTTGGTTCCTCTGGGTCTTTGGGGTATTTTGGTTCTTCTGGGTATTTAAGGGTCCTTTGGGTCTTTGGGGTCTTCAGGGTCTTCCGGGTATTTTGGGTCGTCGGGGTGTTTTGGGTCTCGCGGGTGTTTTGGGTCTTCGGAGTCTTCGGGGCCATTTGGGTCTTGAGGGTATTTTGGATTCTCAGGGTCTTTAAGGGTCTTTTGGGTTTTCAGGGGCTTTTGGGTGTTTTGGGTCTTCAGGGTCTTTTGGGTCTTGGTGGTCTTGGGGGATTTAAAGGGTCGTCAATGGTCTGAGGGGTCTTAGCAGTCTAAACGTAATTAAGAGTTCACGGACTGTTTTGGGTTTAAATTTTATTTGAAGAAGAAGAAGACGTTTTGATCAAATATAAACAAACAAACATAACCTTATACGTTTGCTCTATTATAATAAGATGCTGTGACGTTTTGTGCCTCTTGTTTGAGGGGATCACGTGCCCGGTCACAGCCTTTGAGACCTACTCACTCGAGATCCCTGTTGTCATGGAAATTTCAATCGAGCCAAAACAAGCAATGGTACAATCGAGGACTAGGAGGCAATAAGAGGAGACGAAGACGGCAGCAGTTTCTGCGATCACAGACAGCAGTTGCGATGACTCTCATGGCGAATGCCTTCGTCGAATGAGCATCGTGCAAACGAAGGAGCGACGTGCAATCGAAAGACCCCGAAGACTCAAAAGACCCAGAGGACTCAAAAGACCCTGAAGACCCAAAATACTCCAAAGCCCCTTAAACGTAAAGACCCCAAATATGCCAAAGATCCTTGAAGACCCAAAGGACCCCAAAGACCCAAAATACCCTTAAAGACCCTGAAGACCAAAAGACCCCAACGACTGAAAAGACCCAAATACGCCAAAGATACTTAAATACCCCCAAAAACCCCAAAGAAGGAAAGGCCCCTAAGACCCAAAATACTCCGAACTCAAAAGACTCAAAAGACCCTTAAAGAGGAACCCAAACGCAAAATGATTTTTTCTGATAAACATCGACAATCATTTCATTAATCACAGTCTAATTTGAAGGTACTTTTCTTTTTTAATTTACCAATCACAAAGTGCCGAAAAAAGCCCTAGACCAAGAGTGTCAATTTTTGAGTTTGCCAGTGACGTCACATTGTGAACTCACTGTGATCGAGAAAAAAAAAAGCATTCCGAGCTCGGATTCTGATACTGATTGGGGATGGTAGAGGGGGTGGGACGTGTGGGGTGGTCAAGGGTATTGTTAGCTAGGGTAATGGTTGATGGGGGATTGTGGGTGGAAATTGGAGTGGGGGGAGGGGTGTGGGGTGGTCGTGGGTATTGTTAGCTAGGGTGATGGTTGATGTTTTTTTTTCCTGGAAAATTGAGATGCCTCAAGAACCAAGGCCACCTAAGTTGAACAGACGACCAGAAATATTACCAAAGGTAATTAGCAAGAAATCCAAGTCAAAGCAGCTGTGTCAGCAGAAAATGTCCTAAACAAGAAATGGCAGAAAAATGTGCTGCACGCCTGAAACAAGCTCGCCCATAAGGCGGGTACTCTGCTTGTAATGACAATGAATTTCTCAAAAAAACGTAGACTCGTAGAGGTATGCTAATTGATAACCACAGTGGGAAAGAAGTTGACGTGACATTTCTGGCGTGACATGCATTGCTTTGAAGAAGAGCGCTGCCCCAAAAATGGTCTCTTCAACTTGCCGTTGGCAAAGCTACAATCATGTGATCCGATTGTTTGTACTACCGGCAAAGCAGCGTCTGGTGAAAAGATCACCTACACAAAACAGGTCGCTGGAATTTGAAAGAATGCATACATATCGGTGTCCACAACATATGCCGAAGACCTACCACGACGACTTAAACAGCCCCCATTATTGCCACATTCTTGGGTAGTCAACAGGGAACGTTTTTTGCCTCAATAATTTCACGATCCAGTCTATCATCCTATCATTCATCTCAAGGTGGCAAGTATCTGGAAAGTTTTTTTGAATATCTGGAAGAACTTATCATTGTCCTTCCAGGGGAATAGTTATCTTCAAGGTCCATGAACTAATGGTGGCAGATGGGAAACCTGGTTCTAGGTCCATCTGAAGACTGGCACACACATCGATGTGTCACCCTGTATGTGAAGCAGTTCAGAGATGGGTCGACATTCAAACCCTGCCGAGGCAAGCGAGTGCACGTACCTCTAGGCAATCCTACCGGCTCCAAGCTAGTGCACGTACCTCTAGGCCATCCTACCAGCTCCAAGCTAGTGCACGTACCTCCAAGGCCACCCTACCAGCTCCAAGCTAGTGCACGTACCTCTGGGCCATCCAACCAGCTCCAAGCTAGTGTACGTACCTCTAGGCCATCCGACCAGCTCCAAGCTAGTGCACGTGAGGAGAATAGAACCATGTTCCACACCTTGAGTTCAAGAGATAACAAGATTTAATGATGAACCAATATCACAGCGCTGTGGAGGGTGTAAGAGTCATACCATTCACAATTGAACAGCATGGCCACATACACTCCTAGAAAATTGACAACCCAGAGTTTCTTTATATACACCAAATTATACAAAAAATCTCCGCTGAAAAATGAGCACGGACAAAGGAAAACTGGCTCGACATCTCCCACCGAAACCCTATCTTCTTTGGCATGAGCAAAGGGAAAGAGGCGGGAGAAAGAGCACCGTGACATTCTCAAAACTTATCTTCCATGCTGGCTTTTGGTCAAGGACAGACAGACGCGTTTTCACGAGGGGGTCTAACAGAGCAAGCGGTTTCACTATCTTTCTACATTTTTTGGCACAGTTGGACAATAAAACATAGTTCAAAACAAGAGGGAACATAGTAAGCTTAATCCTTTTCACAAAGCAACCACTATTAAATACAAACCACAATTACATGAGGCACAACCAATGGCATGATCTCGACATTCCCCCATTTGGTCTCTACGAGACTACGTATCACAGAGACCAGGCCACATCGGCTTTATTTGCAAAGCAAAAGAGAATAGTGTTATATGTGGCCACATCGGGCTTTATTGAGTGTTGTATGTGTGTCCTCCAAGGGCATGCCACGCACATAAAGTACCTCGCATGCACGCTTGAAAGGTGTGTCATGTTGTGCGTGTTTGGAACATGAAGGTCCAGAACATGAAGATCTATTAACTTTTCAGATCCGCAACGAAGGCGCCTGGTCCGGCCAAGGATATTGCCCGGGGGGGGGTCTAACAGCCCACCCTTGGAGCAGCGTAGGTGCGGCTGAAATCCCCCCCATTCGAAGGGCTCCCCGTCCTCGCACAGACCCGGTCCTTGCCGATCTTCGAAGTTAATCGACGTCCATGCTGTTGTTCTGAGGAATACATAATGTAATTAATATTGTTACAGACACGACTTTGATGTTAAGGTGGGCCGAGCGGAATGGCCGTCGTGTCCGCACAAATTACCCGACTATACTCGACGTTGACGAAGTCGCGCTACGCTGGCTCAATAAGAAAAAGAAGACACCCGGCTGGATTACAATAACACAATACGACACCAAGGGTTCAGTTCTCAAGACCTCCGGAGGAGATTATATTCGTACGGAAAGGTCAGATTACAGGGGCTAGAGTTATAATCACAGAAAGACAGGCACTTAGACACACTCTTATATTAACCCCGGACAGGCGACAGACAAACGGGACAAGGCTGACTCACACGGGGGTTGATGAAAAGGACAGCGGGTATCGATGGCTCAAGGTGCACTCTTGGCTCAAAGCAGAATCGACTCGGTCCGGTCCAGAGATGCAGGGAGGTCACAGCGCTCGGAAGGCGACGTTCTTTCTCCAAGCTGAGGCGCATCTGACGTCACATCCGGCGCGGGGCCGCGTATATCCGGCGGGGAGTGACACGCCCTCGGCTCGTTAGCTCCGCCTCGTGGAATCGGCACGTTGCTTCTCATTGGGTGCGTGCGGGGGGTTTACCAGGCTCCGCCCTTGACGAGGAGCTGACAAGGAGCCCCTTCGTGGTAACCCCGTGGAGCGCGTGGTCAATGGCGCTAATCGAGCCGGTGTGAGGACGCATCCTCCCCCGCTCCGCCGCCATCTCCTCTGTTGTTGTTGTAATTGTTGTTGTAGTTGTTGTTATTGTTGTTGTTTGGGGAAGAAGATGGGAGGAGGTATGGGAAAGGTCCTAAACTCACTACTGATGCCATATAATCACATTCTGGTGCAACGAAGAGTCATAATTAATGGAAACGAGGCCTTAACTGACATAGATTAAGAATAACTAGGAAGATGTCCGAAAGTTGTCTACGTGTGGTGCGGTGGACCTGGGCACGACATTTAATGGGGGAATAAGGGGAAGGTCGGCTCTACTGATTGTTATTTACATGCAATGGGACTAGGGAATGGGGGACTGGGGAAAGTTGGGGAGTATTGGAGAAAATAGGGGAATATTTACAAGCGGATATGGAGGCCAAATTCCATATTCGCAACATTGCACCCTTCTCTACCCTCGGGGCGTCCCGACCCGATAAATTTTTACCTACTTTAGTGTGGCACGCAATGTAGTTCCCTCTACTATTAACTCTACCCTGAGTGCGACAGTTTTACAGATATTCACAAATGAGTAAATATGTCCCCCTGCGACGTTGCACCCTTCTCCTCACAGAAACACACCCACAGGATAACCGAATCCGGAAAGAATTCTCAAACTAAACATACAGCCGGTAGGGAGCATTATTTACAAGACTATGCTGCTATTTACACTACGATCCAGGACCTGTTTTTGGAGGAACACATGCAGATGTTATGCATAGAGAGAGCGCGCTTGCCAGCATCGATACACCAACCCACGAGTGCTCTGTGGCCGACGGCCTTTAATAACGTGCAGAGCACCCTTCCCGAGCATCAAAAGCACCACCCCACCACCAATCGGTGCAGTCACCATTGTTCATTGGAATAAAAATAAATTCGACAACCCCTAACCCTGCAGGTGTCTCTTGCTCTTCTTGTGGTGCACTTGGTGTTAATTAACAGTGGTTCACCTTTATGGCATAGGTGCCACGTTGACCCATAGGTCCTTCCACGGGTGGTGCTTGGCCGCAAAAGAGCTGCGGTCCATTGTGGGTGGCCACAAACATTGCGGTCCATATGGTGTATCGATCCAGGCAGCCAACAGCGAAAGTGCAGGCCCACAACTGCGTAGCCAGCACCTCTCTCTCCTCTCTCTCTACCCCAAAGCCAGATCCTCGGAGGTGGGAGACAAAAGAAGAAACAAGTGAGTAAGGTGGTAAGGGCGCAAAAGTGCACGCAATATAAGGTAATGCACACTGGGGGCACATGGGAACCAGGTGAGACAGGTACGTTCCTATCGTACGCCCCCCCCCCACCAGGTAACCTACATGGCCCCTCCCTTACCCCTTACTGTATCCACAAAACACAACACTACCCATAAACATCTACTTTACAAATCAACAAACATCCCTACTGTCTTCCCCGTTCCTCCCATAAACCAAATTCGTCTTCTCTCCCTCCTAACCAATCAAATTTGCCATTTTCAACTCTCATCAAAATTTGCCATCTCCAACTCAACATCAGTCCCTCCTAAGGAGGGAGAGATGGAATCACCCCAATGTCTCATCCACGTCGTGATGCGTCTCACAAATCCACACAGCGATTCATCTCCTGCAACAAAACAAAGAAAACACAGGTGTGGAGTCATCGTCATCACCACAGGTAAGTGGCTGCGTATGGTGCGACAGGTTCATCAATCCTAACTATCTCCTAAATGACTTTAACAACTTTACACTACCCGGGGTCTCTCTCCGGCCAAACCATTGGCCCTCTTACACTATGGGTTCTAAAAACCAATTCCCATTGGCCAAACTGTGGTGCTCTTCAATTTGGGGTCTCACTCCCCCGATTCATCTCCCGGTGCCCTCGCACAATTTCTGGGCTGCGGCGTGTACCTCTCCCAGTGGGTCTACCCACCTGCACACCTCCACCGCTGCAGTTGCCTCCGAGCTTACCTGCTCCTTACCCTAACCTAACTAACTGGGGCAGGCCCTCTGGCACTCTCCCCACTCGGTGCCCTCTCTGGCACTGGGCTACCCGGGTCCGTCCTCCGGATCCTCGGGCCCCATCCACAACTCTACCGGCTCCCAGAGCCCACCTGCGGCCTCACCTGGCCGACATCCTCACAGTGGTGGAGTGCCCAACCAACTACACACACTAACAGGCTACACGCCCAGCCATTTCCACAACACTAATGCACCCATTCACAACACCATTCTGCAACCGCACCACAAATGCCAATATCCATCCACAATTTACCTGTACCCTCTACCTAACACTTACACTACCCGCCCCGGGTACTCGTGAAAGGGGGTCCACTCTTCCCCCATCCACACCTTCGCACCATGCACACCACTCCGTACCACTTACTCCAACTCTCTCCACACACCTGTACTTGCACACCTGTGCTCTCACACCTGGTGCCACCTGCACCCTTCTCTCCCCAAGCGCATTCGCGCTGATCCACAACACTCATTACTCACACACTGCTCCACACACCTGTCCAGTTGCACACCTGTGCAATCACACCTGTTCCATCCTCACACACACGGCATCATCTCAGCTAACTACTCCCTTCTGAAACTTGCGCTTCCCAGTCGTCCCTTTAAACTATTGCGCTCCCACGTCATTATCATCCACACTAATCTACCTGCGTCCCCACTACAGGTATCAGTCACTAACTAACCTTAACGTTACATAAGGTCATCTTCTCTAGATCCCTACACACAATATCCTAACCCACCCGGGCTAGTTTTCACTGCCATACACCCCATAAGCTATTGCTCCTTTGCCCCCCACATGGGAAGGATGGTGGATTTGCCATCCCACCACATCGGGGGTCTCTCACTACCAATTTTGCACATCAAATTTCAACAAATCAAAAATTTGCCAATCACTACCCATCATCTGCCAATCACTACTGCCAATCCCTTGCCAATCCCTTGCCAATCATCAAATTTTGTTTTTCTCTAATTTTGGGTCCAAAACACTAACCTCATCACCCAGTCTACTCACTACTACCTCTCGGTGCGCCAATCCCTGTCCAAAGCCCGGCTTCGTAAAGCCAAGCAATGGATGCTGGTTGTTTTGTGCCAGCGGGTGGATGCGTCCGGCATTCGGGGCAGGGACGGGGGCTTACCCGGGCCGAGATCCCACGCATCACCTCGGCGTGGAGCCATCCAATGTCCCGATCTCGACCTGCCGGCACGTCTCAACAAAACGTGGTCGCCATAACGACCCTTCCTATCGGGCTGCCAGCTCCGCCTAGTGGAGCCTGGACGCGGCCGTTCAAAGCGAGGCCCGGCACGGATCGCGCACGGCGGTCCTTTCGAACCCGCCGTGGCTCGGATCCCCGCTGGTTCTCGCGGCACGCGAAACCCGGCACGCACCGAGGGCCCGCTTCGGCTAAAAGTCGACCTAACCTTTAACCCGGTCACCGTCGATGCTTCACCTGCTTGCTTACACCCCGCAGCCCGTTCCTTGCTCACACCTCCAGCCGTTTCCATGCTCCTTGTACCGTTCCTTACACACCCAGGTACACCCATTCCACTCACAGCCTTGGTCACACACCTGACCACCGAACACTTTGGCACACATTCGTTGGTAGCACACCTCACCAATACACCGCTTCGCACCCCCTCTGTGACAATCACAGGTGTGCTCTCATTCGCACACCCAACCACGTGCCTCACCACCAACTCCAGCGTGCATTCCCACTCACGCTCTACCATTCCAGGTGTACATCCTTCCATCCCAGGTGTACATCCTCGCTCACCTGTCACAACCAGCTCACTCTCCTTGTCACTCTCACTACTCTCACCTCCACTCGTGACAACGCACTCACCCTTACTCTTGACAGCACACTCTTTCCCCATGCACCTGTCCGTCACACACCTTTCTCGCGCACACTCTCCCGTTACACCCTCTGTAACACTCACCACAGGTGGACACTCTCTCGTTACTTCCTCCGTAACACTCACCACACCGCGCTCCCATGTGCTCCCTCGCACACACGCTACGACCGACTCACTCTCGCCAGCACACTCACTCCTTGGTACACACTTTTTCCTCACACACCCCAGAGTCGGACTTTCTTGCACACCTCCATTTTCGCACACCAGACCTGTCGCACACTTCACCCACGGCCTCTCACGAACACCCGGGTCCATCTCGACCCCCAAGCTTCTTAAATCCCCTGGCGCATCATACGCACGACCATATTGGTCACCACTTACACCGGGTCCTCTTCCTCTTCGCTTCTCCTCCATCACCTGCGAATCCCTCATCCGGTTAACGAGCACATCACGATCCAAACACAGACTTTGGACCAATTCTTTTATCTCCTCTTTTATCTCTTTGTTATCCCCTCTCCGTCGCTTCTTAATTTCGCTCACCCCTTCTTCCACTTCTTCTAATTTGTGCCTCACCTCTTTTATTCCCCGGTACGTCTCCTCAAGCTCATCCTCTAAGGCTACCTTGACCGTTTCCATGTGCGTCCTCACCTGCCGGTCCTTCGTCTCCATAACCTCTATCACCTCGTCCAGCCTCGTTGTCAGTCCCTCACGTACCATCTGACATTCCCTCTTCGTCGCTACCAAGTCATCTTTTAGTTCTTTCTGTGTCGCCTTTAAACCTCCTAATACCGCCGTGTTCCTTTGAACCTGCTCCACTAACTCCGTCTGTCCCACCGTCAGCTGCTCCACCTCCTGCGTCAGGTCCTCTATGCCCCCTTGTAACTTTACAGTCCCCTTTCTCACCTCCTTCTCCATGTGCTCCTTACAGTGCCTCACCTCCTCGCGCACTCCTCCGACCTCCTCACTCACTCCTCTTCTGATCTGCTCTCCCATCACTTGCATCTCCTGCCCAGATGCCACCCTCATCTGCTCCATTTCCTCCCTGTGAGCATCCAGTTTGGTTTCTACCCCCATTCTGACCCCCTCTATCTGCTGCTCCATTTGTTTAACTTCCCTTTCCGCTTGGTCCCTCATGTCCCTCAATTTGCCTTCCATACTGTTTTCTAACCCCTCTAACCCATTTTTCACTCCCTCTATCTGATTCTCCTGGGCAGCCATTCTATTTTCTACCCCCATTAACCCATTTTTCACTTCTTTTATCCCGTTGTCTAACCCCTCAAAATTATTGTCTATCTTCCCAAATTTCTTGTCTAACTCCTCAAAATTATTGTCTAACCCCTCACTGGTACCCCTCGCTTCGTCCCTCATTACCCCCATTTGCTCACTCTGAGCCCTCGCTTCGTCCCTCATTACCCCCAATTGCTCACTCCGAGCCCTCGCTTCGTCCCTCATTACCCCCATTTGGCCCTCCAATCGCCCACTATCAACCCTCATTTGGCCCTCCATCCTATCCATTTTTGCATTCAGTTGGGTCAAGAATAATCTGAGGTCAAACCCGGTTTGCCCAGCGTCCCCAGCCGCCACCGCAGGCTCGCCCTCCGCGGCGCCGCTATTTTGGGACCCTTCAACCACGTGAGCGAGCGCGCCATTTTGCGCGCCCGCTACTTCGTGCGTGACGGCGCTATTTTGCGAACCTGCCGCCCTCACTGCTTCGCTCTCCTCACGTCCCTCAATTTGGTCCTGGACCGACCCTGCTTCACTCTCCCCTACCGGACCCCAGCCGTCTTGATCCGCCATAGCGCGACTTGCAAAGTTCGAGTTTCGTAAAACAAATCCAATTTTTTTTTTTCGTTATAATTTCGTCGAGCGCAGTACGCGCTCCGAATCGATTTTCCCTCCCAAAATTTGGGCCTAACTAATTTAGTCCCGGGTCCGAATCTCACTCCTCGACACCAATTGTTACAGACACGACTTTGATGTTAAGGTGGGCCGAGCGGAATGGCCGTCGTGTCCGCACAAATTACCCGACTATACTCGACGTTGACGAAGTCGCGCTACGCTGGCTCAATAAGAAAAAGAAGACACCCGGCTGGATTACAATAACACAATACGACACCAAGGGTTCAGTTCTCAAGACCTCCGGAGGAGATTATATTCGTACGGAAAGGTCAGATTACAGGGGCTAGAGTTATAATCACAGAAAGACAGGCACTTAGACACACTCTTATATTAACCCCGGACAGACGACAGACAAACGGGACAAGGCTGACTCACACGGGGGTTGATGAAAAGGACAGCGGGTATCGATGGCTCAAGGTGCACTCTTGGCTCAAAGCAGAATCGACTCGGTCCGGTCCAGAGATGCAGGGAGGTCACAGCGCTCGGAAGGCGACGTTCTTTCTCCAAGCTGAGGCGCATCTGACGTCACATCCGGCGCGGGGCCGCGTATATCCGGCGGGGAGTGACACGCCCTCGGCTCGTTAGCTCCGCCTCGTGGAATCGGCACGTTGCTTCTCATTGGGTGCGTGCGGGGGGTTTACCAGGCTCCGCCCTTGACGAGGAGCTGACAAGGAGCCCCTTCGTGGTAACCCCGTGGAGCGCGTGGTCAATGGCGCTAATCGAGCCGGTGTGAGGACGCATCCTCCCCCGCTCCGCCGCCATCTCCTCTGTTGTTGTTGTAATTGTTGTTGTAGTTGTTGTTATTGTTGTTGTTTGGGGAAGAAGATGGGAGGAGGTATGGGAAAGGTCCTAAACTCACTACTGATGCCATATAATCACATTCTGGTGCAACGAAGAGTCATAATTAATGGAAACGAGGCCTTAACTGACATAGATTAAGAATAACTAGGAAGATGTCCGAAAGTTGTCTACGTGTGGTGCGGTGGACCTGGGCACGACATTTAATGGGGGAATAAGGGGAAGGTCGGCTCTACTGATTGTTATTTACATGCAATGGGACTAGGGAATGGGGGACTGGGGAAAGTTGGGGAGTATTGGAGAAAATAGGGGAATATTTACAAGCGGATATGGAGGCCAAATTCCATATTCGCAACAATATCTTGTGTCACGTGTTCCTGGTCAGAGTACAGAGCATTACAATTCAAAGTAAAGAGAGAGACTTCCTTTTGTGTCAAAGACGTTCATGGACGCATAATCAGCTTGTGGAACCAGAGTATCAGTGTCAGGTCCTTTGGCAGCCAGACCCAGCATTGCAGTCAGATCCATAGTCGAATCAGGCGGAGATGTGCAGCTGTGTGCTTATAATACATAAGAAGCATTAGCCAATTCCCGCAGGGGATTTACAACAAAATCATCACAATAAATCAAATAAATCAACAGTCTTCTGATGCGCCGGTCACATCGGCATCGCCCAGGGGCTCGTTCAGGTCGACGGCCTCGGCGGTCAAGATCATGGTCTTCCGACGGCGGTTTCTTCATCGTCCATCCTGAAAAATACTTTCTTACACACACCATGATCAAATTCCTAGCCCCCCATCCCACCAATTGGCATTTAGTTACCTTATCTCTCAGATGGTTGGCTTATTCATAGCCGCATTTCCTGTGTCGTGTCTGGAAATTCAAATGCCATATTTACTTTCACCAATTTCCGAAAATACCTTCCTTTTAATCATCTTCCCTACATCTAATAATACATGATTTACCAACCATTTCCCCCCCAACCATAAATCGGTCAATGGAAATAATTGGTATTCTCCCCTTCAAAATTTCACTGTTATCCTATCAATACCTGGACATTTTTCCCTTCCTTCCTAGATACGCGAATTTCACACCAGTATAAACCCACTGGAAAAATTCTCTGAAAAATAACGAAATCGTCTCCAAGTTCTCTAGCTAATCTCCATCCGCAATCACCAACTTTACCCTCCTGTGCATTTTGCCTTAGGTTTTAGAACCTAGAGTCTACCAAAACAACAACAACTAGCCTCCCAAAGCCATTTCCCTGCAAGAGCGGGGGTTAGCCTTGCGGTCCCCATGACAATCTTCTTCATTTTGCTCTATCACCTCCCTTTGAGCAATAATTCAATTGATGTGATTCCCACATACCTGGTGGAGTTCTGTTCACCTGGTCTGCAGAGCCGTGATCCAATCTTCACCAGCCCCCAATCACCTCCTCGATTGGGGTCATTCTGCATGTAGCAATCTAACGCAACGTTATTAAACGAAATTCACAACTTTACATTCATTGGTCCCCCCAGTGCAAGCCAACCCCTTGTATCACCTTCTTATCACAAAAACAACAGTCCATAACTAACCACTTTCCTTTATTTCCTGTCTTTTCCATTAACTTTTTACAACCTTTTCCTCTACTTCCTCAACAATTCCTGCAGTCACCTGTCATTGACAAATAATCCATCTGAGTCGACTTTCCAATCCAATCATCTTTGCACTTTCCACGACCTTCTTCACACTTCCTCCCAAACCTTTCCTTCAGACACAACCCACATGAGTTATGAATACAATTTCCCCTTTCAGGCGCGTGTCTAGCCACTCACAAAGTGTCCACAAGACAACGTCTTCATATTTCACACCTCGGACCAGCCAGGGGTCCCTTGAGAGATGCATCCTCAGGTTAAAATCACCTCAGCTCTTGAGAGCTCAATTTTGTTCCATGGCCTATTCTGACCCATCTTGGCCCACCACCACCTCTACCTTCTGCCAAGCAAGAGGCAGGAGCATCATTACTCCCTCTTCCCTCTGCCCACCATAACTGGCAGACAGACAATGGCGAGCCACAAGCCCCAATGTTCTTAAACAGACAGATTCAACAACATCCAATAAGTGAATTCATTTTCCCAGAACTCATTCCCCTTTCCAACCAACATTTACACCTAAGCTTTAGGAACATGCCTTGTTCCAGGTGTGTGCGCATCCACATCCTTAAATTGGCCGACCCCCATTTGTATCCCGGCTGCCCCACCACCTGAAGCATGGTTACCCCCCAAAATGACATTGCACGAACCCTTTCAATACCTGTCTAAACCTACTACCATTTAACGACGCTTCCCCATACACTGTTATGGCCCCATCTGGATTTTTCAATCTTTATTTCAATTTAAATTTAACCCGATTTGTCTGACGCACCACGTCTGTTCAGCAAATTTTTGAGACACCCAAGCATGTCATAACACATGGGCTGTCCAATTCTGATATCTCCCGAAACCTTTTCTGAGGGTCAAATGTAACAGACAGAAAGACCGGCAAATAGGCAGGGGCAAACCCCGAGGCCCCAGACACCATCACCACACACATACCCCGCATCACATAGGAGTATCAACATTTGTCATAGGAGTATCAGCTTAAAATATCCACCCGCTCTGATCCTCCAGAGCTGAGAAAACCAGCCAACCTGAGCCGGACAGCAAATGCCATATGTCTTCGTCTCAAATCGAGGGCAAAATTTTCACAATGGCAAACAATTAATATATTGTCCACATTCATCTTGGTCACCCCAACCCATCCTGGCTCTCCCCAAGAGCTCCGTGTCCGGACAGACAGACAGATAAACAGACCGGGTGAAACCATAACCATCCATCCTTCCGATTGGACTCAGCACACATGCCGCCCGCTCACCAGTCATGTACACTCAGCACCCATAAATGGCACACGCCAGCATCACATGTCATTCTTACCTTTATTCAACGCATTCCGCAATCCCAAGTCAAATCCCAAAACAAATTAAAACAGACGTCATCTTAAAAAATACAACTTGCCTCTGCAAGAGGGGTCTCACTAAAATCCGAAATGGAGCGAAATGGACCTCAAAATAACCAATAACTTCCCCACAGCCTTCCTAGGGAGGCGTGCTCTATCATGCAGCACCCTTTACCTGGTGCACACCTTCCTCACACACTCGTCGTTCGCACACTCCATTCCAGGTGTGCATTCCTTCTCACCTGCCACAACCAACTCGTACTCCGTGCCACTCTCAGCACCTTCCCTGTGTCTTTGCACCAATGCATCTCCAGGATGCATTACGCAACCCATCCACACATCATTCGCACGGTGTGAGCCACATCATATACCGACAGTTGAAACCTCGACCGTTTTCATCCCTCGGATGAGCGTTCGACCCACATTATCTTCTCCAATACTTTCCCCCATCCGCCTGTGGGGCAGCTTGTCTCGCATTATCTGCCCTGAGACCCATATGCATTTTCATAACTAAATCATACCACCATCGCTTGCCTGGAAAGCCGTTGTCCGGCGCATTGATCAACACAAATGTGCCGATGCATCGTCCAGCTGTCATTCCGCATCACATCCGTACCTCGGTCTTGTAACTGCCATTCTCTATTTCATCCGCTGTAGACAACCTCATTCACCTCATTCAGAGAGACCTCATCCACACTATACATCATTCATTGTATGGATGGACAATGGACAAGAACAAGACTTCCTGTTGGCACCGGAAATTCATTATTGTCTTGAAATCCTACATTCAACCACGTCAATCGCCTCATTTAATATACTTCGCGTTACTATCAACGTTAATTCAGCATTCCTCTTATAATTCCATTATCAAACAATGTATTCCTCATAATATTGCATGGCAGGAGTCACAGGCGACCACTATACCGACATGGCGCATAGCACACCGCATGAAGCACCTTGCTGGCAAGGCATGAACGACTCATGTGTAGGAAAGTTGAAGTGGCCCACAATGCATTTGGGCACACATCCTCCAAGCAACCTCATAGCAGGGTTCTCCCTCGTACTCACGCATCTTCCTGTTCCATAATGCGCCTTTCTCTCCAGACGGCTCTCCCACACTCGTCCGTCTCAATCCCAACCGCACCTGTTCACAGGATTTTTGGGTCTCTCCCAATCTTCTGCTTATCTCGCCGGCCTCCATGCTAGCCGGGCTGCATCCCCATGCGGCAACTCCGCACGTTATTCTTTCCCTCATCTTCAGTTTTTCATAAAGGTGCAACCACCCGATGCGGCTGGTTGCATCATTTTCTTACCTGGCTCATTTTAATCCTTTATTCGCCTGACTCGGCCACCCGAATGCGTCGAATACACGCACTCCGTCTCCAGAACTCAAATCATTCTAGTTTACTTCAGATTGAGTATTACTCCGACATACCTTAATCTCCCTTAAGATATTTAATTAACGTGCACGGAACATTTTCCCGTCCATGCGCCCAGGCGGTCGCTCCCAGCGCACGGCAGCACGACCCCCATTTGCAAGAAGCAGCTCGTGATGCGTACAAGGCGCAAGGAAGCGCCCCGAGGCCATCCACCGAAAAATCCTGCCTTTTAGTTTACCGCGCCGATATTTCCCTAATCCGGTCCTCCCGCGGCGCTAACTCGCGGTCAATGCTTGTATAGCGCTTCTAACTTGTCTAACTTATCACCCATGCCAGGGCTTTCCTAAAGGGGTTCTCCCTTCTTAACTTAGCTTAACACTTATCCTGGCCATCCTCCTTGGGTCCCCTCCGTTAGTCCGCAGCCAATACTTTCTCTGGTTACTATCAACCCCATCAACTCCATCTTGTCTCTAGACTGCCCTGCCTGGGAAGTTCTTGGCTTTACCAAGAAGTCCCCCCTTTTTGCTAACTGACCCCCATTTCTTGGTTCATCAATAGACGACTTGTTACCCGAGCCAAATAGGCCTGTACTTACACACCAGATTCCAATTTGTTCGTGATCCAAGCACGGAACGACGAAATAGAAGACAGACAGCCTGGGTGAGTGAACGGAGCTCAATTTGGAAAGACCCCTCAGTATGAAAGCTCACGTTAATCGAATCAGTGCTGGCCAGCCTCTCCGCTGTGTCCCCACAGGGTCTGCCTCCCAAATATCGCTCAGAGTCGGATCCCACTCCTGACACCAAACTGAGGAGAATAGAACCATGTTCCACACCTTGAGTTCAAGAGATAACAAGATTTAATGATGAACCAATATCACAGCGCTGTGGAGGGTGTAAGAGTCATACCATTCACAATTGAACAGCATGGCCACATACACTCCTAGAAAATTGACAACCCAGAGTTTCTTTATATACACCAAATTATACAAAAAATCTCCGCTGAAAAATGAGCACGGACAAAGGAAAACTGGCTCGACATCTCCCACCGAAACCCTATCTTCTTTGGCATGAGCAAAGGGAAAGAGGCGGGAGAAAGAGCACCGTGACATTCTCAAAACTTATCTTCCATGCTGGCTTTTGGTCAAGGACAGACAGACGCGTTTTCACGAGGGGGTCTAACAGAGCAAGCGGTTTCACTATCTTTCTACATTTTTTGGCACAGTTGGACAATAAAACATAGTTCAAAACAAGAGGGAACATAGTAAGCTTAATCCTTTTCACAAAGCAACCACTATTAAATACAAACCACAATTACATGAGGCACAACCAATGGCATGATCTCGACACACGTACCTCTAGGCAATCCTACCAGCTCCATGCTAGTGCACGTACCTCGAGGCCATCCTACCAGCTCCAAGCTAGTGCACGTACCTCGAGGCCATCCTACCAGCTCCAAGCTAGTGTACGTACCTCTAGGCCATCCTACCAGCTCCAAACTAGTGCACGTACCTCTAGGCCAGCCGACCAACACTACACAAGTTATTGAAGGTGATGGGCAGGAAATTCAACAACACAAATGCAGGATAAACTGGGCTGCAGATTAACGAACAGCACAATTAATCTACCAGTTTATGGAAGAAAATATAATGGCAGCTACAAATGAAGTTTACAGCGTATTAGATAACTCGGAGGTACACTGAGATGAATAAGCGGTTTACTTGGCAAAGTGTAAACATGGAGATGTTAATCTTAACTCAACACAGTGTGGTGGAAAGAAATACAGTACAAGACATTAATAATAATTCAACTTATTAAGTAATAATTTTGAGAACTTAAATAGTTAAACTTATAAAATGCAATATGTCCCCACACCTCCACTATTTTGTTCCACGCTTCGCCAATCTGTGGAACAGTCTTCTTGAAGCCGTTCTTTCTCACTCTTCCCTCCAGGGACTCCAAAGCAAGTGGCACACCACCACCTCATGTATCCTTACCCACACTCTATATTACCCCCATCACCCCTTCCCAACCCAACCCTCTTACTTGCACGTTGCAGTGTTTCCTTCCCTCCTCTCCCTTTCTCCTTTTTGTTCATCCCCTTGCTAATGGCTGGGGGTTGCCCCACTGCCCTACTGGTAGGTTTAACCCTCCACCACCTTGCTATTCCAAGAGCCAGGATCTTGTATAGAAAAATAGCAGCAATACCCCTGGTGCTCACCTGGTAGAATTAACAGTATACTGCACTGCCTAAAGGTATTTTAAACCAATTTCAATGCTTGCTAGAAGACAGGGCAGCATGTAGAATCATACTAACATAATCATAAGACTTTAACCCCCGATTTTTAACATTTTGGCACAACACGGGTGATTAAGGTTGTGGTCGTTTCATCAGAATTGCATGTGTAGTTTCTGAGAAGAAAGCAAACACCGATTTTGGGGGCCAACCCCTCCACCCAGTAGATCCCCAAAGGGGCAGATTCTTTTTTAATGCCGTGAACAAACTTTGGTACATCACAAGTGGTGAAGGTTGTGGTGAAGTTTCATCGAAATCGTGTGTGTAGTTTCAGAGAAGAATGCAAATATCTATTTTGGTGTGTCAAACCTGGACCCACTTTGACCCCCTGTTGACCCTCAAAGGGGCATATTTTTTTAATGCCGTGAACAAACTATGGTACATCACGGATGATGAAAGTTGTGGTAAAGTTTCATCAAAATAGTGTGTGTAGTTTCAGAGGAAAAAGCAAATTCCTATTTTGGGGGAATCAAACCTGGATCTATTTTGACCCCCAGTAGACACCCTTAGACCCTGATTTTTTTTTTTAATCAAAGGCTTCTAGCTTGTGACTACCTCTACCAAGTGGTTAGGTTTCGTGAATATCGGAGTACAATTGTGACCTGCAGGCGATTGACAAACAGCCGAAAAAACAAGACCAACCAACATATTTGCGAATCTTCCATTGCTTAAGTAATAAAGCCACCTTCATTATTCATTTACTCTTGAGTAAAACACACATGACAGCATGCCTCGTGTTTGCAAAATAGAATGTCAAAGACTCAATATGAGGCAAAAGATAATGTGGTCTAATGACAAAAAATGAACGCTTTGGCCTGAATGCAAATCGCTACATCTGGTGGAAACCGAGTACAGCTAAGCACCCATCTAACACCATCCATACCATAAAGCATCGTGGTGGCAGCATCATGCTAAGGGGATGCTTTTAAGCGGCAGGGACTGAGAGACTTGTAAGGATAGAGGGAACAATGAATGAAGCCAAATACAGGCAAATCCTTAAAGAGAACCTGCTTCAGAGTGCAAAACACCTAGACTGCGGAGAAGGTTTACGTTCCAACAGGACAACGATCCCAATCATATATCCAAAGCAACAATGGAATGGCTTCAGGACAAGAATGTGAAAGTCTTTGAGTGGCCCAACCAAAGCCCAGACTGTAATCCCATTGAGAATCTGTGGAAAGATCCTACCGGCTCCAGCTTTTTTTTCTTTTTTTTAAAGACTTTTTTTTTTTTTTTTAAATCCACTTTGACATCGAGTATTACGTGTATATCATTGTCAAAAAATCTCAATTAAATCCATTTCAAATTCAGGTTGTAACATAACAAAATGTGAAAAAAAAAATCAAGGGGTGTGAATACTTTCTGAAGGCACTGTACATACACAGTAATTGGGGAAAATGCAGCACTCAAAATAGTAACATTCTATGTACCGACACTTGATTTGTACGCACACAACCATCTAATGCCCCTCCCTCCCTGTAGGCTCAACACCATGCCCCTCCCACTCCATATTCATGCAAATTGCCTCCTGTAAGTTCCTCTGCATTCTAATCAAAATTGGATATTCACATCGATTCAACAATGGAGCCAGAGAAAATATTTTTATTGGGACATTCCAAAGTGCTCAGGATTCAATGCCATACCAAAGCATCCATAAAACAAGAGCATATTACTGTACTTCTGTTTTGGCCTTTAAGAACTAAAGTCCACAGATGTCTGCCAACTAAATGGTGCTCGGAATGTATGAGCGAAACGACGTCAAACTGCCGCCGCATTCCATGACATCAGGGTGGAAATGCAGAAAAAGTAACAATACTTTAGCAGTACAGAAAACTGCCAAAAAAAAACAAAAAACTGCCAAAGATCGAAGGTCAACGATAATTAAAGATCGTCAATTATTTTATGACAAAGGCACGACTTATGTTTACCCCTCACCCTTCCCTCCCCAACTTACAAACACCTTTGTTTGCACTCTTCGTAAATGAGCTTTCATTGTTTTTTGCGTAACAACAAAACGGCGGAGATGTGGATTTTTTTACAAGGTCCCAAGCGGTTGTATTCTCAAGGACAACAAATGTTAGGAGAGACAGAGAGAATTTTTTTTTTTAAACATAACATTTGCGGAGCTCTTTCAAACATTTGGATTCAGCAATTTGTCGACAAACTGGCTTAGCAGACATTCGGAGATTCTAAATGTCAGCCGCACTCAAAAACTGACAAAATGTCTCGTTCAATTATGAGCTTCATGACGTAACCACATAGCGGTGGAAAATGTGGTTAAAGACACCAGGGACGAAAATCCCACGAACCACGTGCATTCAAGTCTTCCCTTTTCGCCTGTTCAATAGTGCGGTTTTCACAGTAATGAAGCTCCGTTTTCGCTCCGCTCAAGTACCATCAGATCAAGGTACCTCAATCACACCTTGACCTATTACACGTTCACCACTTAAAAGTGTCGATCTCCTTATTTGCGCTCCCACAACGCGACCGGCAAACGTTACATGTTTTATAAGATGTAAACAATACAGGGAATAGAAAACAGTCTGTTCTGATTGGAATGCTACTTACACAGAGTTCACTTAGCTTTAACCGCATGTTTACAAAACAACCTTTTTGGACATTTCCAAACACATCTAATAAAATAATAACCTAAAACAAACATTCTCAAAGCAGGAAGCCTTTTGTGGGAATTTGTTTCCCAAAAGCCCCTCCAAATTTTTTTTCTTTCAAATAATTAATTGCAAATGAGAAAGGCAACTCGACAGTTTCAGTGCAAAGTGAAAAAAACAGGCTTCGTCTTCTGAACAAAAGGTCTTTCGACATGACCACAGCCAAAAGATACCAAAAAAAACCCCAACTTTTGAAACTTCCTGCTGTGACTGACTGGTTGTTGGCAACAGCTACAAATGCCTCGTTCAAAGTGTCCAAACGGCCAGAGCCGTTTTACCTGCAGCATTGTCTACCTTTCACCCCCAGGATCCTCGTGTGTTACCCTTACAGGAAAGAACCAGTGGGGTGGCCACCCAGGGCAGGACTGAGGTGTTTTTTCTTTTTTCTTCAGTGTCTTCAAACCAAAGTTGCGTCGAGGTCACATAGTTTGTGTGCTTGAAAGGAGTTTGTGTGCACAAAGGGAAGGCACTGGAGTCGTTTTGGTTTTTTTTGGCAAACTGAACATCAGCACAAATCCACATCAACATGTTTTCGACGAACTTATAAAGAGAGATAAGCATTAAAGCTCAGCCTTAGGAATCTATTGTGGAACAAACAACATACCAGACGTACTACTTGCATTCTTCGGTTGTTTTGGCAACTCCGATATTACGCCACTACCTTCAAAATGCCTCAAGGCTGATGGACAAGGTGAACAAGCCCTGCTGGATTTGCACTCAGGTTGTGACTATCGGAAAAACTATCTAGTTGAATTAGTGCTACAATGGAAGTATAAATATAAAATTAAAATATTAACGCTCGTATGACATCACAGCAATAAGACTCAAGACGAGAGTCGATAAATAAGGAGTGCTTATGTGTACAAGCCTTCCTTGTAAATCTGGGAGCTCAGCAGTTCACTCATTCACTCGCCACGCTCTAAAAGCCATCGTCGGGCCGCCTTCGGAGTGCTGCTCACACGTACATCTCCCTTGGTCTGTGATCGTGGTGGCGAATCCCATATACAAGGTATAACGGACCTGCGATGATCCCTGTAATGACAAGGGGGGTCAAAGGAGAAATCTGTTTTACAAGTTAATTGTAATTCATTCACCGAGGGTAAGCAAATATTCGACTATAGCTCCTGGTTCACTTTGAAGTGGATAATCAGTTCTCACAAATATACGCAGGTAAACCACATGTAGGAAAATACTTTATCCCATCTAGCCTGTTATCTCCACCAACCTATCATAACTCAGGAGGGTGACAGGTGCACAGATGCACAAGAACGTGGAAGAAGGTAATGATCTCACAAAACAGGTTGAAGTTAGTCGAGTTTAAGAGTCGGTGGTGGGTAGGAAATGTCTCAGGTGGAAACAACCGGAAGAGTGGAAGAAGACAAGACCCACCATCCCCCCCCCCCCCCCCCCCAATATATAAATATATCTATATACACCACATGATCAAAAGTATGCGTACACCCCTTCTAATTAGTGGCTTCGGCTGTTTCAGCCACACCTATTGCTGACAGGTACAGTCACGTAAAAAAGTAAGTACACCCCATGTAAGGTTTTGACTTTTTCAACATATTTCAACATACAGCTATTTTTTTTTTTTTTTTTTTTTTTTGTATACAAGATCGAGGCTCGTGAAAGAGCGAACATTAATCACACAGAAAGACAAACAGACACACAAAACAAATAACATCGGGAGCGGTAGACAAGATGGGGAGAGAGGGGGAAGGACACAAACACAACATTTGAGAGCAGGGACCGAGAGACATGGAGACATCGAGAGAACTGTGGGAGGGAGAGGGCTTTGGGGGGGCGGCATGGGAAGGGGGGGGGGGGGGGGGTGGGAGAGGTATAAAACATATGGACACTGCCAAGACTTCCGGGAAAGAAGTTGGAATTTCAAACAAGGTGGATCTGGGGTGAATTAGTGGGGGTAGAAAAGATCAAGGTTTTGGATGGGGGAAGATAAGAGATGGTGGTGAACAGCTGTTTTGAAGACCTGGAGGGAGGAGTGTGATTGAAGTGAGTGTGGGAGTTTGTTCCAGAGGCGGGAGAAAAGAGGAATGAAAGAGTGAAGGTGAGCAGAGAGCCGAGATTTCGGCAGTTTAACCATCAGAGGGTGGCTGGCAGATCTTGTGCGACCTGTAGGAATATTTGGGTGACAGAGCACAGAGAGAGCTGGGGGAGCAAGGCCGGAGAGGAGTCGGTAGAAGACAGAAAGACCACCTACCTGCCTGCGGTGAGTGAGTGAAAGGCCCTCAGAGATAGCTTCATCGCGGGAGATTCCAATTATTCTGAAAGCTTTGGATTCAACAGCGTGAAGCCGACCCAGGTGTGAGGCAGGAGCACCAGCCCATAGGGGAGAACAGTATTCCATTGAGCTGCGGATGAAAGCCTTGTATGTGGTGAGGAGCTCAGGTGTGCCTAGGAAGGACTTCGCACGACGGAGGATGCCCAGTCGGCGACTGGCTTTGGAGGCCAGCTTGGAAATGTGGTTTTCCCAAGAAAGATCATGGCAGATGGTGAGACCCAAAAGCTTGAGCGACAGAACTTCTTGGAGAGGATTGTTGAGAAAGTAGATGGGAGGGTTGTCCAGTCGATCTTTTCGGAGAGACATAGTAAGAGTGTGAGATTTGTCAGGATTGAAAGACATGTTCCACATGTTTGACCAGTCTGTGATTTTGTCCAGGTCTTCAGAGAGTGAGGAGGCTGCAGACTGCCGATCTGAGGGAAGAGGAAAGGAGCGGCAGAGAGTGGAGTCATCAGCAAAGAGACACAGAGGATTTTCCAGAGAGTCGGAGAGATCATTGATAAAGACCAGAAAAAGCACAGGGCCCAGCACACTGCCTTGGGGAACTCCAGCCTGAACGGGAAGGGGAGATGAGAGAAATCCATTCAGGGCCACACGTTGACTACGACCAGAGAGGAAGTCCGCAAGCCATGCATGGAGATTTCCATGGATACCATAGGAGGAGAGTTTGGTGAGCAGAGCTGGGTGCCAGACCGTATCGAAGGCACATGATATGTCAAGGGAGACAGCTCTGATTTCCTGTTTGGCATTGAGGACCTCCATCCATTGTTGAGACAGCAGAAGCAGCATGTCCAGAGTAGAGTGACCTGGTCTGAAACCAAATTGATGATCAGAGATCAAGCCATTGGAGAAGAGGAAAGATTTCATATCCGAAGCAATGATGGATTCCATGACTTTGCTGATAATTGGGAGCAGGCTGATTGGTCTGTAGTTGCAAGGATCTGTTTTTGCACCTTTTTTGTGTAAAGCGGTAATGTTTGCTGATTTCCAGGATGCTGGCAGATGACCTTGAGCAAAGGATAGGGTGAAAAGAACAGAGAGAGGGTGAGATAGAGCGGCAGAGCAGGATTTTAGGACCCGTGGGCTGATGCCATCTGGTCCAGTTGCAGAATCAGAGTCGAGGTTTGACAAAAACTCCTCCACCTTGTCAGGAGAGAAGGTCACAGAGTCCAGGAGCAGTTTGGTTCGACTGGGAAAGGTGGGAACAGAGAGAGATGGGTTTGGGACTAAGGATTTTGAGGCAAACACAGAGTTGAGGCATTCGGCTTTGTCACGTGCGATGTCAACTGTGTGGCCATTTGAGGTAAGGGAGGGGATGGAGGGGGAACAAACACCAGAAACGGATTTGACCAGACGCCACCAGGATTTGGAGGAAGGAGACAGGTTTGAGAGTTCATTCTTGAGTGAGGAGAGATAGTGCTTCCTGGCACTCCTGAGGGTAGACACACACTTGTTCCGAGCTTGGTGGAAGGAACTGAGATTTCCTTCAGTTGGATTAGCCTTCCAAGAGGCAAAGGCAAGTTGTTTCAGGGCAACTGCCTCACCACAAGATTCAGTGTACCATGGACGGGAGGAAGGGTAAGACAACTGAAGGCGAGATGGGATAAATCTGTGCATGAGAGAGATCATTTTGCTTTGGAAGAATTCCCAGGAAGAATTGATGTCAGAGGCAGTGGAGATGGGAGACCAATCCAGACGATTGATGGCTGCTTGAAGACCGTCCCAGTCGGCCTGAGTGAAATGCCAGACTCGTCGACGCTGAGGAGGCTCTCTGAGAATGGCCAGAGAGATGTCCACTTTGACAAGCACATGATCAGAAGAACCGATTGGAGCAGAAGAAGAGCAGCAGACATTAGCAGGGAAGTTAGTCATAACCAAGTCTAGAAGAGAAGATACTCCATTGGCTGAGATCCGGGTCGGGAAATTGACAGATTGTGTCAATCCCAGTGAGTCACAGAAGTCCTTTGCTGAGGTGCCATGACTGGTGAGAGAGGAACCCACACCCAACCAGGTGGCATGATGACAATTGAAGTCACCACATATGAGGAAGAGAGAGTTGGGATGAGTGGATAGAAGTTGGTCCATGTTGTCAGACAGTGAAATGTAGATGGAGTCATCACTGTTTGGGGGACGGTACAGAACACATATGAACAAAAGGTGGGAGCGGAGAGGAAGCCGTAGCCAGAGGTACTCCTGGGGGTGAGGAGGAGAGAGGGCAGTGCAAGGAGAGTGAGGAAGAGAGTTTTTGATAAAGATAGCCACCCCACCACCAGGCCGAGGCTCAGGTCTATCATACCGGAGGAGGGAGTAACCAGGAAGAGATATTAAGGAATCAGAGACATCTTGAAGGAGGAAAGTCTCTGTTAAGCAGATCAAGTCTGGATTGTCAGAAGCAACCTGTATGGAGAGATCAGTCAGGTTTGAGCGAAGGCCCCGGATGTTTGAGGTCCATACCATTAATGAAGAGAGAGGGGGAGCATCGGGTACAGGACAGGGGAGGAGAGGAGTAGGGTAAGATGAAGGATGAGAGGGGGAGGTAGGGAGAGCAGTTGTTAGTGTGTCAGCGATTGCAGAAGAGTTCCAAGAAAGGGAAGGATGAGGAGGATGAAAGGTTTGAAGGTGAAGGGATGAGGCACAGAGAGGGGTTGTTTGAGGGGGGGCAGAGGAAAGAAGAAGGTTGGGGGGGGTGGAGGTATGAGATAGAAGGGAGACGAAGTGGGGAGGAGGCAGCTTTGAGGAGGAGGGGGGAGGAGGGAGAATTGGAGAGGAATGGTATGGGGGGAGATTTGAATGGGAGGGGTTGGGGGGGAGTTTTGAAGGGGAGGAGTGAGGGGGGGGTTCAGGAGTGGAAGGGCAAGGGGGGAGTTCAGGAGTGGAGGGGTAGGGGGGGAGTTTAAGAGTGGCGGGGCAAGGGGGGAGTTTAGGAGTGTAGGTGCAAGGGGAGGGATTTGGATGGGAGGGGCAAGAGGGGAGTTTAGAAAGTGGATGATTAATGAAAGAGGAACATTGAAAACAAATTGGGTTTGTTGTGATTTTCAAGTTAGCAATCCGGTTCAGAATGATGGAGGAGGGATGGAATGAATGTGAATTTAGACCATGTAGTGAGGGAGACGTATAAGATATTGAATTTCTTTTTTTTGAGGTGGAATGAGTTGGAGAGGAAATTGAGAAAAGCCTTTTAAATAGGAAGAAAAACAGCGTGTTGTAAAATACCACTGAGTAAAACACTGAAGGGGAAAGGTTATACATATTTAAATAATATTTAAACAGAACCGTGAACAATCTTATGTGCACAAAAATACCAACGGGGGGAGAGCCGAGAGGGACCACCACGAGTCACGTGAAGGGCAAACGGTGGATGGCAAGGAGTTCAATTTGATCTTCATTTCAACAATATTGATAGATAAAGGTGATATAATAAAACAAATATCATGAAACATTTACATTTTGTAGTCCATTGTATAATTTAAATAAATATAAATGCAAATTTCGCATGTGGAAAAAGTAAGTACACCATTGGCTCTAATAGGTGGTATTGCCCCCTTTGGCAGAAACAACCTCAAGTAGGCATTTCTTTTAATTATAACTGTCTACCAGTCTCTGACATCGACTGGGAGAAATTTTTGCCCACTCCTCCATGCAGAATTCTTTCAGCTGTGCGATGTTTGAGGGGTTTCTTGCATGCACAGCTTGTTTCAAATCCCCCCACAACATCTAGGTGGGATTTAGATCCGGGCTTTGACTTGGCCTTTCCAGAACCCTCCATTTCTTTCTTTTCAGCCATTCCTTGGTGGATTTACTGGTATGTTTTGGGTCAATGTCATGTTGCAAGGTCCACCTTCGGTTGAGCTTCAACTTTCCGACAGATGGCCTCACATTATCCTCAAGCACCCTCTGGTACAATGAAGAATTCATAGTGGATTATATGATGGTGAGCTGCCCAGGCCCTGATGCAGCAAAGCTGCCCCAAACCATAATATTTCCACCACCATGCTTTACAGTTGGTATCAGGTTCTTGTGGTCAAATGTTGTCTTTGTTTTTCACCAAACATGTCTTCTGGTACTGTGGCCAAATAGCTCTACCTTTGACTCATCTGTCCAGAGCACATTGTTCCAGAAATGCTGGTCTTTGCCTAAGTGTTCATTGGCAAACTTTAGTTTTGCCCTGATGGTCTTTCTGGACAGCAAAGGTTTCCTCCTGGCACACTTCCCATGTAGATCAAATTTGTGCAGCCGCTTTCTAATGGTAGACTCGTGCACTTTGACATCAACGGTGGCAAGAGCTACCTGTAGGTCCCGTGATGACATTCTGGGGTTCTTAGAAACTTCTTTCAGCATCTTGCGGTCTGCTCTCGGGCTGAACTTGCTGGGGCGGCCTCGCCTGAACAAGTTGGCAGTTGTTTGGAATCTTCTCCACTTGTAGATGATCTTCCGGACAGTCGAATGATTGATTTCAAATTTTTGGATATCTTTTTAAATCCCTTCCCAGACTCGTATGCATCTATAAACTTCTTTCTGAAGGCCTCTGAGAGCTCTTTTGATCTAGGCATGGTGACGCCGCACACTTCAACAACAAAGAGCAAACCAAACTAAATGTCTGAGGTTTAAATAAGACAGGTTCCTCCAAGATCCTCTCTAACGATGTTCTAATCATTTGCTGGTGCACCTGATTCTAATTTTAGGTATTTGAAGTAGTGATAAATGTAGGCGTGTACTTACTTTTTCCACATGCGAAATTTGCATTTATGTTTATTTAAATTATACAATGGACTACAAATGTAAATGTTTCATGATATTTGTTATATTATATCACCTTTATCTATCAATATTGTTGAAATGAAGATCAAATAGCTGTATGTTGAAATATGTTGAAAAAGTCAAAACTTTACATGGGGTGTACTTACTTTTTCATGTGACTGTATATATAATCAAGCACACAGCCATGCAATCTCCATAGACAAACATTGGCAGTAGAATGGGCCATACTGAAGAGCTCAGTGACTTTCAACATGGCACCATCAGAGGATGCCACCTTTCAAACAAGTCAGTTCGTCAAATTTTTCCCCTGCTGGAGCTGCCCCGGTCAACTAAGTGCGGTTATTGTGAAGTGGAAACGTCTAGGAGCAACAACAGCTCAACCACGAACTGGTAGGCCACACAAGCTCACAGAATGGGACTTAATTCTAACAATCACTAATGTGTTAAATTTTGTCATATTTCACTCCAGATTTCGATACTTATTAAGAGTATGGGAATCATCAAATCCTAATCCAGATTTCAATTGTATGCTTTAATTAGTCCGTGAGAGCAGATAGTGTTTCCAAGTGAAGGCATGTTTCAATAGGCTGAAACAAAATGGTGGCTTAAGAACCCAGCGTTATGACAGTGGGGTAACCAAGATGGCAGACTGCCATTTTGGTAAGGCACAATAAGGCACAAAATTATTTACATTGCATTGAAAAATATAATTTCGCCGAGCAGAGTGTTGGGAACCCTTTTTGTGGGTGTTTCTTTTTGTCATAAATCTAAAGACTGTTCTAAATATAGACAAAGAATGCTCTATAAATATACTTGAAAATAAGTTCTCTAATGAATAAACTTTTGCTCATAACTCAACACTTATGTTTATTATTGTCTTGTCGTGAAAATTTAATTGAATGAAAAGCAGACATTGCATATAATTAAACAAATGACAACTAGATGGTGTTCATAGAATACTTACCCTACACAATCAACTTGGTACGAGCCGACTCTTCTGTTTTTGAAGGGTTTTTTTATTTGATCCAATATGGCTGCCAGACCACGTGAGCGATGACAGCACATATTTACATTCTCTAGTATAATTGTTGCGTAGATCACGCTCAATACATTTCAAACTGATCAGACTAAGCGTTGTCCCTGTCAAATTATGACGTCATAATTAAGGCACCAATGATGTCATCGTTGACAAAACTTATTCCCCATGCGGGGTTCTTTACAATGAGCCAAGCTTCAATTATTTTCCAAGGAGTGGTTTTTGAGATCTAGAGGTGCAATGTTTTTCGGTTTTCCCAAGATGGCATCCCTACCACGTGATCTATTGCATCTTAATCATGAATAAAAAAAATAATTATACAGGCAGAGGCACTCCTTTGGCAAATTTTGTGTCATTCGGCCCAACTGTTGCCGAGAAAATGAATTTTAAAAATACAGACACGTATGTACGCCACACATATGCAACCAAATGCCTAACCCTGCTTTTCACTTTGCGAGCACAGGGTAATAAATAAATAAAATTAAAATAACACCTTCAGAGGCCATTTTCCCCCGCAAAGCGGGGGTTGGCCTTTTTCGGGCGCCGTGGTTGTTGTTATTTTTTGGTCCCCTTTTTGAAGCAATGTTTTACGGCCGGATGCCCTTCCTGCTGCCAACCCTGTTTGTCGCCTTTTACGACAAACAGGGAATTACCAGTGAACTGGTACTCAAATCTAATGAAATGATGAAATGAAAAGGATGAAATGAAATGATGATGAAATGATGAAAACAAATCAATGTCTAACATATTGAACAAGGTTTGACAAGGAAGTGACCTTCAGAATTATGGTTTTGCCATGAGCTGAACATTTCCTTCATCATCTCGACTGTGAATCACTAATAACAAGGTTTTCTTCTCAAACACATTTATACCTATTTTTTTAATACCTATTATACCTACCACATTTTATACAGCTGTGTTTAGACTTGGATAGTCGTTGGGAGGGACCCGAGGAGAGCGAATTAGTGTACACGTGCACACTCAGGAGTGAGAAGAATTGAAAGGAGGGAGTCTAAACTCGGAGAGATTGCAGTGGATGGTCCCACTAGCAGAGTGTGCAGGGCTTGACCCAATGACCCACGCACCCAGGTTGCACCTCCCGATATCCCAACAAAAAGGAGGACCACTAAAAACCTCTAACTCATTCATCCTATTTATTATTTCGTCGTTTTGTGTTCCTGCACGAGTCTGCCTGTGATAAGTTTCGTTTAAGGTTTAAGCGTGGAAACCGTTTATGTCGAGTTGGCTAGGCAACAACATCAACAAATAAACAACTTTCCCTTGAGTTGGGAAAGTTGTTTACTTGTTAATTGACTGCTTTAATCTATCTGTACCTTTCTGTAACGCTTTAATCGTTTGGCATTTTTGTTGTTGTTTCTGTACCCTTTATTGTACGCTTTATCACAGTATTCAAGATAATTTTAATCACTCATCTACGCGTATTGATGTATACACCCATAAAAACGCATCCACCAAAGGGTCTACACAAAACAAGTGCCGAGGGCCTACAAGGACATCAACCCGGCCCTGCCCATTAGGGAAACCAAGTCCGTTACAATACCATATATATCAAACCGGCTGCACTTCCCTTACATCCTCAAATCAGATTAAATGATTCTTTAATTGCAGAATAAAATTATCTATTTCGTTTGCTGTTGAATGAGTGATCACCAAGCCTCCTCACTCTCCGTCTGCTTTCACAAATCCACCTACTCTTCCTGGTGGATTGAGGCAGGTGGTTCAAATTTCACCTGCACTCTTCTATTGTTGATAAAAGGCAAAGTAATACCTGTGTTTATACAATTATGAGGTATTTGTCTTTACAATGTTGGCAACCAATACCAATAATCATGTGGTTACTGCTTTCATTTGGACTTGCTGAAAACTAAAATGGTGGCAAATGGGAAAACAACGAAACAGAATATTTATGAAGTTTCTGGTCAACAAAAACAAAATGGCTCTCAAAATTTACAGATAATTCGTTGTACACAGTATGGTGATGACTACCCATTTAAGGACCATATTTGACCAATGCAGATCATTTTAAAATGGAAGCAAAAACGCACAGATTACACCACATGCTGGAAGACTGGCCACCTCCATCAAAAACAAACATCAAGCTACATTAACACATCATTTTGATCGACTCGAGATATTCTGTTCATCGTGTCAGGTGAACATATGGTGTCGTGTTGAGCCGTTTGGTGTCGTTCATTTATGGTGAGTCGCATTATAGGGAGAAACAAAAGGTCCAAGTGAAAACTGAACTACCCCTTTACCAACGTACATCAGACAATGTGCATAATGCATAATCTCATCCCCTACGATGTTGTTGCTTGCCCAGCACCGACAGCTGCAGCTGTTTCATGCCACGGCTCACCCACACCCACTCTGGCCAACTCCGCACAGTACTGCTGCTGCAGTCACATTTGTGCCCACACCAACACCTATTGCTGCAGCCACACCTACACCTGGGCCCTATCCCACTGCGTCCGCACCTACTAACACACCTGCTTATCCTGCTCCCACCACCCTGGCCTATCAAAGGCCTATTGGTGTAAAAAAAACAGAAATGAATTAAGGACCAATTCCAAACCAAGATGAATTAACAAGTCAAAACATCACAAACACTGATGAGAAAGGAAGCTCTACCATTGAGTCACAAATATCACAACCGCAAAGGACAAGCAACCACCCCACACATTAAACATCAGTCTTGAACACATTTTAGCTCACCTAGAACATAGTTCAGGTGAGCTTATGGGATGACGCGTCATCCGTCCGTCAGTCAGTCAGTCCACCCGTCCACCAACACTCACAACTAAAACTGCCAATGGAATTTTGACCAAACTTGGCTAAAATGATTTTTGGTGTGGTAAAACTCAAGTTTGTTCATGGCATCCTCCCCCTCCACCAATACGTAAGGTTTAAAGGTCGTTAAAGTACTTGAATTTCGATCTAGTTTGGCGGCCATTTTGGATTAAAGGAAAATCTTTCGCAATCCTGTTCTCTCAAACTGCCTAACCGATCAATGCAAAACTTTAAATTTGTGATCAACTACCCAAGGGAAATACAGGTGTTCCTAAAACAATGTGTTGCACAATGTGTTCCTAAAAATGTGTTCTTAAACTGGATGTTGATAAACCGGATCAATAAATCCCCTGTAAATACATGTAATTAATTGGTTCCTGCACACAAAGTAAACCCTGTGTTTTACATAACATTATTAAACGAACTTTTCAAATAAAAAATGAATAAATTGATGCTATCAATTAGGGCTTTGCATATCCGTGTATTTTGCTAAACATGTATACGGTCCGTTCGTCGATTGTGTACACGTGTAAACATTAAAATCTACCAAGTCACTACAAAATACATTTCGTCGAACGTCAGTTAAATATTTCTGCAAGAGTAATTGCGTTACATTAAACAACACCAACAACAACAGCATCCGGTAAATGTATCCATTTCCATTTGTTTTTTCAGCTTTAACTGACAAATTAATCCATTAAGAGGAAGTGTAAAGGATAAGTTACTGAGAGAGTAAAGACGTATACATAATAAAAATCACAATACAGAATCACATTTAATCAAAATCATCCATCCACAGCTTTTTGAGATATCCTGCTATATATCGTTTTTGGCCCCATCTCCCAATGGTGAAGAATCACTTTAAAAATTCTACTAGCCGGATCCGAATGCGGATCTTCACCAAAATCTAATCATTTCGTCCTTGTCACATACGCTACCTCTCTGCCAAATTTCGTCTGAATCCGTCCACAACTTATTGAGATATTTTGTTCACAAACAGACAGACAGACAGGGGTGATAATGACTTAGGTCCATTATTTTATTACATTTGCAATAAAACATAACCTCCATCCACCTTTGGTGGCGAATCGAGATTTTCACCAAAATCTAATCATTTCGTCCTTGTCACATACGCTACCTCTCCAGAAAATTTCGTCCGAATCCGTCCACAACTTTTTGAGATACCTTGTTCACAAACAGACAGACAGACAGACAGACAGAGGTGAAAACATAACCCCCATCCACCTTTGGTGGCGGAGGTAATTAAAAATAACGCTTTTAAAAAGCAGCAGAGCAGATGTGTGCTTATTATTATGCAGCACTTATCTTGCTGGACCAGCACGTCAGATGGGTGTTTATTACCTTCGCAAAAGCGGAAGGTTATGTTTTGATCGCTGTGTATTTATTTGTATGTCTGTGTGTGTGTGTGTATGTTATTCGCATAACTCAAAAAGTATTCAACCGAATTGCATGAAATTTGGTGGGATGATTGGTTATTATACGGGACACATTTGATTAGATTTTGGGAGCAATCGGGTCAAAGGTCAAGGTCACGAAAAGGTCAAAATCGTATTTTTGTTGTTCTGTTCCCTACACTCCCATGCCAAGTACAGAACAGTAGCTGCGGCGAAGGTATGCGCTCTACCGAGTGCCCGTTCTAGTTTCATATTTCCTTCAGTCTCTATTTAAAAGAAATGAATTTTCCATTCAAGTCAAAGTTACTTAATAGCAACGGCTAATGAATTCAGCTACCAATACATATCCGTAAATATGAAACAACACCAATACATGTATGAAAAAACGTTTACAAACACCATGGTGGCGATTAAAATATATATATTTGAGGTCCCACCTCTCTTCACCCCACCTTGCACCAGAGGGAACTGATCTGATAGGCTGGTGGCATAAACCCCGCCCTGAATGGATGGATGGATGGAGGCTCGGGTTAGAGGCCGGCTCCTTTTATAGTACAGATTAACACGTTTACAGATTTTTATAAAGGTTTATAATTTTTCCATGTACACGTACATTGTCATAGCCTTACTGTATATACGGTAATACAGTACTAATCATAATAAAACCTAAAAAGTACTCTCCTTTCACCATAGTCACTGGTACTACCTGCTTTACGCTTAGCAGCCATTGTTAATCGTTATTCCGGCCAAAAAATGTAAAAGTGCTCACTAAATGCCTGAGCACACCTGCCGAAGCACAACATTGAACACAATGTGTCCTTACAAATCGATTTGTGCAATTGATAGACATGGCTGGCAGTTGGGTGAGATTAATGTGTACAAAACAGTATGATACAGTACACTATGGTGCCACAAAAAGTCCAGATGCATCATGGAAACATAAATGAATCCCTGCGCCGCGCCCACGCAATGGTCATTTTTCCGTATTTTAGTGTCCGATTTCCTGTGTGTTCGGCGCAGTATGTCTCTTGTAAAGTGAAGCCTGTGTGAATGAGATGTGAGTTATAGTGTGAATGAGTAATTAACTCTCAAGGTCTGATTTCCTGCACTAAGCACCCAGCACTTAAGCCAAGCCGTGTTTGTGTGAATGGATTGAACGTTCTAAAGACAGAATCGTGGTTATAAAGTATAATGTTCATCTGAGCGGATGTTCGAAAACCGGGTGTTCGTAAACCGGGACTCCCTATATAGCTTATTAACAATGACGTCGTCAGTCAGGTGGTATGGCAGCCATAATGTATCATAAGAAATCCTTTAAAAATCCATTTCCCTGAAACAGGTTAAATGATAGATGAAAAAAAATATATATATATATATATACACACCGAGGGACCCCACTATTCGCAGATGATATGTTCCTGGAAAATGCCGTGAATTGCAAAACCGCGAATAGCGGGGCATTGTTTCAATGCAAAAGGGGGGATAGGTTCCTGAGTCGCGAAAATCCACGAATAGGGAGGAACAAACCGCGAATGGCGGGGCAAAATCCGCGAATGGCGAGGCAAATCCTGAGAATGTCAGCGATAATCCGCGAAGGTCGATGAAAGGCCCGGAAATGGAAGACAAAACTCGCCGATCATCCACGAAAGCCATGAAAAGCGAAGCACACGGCAGCGAATGTAGAATCAGGTCATGCTCGCGGCTCGTAGATGTTTTTTTGCACATGTCCAGCTGCTTTATGCATGGCTGGTGAAAGATGGGTTATATAAATACCGTAGGTCAAGCTAACAGCTCGGAGAAACATTTTTTTGCACTCCTGAAAAACCACAAATTTGTGGACCACTTTTCCACCAATAGAGAAACATGTCACATTTTATCAACCACAAATAGCAGGGTCCGACTGTATATATGTATATATATATGTATGTGTGTATGTATATAATATATATATATATATATATTATATATTATATATATACACATCATCAACTACACAAAGGAAATCTAATTTGACATCAATGCCGTCATTGGTCACATGGTCTGGATGGAAGCCATATTATGAATGAAAATAAAAATATATGAATAAAAATATAACGCTCGATTTTTAAAAAGTGGATCCGAAGCACAATATGGCCGCCAGTGATGTCATAATGCCGAAAGTGAGCAATATCTCAAAAAATAAAATTATAGACACCTTGGAGTTGCACCTTGTCAAAGAGGGCTAATTTTGACAACAGGAAGTATCATCATCATACTGGAAGTGGGCAATATCTCGAAAAGTAAGGTCATATATATCATAAACTGAAGTGTGTGGGCTGGCAGGCAGACAGACAGACAAAGTGAACCAATTGCTTAACCCCGCCTTTCGCTTCTCGTGTGTGGGGTAACAATCAGCAAGCATTTTTCTAATGGTCTTACCTAGAAGGATGATGAGAACGAGTGCCACCAACAACAGGATCAATAATAAAGGTGCAAAGAAGATCTTTGCTCCTGCATACCAACAAAACAAACAACAGGTGCATACATTAGTCTACAACAAAAAAAAATTAACCCGAACGTTGGCACAGCCACTGAGCACACCTGCACTGAGGCCATCTACATATTACATACCCAAAACACCTCTGGTCACACAATAACATGCTGAAACTCCATTGGCTGTACACGACACCCTAAACATGTCTGTTCACCTAAATAGGAAGGAAGTTTGGTTCAGTCCTCCATCTGAAGTAAGTCCCGCAGAGCTGTTTATGCATCATTGTCATCCATAACAGCTCAATCTCCACCCCCCAAAGAGTTACTGGCATAATCATCATCAGTGTACCAGACTCTTGACAGTGTCGGTGCTACCCGAAGCAATCTCTTGGCAAGAATTATGCTTGGCGTTTATTGTTGCCTTCCCTGCAGTCCGTCAGGGCAGGCAGGAATTTATTATTTGTTCAGGGTTCAGGAATTTGTTCATTTTTGGTATTTGGCCATTTGACCCTGCCCCAGGGGTGGGGGGAGGGGTGAACAAAAATGATACTGCTCTCGCACCTTTTTTCCATGTAGTGATCACAACTACCAAATTTGGTGAATTTCTGCAAAACCGTTTCGGAGGCGATAGCGTGACGGACAGACAGAAAGACAGAGCCAATTACAATATCCTGCCATTTTTTTTTCAAAAACAGTGGGGATAATGAACAAACAAAACAATAATTTTCCTGACTCTAATTTTCACAAACTCCATTGCTTTCAAGATTATGTCTATTCAAACCGAGGCTACGCAGATGGCAAGAATAATTTATTGGTGAGAGTCGATTGCAACAATAATCGTTTCTTTGGTCTCAAGGCAATGAACAGTGCAGCTCTAGTGCCAATTCCATTATACCTGAACTTTTGTTTACACACAACATATGTATTTTTAACTTTACCAAACAATGAATAAGCATTCCGACTCCCAGTGTTAATAAATAATCAGAGCTAAGATTACATGGTGAATTTGCTCAAGCTATTCATGAGACCTTCCCAAGGCCCACTTTACTCAGCACAGAAATATTAGGGTAGGGCATACCTTATTCAAGTGTGGAAATGGGAGTAGGAGTGGGAGGGGAGTGGCCTACAATATAATTTCACGATGTGTGGGAAGAGCCTCTCATACCACATATAGAGCCTCGCAGGAGGCGCCGCAGCACTGGTCGATCAGCATAGTAGATGAACTTGCAGCCAAAAACACTCCGCTTAGTGTTGTGGTCTCCGAAGAAGCGCAAGTGGCGGTAGCGTTCGCCACAGCGATAGCAGAACTCCGCACTGCACTGAGAGCAAATTATGTGGTTGCATCCCTCAGTCTTTTCAATGTGAATCTGAGGTAGGAGGAAGAGTCAGGGAACGCTGGAAAGAGTTTGAAATGATATTGATCAATTTGTTCAGTTCACACACCCCATGCAACCCTCTCCCACCTTTACCCCCTGCCCTGCACAAAAATCTGATTGTTTTTATATTTGCTTTGGGACAAGAACTTGGAATAAAAATTGGGGCCATCTACATATTACATACCCAAAAATTGTGGAATTTTGACTCATCTCCTTTCTCCCTAATATTTTTTCGATCCCTCCCCTTTATTTCACCCCAACTTCCTCCCAACCATACTTCACTTATATTCCTCATATTCCTGCACTTCTGTAACCTTTCTCATCCTTATCCTCTCTTCTTCCCTTTCCCAAACGTATGATGACTTATGATGACTCCAATGCAGTATTTGATTTTCTATATCATTGCTATTGTACCATATCCTGATGCTGTGTCGATTCTGCTTCCCCGCTGATGGACCTCTGGTAGCTTGTAACTGTCGCTGCGCTTTTGCCTGAGGAAGAACTGCTGAATCCTATCTATCTGGGTTCTTCCCAACATCTTTGTTCCTTTCACATTTCTTTCTACTTTTTCATATTTCTCTTTATTCATTCTAATTGTTGCTTATTTATTTCTCTCTTTCTTTATCTGTCTGTCTTGGGAGAAGTGAATTCCTGCAGAATTTTTTCTGGAAGGTTCACTTGGCAGCGCCTGGATGGGTTTGAGGGTTGAGGAGTAGCAGCTGAAACCCGAATCCTATCCCGGTTCCTCCTGATGACTCCATCTTTGCTCTTTATTTCTTCTGGTCCTTTCTCATGACTCCAATGCAGTATTTTGTTTTCCATTTCATTTTCTCAATTCACCAACCCACTCTCTCCAACCCATCGATGCAAAAAATAAATTAATGAATAAAACGGGGGTTACAGGAGTGGCCGCTGTAAACGGAAGAAGGCCGAAGGCATGGAGAGCCACCACACTTCACATTATATAATATATAGCTTGATAACCAAGTACCCCATGATTTGTGTCATTCACTGGGGCCTGTGGTAATTTCACTTCCTCATGTAATTATTGAAATGACCTTAATTAGTAAAAAAAACTGTCCCAATAGATGGGTTAATTCCCCCTTTTATGATGTCTATGGCATATTTTAGTATGACCTATAACTCCGCACCAACCAGTTGGCTCTATACGATACACATTTACATTGACAAAATTGTGGTGCTCACGCAAAACTTAACTCCCAGAACTATTGCAATTTCTTACTCCCTAACCCCTGCCCCCCATGCACATCCCATACAGTTTTCAACTCATACCATCCGCTGGTTCAGAACTGCACAGAAGTAAAAGAAACACACAAACAGTATAATATTTAGCATGATAATTCTCGCACTTCCTTGATGTCTATGGTTTTCATGCAGAGAATTGTATCAGGAATTCACTGGAATTCCTATGTAGGGATGACACGGATACATGATAGGTTTGAATCAACATAAATCCTCAAAACAAATCTACCAAGATGTAAACCTTTAACCTACCAGTCGTCTGTGGCGGATTTCGCATCCAATAACATTAATGAAACTTTTGGAGAACATCGTTAAAATACATAATTGTCCGCACAAAAATGGCCATTTTGTAAATTAAGGTACCAAGCCATTCTGGTTGGTACCCTATTGATTTTCTTTTGTTTATTCTTACATATTATTATTGTACATTATACTTCCACCGCATTTTTGGGGAGACGGGGTGTTGCAATTACGTGTGTGTGTGTGTGTGTGTGTGTGTGTGTGTGTGTGTGTGTGTGTGTGTGTGTGTGTGTGTGTGTGTGTGTGTCAAAGATGTCAATAAATCACTTGAGCTAAATCTCCAGTCAGTCTCAAGTCTTTGAAGGCAAGTCTCAAATCCCGTCTCAAGTCATCGTCGTGTTACTTCAACCTGTGTCAAGTCTGCACTCATGACTCGAAGTCTACAGCTCAAAATGTAGGGTGTCCATCACTTGGAGAAGGACCGAGAGTGAATTGTACCGTCACACTTGATACATGTAATCTCACTGTTAACCTTAAGGAAGCGAAACAAAACAAGTGTAAAAAGCACAATTGGATACATGTGCAGAAAGGAACTTTGCCCACCGTAGCTGTGCGTTATTCACACCTCGATTAAAGTCATTTTAATCCGTTATTCTCATTATAATATTGATTCAACAGAATCTAAAATTTGACGACAACTCGACATCATCGTAAATATCGAACGGTTTGGTCCGATTGCAAAAAAACAAGATTTAGTGGCAAATTGCATCTCTGTTAGTAGTGATGAACGACGGCAGCAACCATTTTGCTAACCCTAAAGCAATCGTTTAGGAGCTGCGGGCACAGGGGTCCATAGGCTTAAAGATAGTCTTGGCGGGGACTCCAGACCAAGCCTAGTGTTTTCTGTCCGTATCGACTAGCGGTTCCGTGCAGCAAAGCTTAAGCTTAGGGGGCTTAGCCTTAACCTTTGCACAACCACCACCATTACTCCCAAAACAGCAACACGTGTGCAAAGTATGAGGTGATGGCACCAACACTTCACTCTGCAGAGCTGGTGCAGGTTATCTGAGCACACCTTGCATGATGGGCACATCTGTGCATTTCTCTGTCCGCTAATGTTAGTCTGGCATGCCCAGCGACGGAGCATCTTATCACCACGACGGTACGCTCTGCAGGACACGCCTTCATGCCATGGTGCGTGGCATGAGAAACACCAAGGTAGCTTGCACTGCAAGCACTCAACCTGCTTGACGGATAACAAAAAGAGCGGGTTAGCACATGTCATAACGAGTCACATGACAGTAAAGAAAAGCACACTTGTGAATATGGTGAAGTGCGGTTACATTTTCAAGTGGACTCACCTTTTGTACACAAATTTGTATAAAATAAAATTTTATAAAATATTATAAAATTTGTATAAAATTTAATATAAAATAATTTTATACTAAGTTGTATAAAAGTGAAGCAAGTGTTAAAGTATGCAACTTCACAATTGATGGCAATGCATATGTGAGGTCACAGACAAGGAAGCCTAACTCAAAGTTAGTCACAGGTAGGACAGCACACAGGTAGCACACAGGTAGCACACAGTCACAGGTAGGACAGCACACAGGCAGAATAATGCCACATTTTATGTTGAACAATTTTATTTTATGCAAATTCACATTGCGTTCAATTACAGATTCTTTACCATTTATAAAACCCCAACGATCGCTGCAACCCGACGCCACACTTAGCAGTGCAATAAATGGAATACGCCACAGGGATAGACTGGGATTATCCGTTAATGTGGATGATTTTGGTACCAATCCCTGCAGTGCTTTGTTGCTTCTCCAAACAAGCATTTTTGTCCGTCGGTTGTTTCTCCCTTGTGTAGTTGTAGTCTTTCCCCGAATGGTGTTAACCTCATCTCCACTATTTTGTTTGCCAGCTCTTCTTCCAGTCTTTACTGGTCCTCATCATAATCATCCTTCTCTCCTTCACCTTTCCGTTCCTCTCCGTCCTACTGCCTGTTATCATCCGCCATTTTCGTTTTCAACCCTTCCAACTGTGTAGGTGTTTTCACTCAGTCCACGACTGGAAGTCAGGTCTGTTCCCCCTCCCCATTATGATGGTTCTGTGTCTCCTCCCTCTGTTTCACCTTGCCTTCGCCGCTGGGTTCCCAGTGACGCTCCACATTCCAAACCGTTGCTTCGTCACGCAGCCCCTCCTTTTCCACCATCATCCCCATCCCCGCCTGGTGTTGGCTTAGTGGTTAGGGTGCCGGCTTGGGATCCTAGGATCCTGAGTTTGAATCCCGGTCGATCGTTGAATTAACGCCAGGGGGGGGGTTGACTCAGCCTGTCATCCTTCCGAGGTCGGCAAATTGAGTACCAGCTTGCTGGGATGAATGATCCCGGTGTGTACCCCGGTTTAGAATAGGTACACCGTATCCCTGTGCATCGTAAGAGGCGACCAAGGGTTGGCGTCAGGAAGGGCATCCGGCCATAAAAACATTGCCTCAAACAGGGAACCATGATTGTCATGGGACCCGCAAGGCTAACCCCCGCTCTAGCGGGGAAAATGGCCTTAAAACGATCATTCATTCATTCATTTACTCAGTGCAGAGAGAGCATTCCTCTGCCAGACTGAACAGTGTATGGTTTGTACTCCACTGATAGGTCAGATCTGAATCCGACCTGAACCAAAATATAATCGGCTTGTTCTTGTCACTTACCCAACTCAACCACCAAGTTTTGTCATAAGTCGTCCACAACTTTTTGAAATATCATGCTAAATATCGTTTTTATCCCGATCACTCAATGGTGAAGAAACACTTAGAAAAGTTAAATAATCCTCATATCCGGATCTGTATTCGAATCTTCACCAACATCAAATCGATTTGGCCTTGTCTCACCTGTCCACCAAGTTTCATCCGAATCTGTCCACAACTTTTTTGAGATGTCGTGCTATATAATCGGATTTAGCCCTATCACTCGATTGTGAAAAACCACTCAAAAAAAAAATTCTCTGATCCAGATTCGAATCTTCATCAAAATCGAATCAATTCTTGTCACAAACCCAACCTGTCCACCAAGTTTCTTCCGAATATGTCCACAACTTTGAGATATCATCCTATACAGGGTGTTCCAAAAAAACCTGGACAACTTTGATTGTTAATATATTTACAACCACAAATTATACAACAATACCCTTTGGTTTTTATGATACAGAAACTCAAGGTATTGTGCACACCATCAGTACACTTCAATATGAGCTCCGTTAGTCACGTGCAGGACATCAAGGCGGTACATGAGCTCTTGCCATGTTCGGCTAAGCATGTTTGCGTCCACCAGTGCACATGCAGCTGTGATCTGAGAACGAAGATCCTGCAGGCTTGCCACCTTGGTGTTGTAGACAACACCTTTGACAAACGCTCACAGAAAATGAGGCGGGTGCATGGTCATGTTGAAAAACGATATCGGGTTGCAGGTCTTCAATCTGTGGGAAGGCAAATCTTTCCAACATGTTCTTGAAAATTGTTGAGGTCACTGTATCCTCCATAAGAGGATAAAACGATCATTCACTGTATCCTCCATAAAGAAAAACAGACCCACCAAGCGATCATGGAGATGGCCACACCACACATTGACTTTTGGACTGTCGCGTATGTATTCAATGATCACTTGGAGGTTTTAAGAGCCCCAGATCCTCACACTGTGCTGTTGACCTTCCCCGATACATGAAAGCAAGCTTCGACTGTGAACATGACCTTTTCCAGGTAATCTTCATCATCCTCTATGTGACTGAACATTTCCATTTCCAACATTTCCAACACCCATTGTGACCTTGGGTTTGGGTCCGTCTGGGTCCCAGCAGAATCTGCACCTTGTAGGCATAAAGCTTCAGTCTTTTATGCAAAATCATGTGTACAGTCGTGGTTGGTAGTCCCCGTTCTCTGGATGCTCGTCAGATTGATTTTCTGGGACTTTGTTGAAATGATTCATGCACTCGTTCAACGTCTGCTGCACTTGTACTTGGTCAACAGGTACTTTTCTGTTTCTGACAACTGTCAGTCTCTTTAAACCTCTTGTACCACTTTCTGATACTAGTCCGTGATGGTCGATTCCATCCATACCTTGTACGGAAAATACGCTGAACTTGCGTGTCGGATCTCGTCTCGATTAACCATTTGATGCACTGAGCTTTCTCCTGTGGAGATGCAATTTCCTTTTACATTAAACCATCAGATCTGAAAATAGAGAAAACTCTATGCGTTCCTGTATCATCTATCTATAATTCCAGTAATCTCTGTGTGTGTGTGTGTCTGTGTGTGTGTATGCGACCGCTGTTTCTCGACAACTACCGGTCCGATATACTTGAAACTTGCCAGGTATATTGCTGGGGACCCGAGGATGTGCCTTTTCAAGGTTTCATATTAATCGGAGAAGTAGTTACCGAGCTATGGCGATTTCTTTACCAAACTCCGCAAGCCGTTCGCTTTGGACCAAACCATTTCATGTAAATAGAGGGGGGGGATTGTCACCGTACTCGCAAGCCGTTCGCTTTGGACCAAACCATTCCATGTAAATAGAGGGGGGGGGGGGGGATTGTCACGGTACTCGCAAGCCGTTCGCTTTGGACCAAACAATTTCATGTAAATAGAGGGGGGGGATTGTCACCGTACTCGCAAGCCGTTCGCTTTGGACCAAACCATTTCATGTAAATAGAGGGGGGGGATTGTCACCGTACTCGCAAGCCGTCCGCTTTGGCTTTGCGAATGGACCAAACCATTTCATGTAAATAGAGGGGGGGGATATAATTTTGTACGGGCATGCCCCAGTATAAAACAAAGGGTATACAGTCACGTGAAAAAGTAAGTACACCCCATGTAAAGTTTTGACTTTTTCAACATATTTCAACATACAGCTATTTGATCTTCATTTCAACAATATTGATAGATAAAGGTGATATAATATAACAAATATCATGAAACATTCACATTTTGTAGTCCATTGTATCATTTAAATAAACATAAATGCAAATTTCACATGTGGAAAAAGTAAGTACACCCTTGGCTCTAATAGGTGGTATTGCCCCCTTTGGCAGAAACAACCTCAAGTAGGCGTTTCTTATAACTGTCTACCAGTCTCTGACATCGACTGGGAGAAATTTTTGCCCACTCCTCCATGCAGAATTATTTCAGCTGTGTGATGTTTGAGGGGTTTCTTGCATGCACAGCTCGTTTCAAATCCCCCCACAACATCTCGATGGGATTTAGATCCGGGCTTTGACTTGGCCATTCCAGAACCCTCCATTTCTTTCTTTTCAGCCATTCCTTGGTGGATTTACTGGTATGTTTGGGGTCATTGTCATGTTGAAAGGTCTACCTTCGGTTGAGCTTCAACTTTCTGACAGATGGCCTCACATTATCCTCAAGCACCCTCTGCTGCAATGAAGAATTCATAGTGGATTCTATGATGGTGAGCTGCCCAGGCCCTGATGCAGCAAAGCTGCCCCAAACCATAATATTTCCACCACCATGCTTTACAGTTCGTATCAGGTTCTTGTGGACAAATGCTGTCTTTGGTTTTCGCCAAACATGTCTTCTGGTACTATGGCCAAATAGCTCTACCTTTGACTCATCTGTCCAGAGCACATTGTTCCAGAAGTGCTGGTCTTTTCCTCGGTGTTCATTTGCAAACTTTAGTCTTGCCCTGATGTTCTTTCTGGACAGCAAAGGTTTCCTCCTGGCACACCTCCCATGTATATCAAATTTGTGCAGCCTCTTTCTAATGGTAGACTCGTGCACTTTGACATCAACAGTGGCAAGAGCTACCTGTAGGTCCCGTGATGACATTCTGGGGTTCTTAGAGGCTTCTTTCAGCATCTTGTGGTCTGCTCTCGGGCTGAACTTGCTGGGGCGGCCTGGCCTGAACAAGTTGGCAGTTGTTTGGAATCTTCTCCACTTGTAGATGATCTTCCGGACAGTCGAATGATTGATTTCAAATTGTTTGGAGATCTTTTTAAATCCCTTCCCAGACTCGTAGGCATCTATAACATTCTTTCTGAAGGCCTAAGAGAGCTCTTTTGATCTCGGCATGGTGACGTCGCACACTTCAACAACAAAGAGCAAACCAAACTAAATGTCTGAGGTGGTGATGATTTTAAGCTAAGGTGATGATTTTAAGCTGATTAGATAAGACAGGTTCCTCCAAGATCCTCTCTAACGATGTTCTAATCATTTGCACCTGAGCTGGTGCACCTGATTCTAATTTTAGGTATTTGAAGTAGTGATAAATGTAGGGGTGTCCTTACTTTTTCCACATGTGAAATTTGCATTTATGTTTATTTAAATTATACAATGGACTACAAAATGTAAATGTGTCATGATATTTGTTATATTATATCACCTTTATCTATCAATATTGTTGAAATGAAGATCAAATAGCTGTATGTTGAAATATGTTGAAAAAGTCAAAACTTTACATGGGGTGTACTTACTTTTTCACGTGACTGTATAGTTTTTTGCCCTATCTCTAAATGGTTAAAAAATCACTGAACAAATTCTCAGATACAGATCTGGATCTTCACCAAAATTTAATCATTTAGTCCGTGTCACATATCCAACCACTCCACCAAATTTCGTCCGAATCCATCCACAACTTTTTGAGATATCCTGTTCACAAACAGACAAACAAACAGATAGAAGTAAACACATGACCTCCATCCACCTTCGATTGCGGAGGTAAAAAAAAAAAAAATCATGGTCCAGAGTGTGTTCCACCTCATCCTCTCCTTGACACCAATTACTGTTTTGTTGAATTGTTCACTTGAAATGCAGACATGGATTTGAACTCTGGACTGTCAATTTAACCATGCATAACATGGATATTCTGTCACCGTTAAATAAACTACAGCAAACAACAACTAAGTCACACATCACCACCAGAATAGACCACCTTATACTTGCACACCTTGCGTTTTCTGGCACCATTTTTGGCTGTGTTTTTGTGATTGGGCGGTGATGTACGGTGTCCACAACGAGGGCAGGGTCGAGAAGTGGTGGATGTGCGACGAAGTTTCCACACCTCCTGGAGCCGTACCAGCTGCTCTGAGCTGAGTATTGCCTCAAGGGTGGTGTCCTTGATGCGCTTGTCACACTCTGGTACTGGACATCTCATTTTCCAGCGAGCAAGGTCCATCTGTATACCAGGCACAGTAGCAAAATGAGGGATTGAAATAGAGAGTGATGAAGAGACAAGTGGAGAGACAGTGATGGGCGGCAGGGAGAGAGAGAAAGAGAGGGAGAGAGAGAGCCGGGCCCAGGGAGGAGGAGAGGACAGAGAGTTGAGGTTCTAGGGTTTGGGGGAGGGAACTTTCAGAGGTTCATGCTTGAGTGCCGGGGGTAGTGTTTTTGGCAAAATAAAATCTGAAATTTTTGAAAAAAAAATGTTTACCTTTTTCATTCAGTGTGAAACAATAAAATATCGAAAGCATAGGAGTTACGGGTCTTCCAACAACACAGTACATATAGGCCTTAGGCTTCATGCCTTACCTTCAGGACGCTTCGGGCAAATTAACCCAGGTTTCTTAATACAGTAGTATCGTTTTCGTAATAATAATAATAATAATAATAATAATAATAATAATAATAATAATAATAATAACGTTAATAGGAATAATATAGACAATATAATCGCAACTCTGCAATCCTTTTGTCGTGACTGAAACGTTACTGCTTTGAAGCGGTGTATGGTTGGTTCATTGTTGACTCGAAACATAGAATAAACCAGTGTCTCAATGTAATATCTTCACTTCCATGGTGACAAACAGCTTGGAGACTTATGGTACTTCAAAAAAATGTAACACTTACATTATTTGCTAACTGGTATCTCCACCTAGTCATACTATCCTCTTCAACTAAAGTACCAAACACGCCCGGCTACACCGCTGTTAGACTTTTGGTCTTGTTTTTAAGCGATTCTTCACAATTGAGAGATATGGCCAAATATGATACATAGCACGATATTTCAAAATGTTACGGACGGATTCTGATGAAACTTGGTGGATAGGTTGGGAGTGTGACATGGAATAATTGGTTCGATTTTGGTGAAGATTCAAATATTAGATTTTTGTATAAAAATTTTACGTGATTCTTCACAATTGCAAGATAGGGCCAAATATGATATATAGCACGATATCTCAAAAAGTTGTGCATGGATTATGACAAAACTTGGTGGATGAGTTGGGTAGGTGACAAAAACAAGCTGATTAGATTTTGGTTCAGGTCTGAATCCAGATCCGGCCTATCAGTGGGATACAAAACGTAAACTGTTCAACCTGTCGGAGGTATGCGCTCTACAGAACACCGTTCTAGATTCCCTTTTAGCATACCATTTGTTTGTTTCCGGCAAAAACGTTTTTCCATATGAAGACACCTACCAATTGCAAAGCAGTTGGAGATCCATGATCGGTTGCAGACCCAGGAACATACCTGGGTATTATGTACTCATGCTACTGGTGCAAGTACAATCCCAGGAATTCTCCCTTGCAAGTACAATCCCAGGAAATATGTTGCCCTTGATAACCGCCCCTTGACATATTTTCACAAAACTGGCTTGTCATTAAAGGCTGACATTGTAATACAGAACTTCAATTATTTTCTTGCTTAACAGTACGTGGTCAATAATGAAAGGGGTCGTGGAGATTGAAATACCTTTATTTCACGGCAATAGAATTAAAGTCTACCGTTCCACTATTCCATTAGCCTCAATGAGTCCCAAAAATTTTTCCCCCAGAGTTCTCTGCAGCATGCCTCTCCTTTTTTGACTGGAACTCCTGCTGCTTATATTTCTTTCAATATATGAAATATTATTTTATTATTACCATCCTCCACAGTGGTGGCACGGGGAGACAAAGACTACACATGAGAGTGTGTGAGAGGTAGAAAGGAATAGGGGAGAGGGGGGGGGGTTGGAAGGGAGGGGTCAACGATTGCAGACAAGAGTAGGGGTGGTTAGGGAGAAAGTACGAGGTGATGATGGGCAGCATTCTTGAAGGACAAGAGGGTTTGGCACGAGATCACAAACCCACGGAGTCTGGCAGGATAGAGGGATGGGGGATTCATGGAGATGAGTGTTCAGCTTCGAATTGTGGAGGGTAACCAGGTGAGAGATCCTGGAAGAACACAAGGGGAGGGAAGGGTGGAGGACGGAGGCTGGGGGTTGAAGGAAAGCTTAGAAAAGCTTACTACAAGTACTACACAGATTGTATGTCCCAGCAATACCAGGTTATTTTACCACTTACATTTCTCATCTTCAATCTCAGAGGTCACAATCAAAGTTCATGCGAACTGCTCAAACTGAAGCGGATTTTAAGACGTCATTCCTACTCTCCAAAGACATCTTGCTATACAGTCCAATGTACAATTCCCTCATCTTAAGAGACAATACAAATCATCATAAACATAACTTACGTGACAACTTTTAGCCCAACGTCAATTTAGGTGGTATGAAGAAAGAGGTCAGCTAGATTTCTAGAAGTCGGTTAGAATGCTATTATCCCATAATTGTCCTGGGCGATGCACCACAAACCAGAAGGGTGTATCTAATAGTACAGCAAACAATAGTAAGACCATCGAGTCAGCAGGTGGGTACACGTGAGCATTGTGTGCAGGGTAAATGTGGGACATTGTGAAATACAATAGACACAATTTACCTTTTGCAATGCTATGCAGGTAACTTGCTCAGCTCACCTAAAGTGCTTTTATTGCTGGGGGGAAAAAAGAGGACCCATTTAAAGTAGCAGCATTAGGTTTTCTGTGAATGTACAATGCAGATGTACATCTGCATGGATGCTAGAAAGATCTAGTGTGGCATCAGCTGGCTTTAGGAAAGGTAATGAAGGAGGTAAATCGTGCTTTGGAGTGACAACCTGTTAATTAAGACCATTATTTACTTACAAACCGTGTTCCGCAATTTTAGGTTTCCACCCACCTGGCTATCGCAGTACAGTTTCAGACATTCCTGGCACACATGCTGCCCGCAGCATGACAGAGGTACGCTGACGGCCACTAGGAAGCACACGCAGCACGTGTTGAATGTCAACTCCAGAAGCTCATCTGCTCCAGCTGGATCATCAATAACTTCCTGGCTTGTATCACTGTCATTCTCGTTATCGGCATCAAGATCGCCATCATGAAGTCCATTGATACGAGTTTCCAGCATGACCGACCTTTCAAGGTACAACATGGTGGGGACATTCTGATGCAGGTCATTGGTGGATGCAGCTGAACTGTACCCCGTCTCCAAGCTGGTAGCAGAGACTGTGATACCTCGATTGTCCTCATTATTATGCTCCAGAATCTCATCACTCTTCTGCTCCGGAATCTCATCACCCTTCTGCTCCAGAATCTCATCACCCTTCTGCTCCAGAATCTCATCACCCTTCTGCTCCAGAATCTCATCACTCTTCTGCTCCACAATCTCATCACCCTTCTGCTCCAGAATCTCATCATCCTTCTGCTCCAGCATCTCATCACTCTTCTGCTCCAGAATCTCATCACCCTTCTGCTCCAGAATCTCATCACTCTTCTGCTCCAGCATCTCATCACTCTTCTGCTCTAGCATCTCATCACTCTTCTGCTCCAGCATCTCATCACTCTTCTGCTCCAGCATCTCATCACTCTTCTGCTCCAGCATCTCATCACTCTTCTGCTCCAGCATCTCATCACTCTTCTGCTCCAGCATCTCATCACTCTTCTGCTCCAGCATCTCATCACTCTTCTGCTCCAGCATCTCATCACTCTTCTGCTCCAGCATCTCATCACTCTTCTGCTCCAGCATCTCATCACTCTTCTGCTCCAGCATCTCATCACTCTTCTGCTCTAGCATCGCATCACTCTTCTGCTCCAGCATCTCATCACTCTTCTGCTCTAGCATCGCATCACTCTTCTGCTCACTTTTACCTTGTCGCTCCTTTTCCTTTGTAATTCTCTCATTTGCCATACTCACTCTATTTCTGAACCCCACACATTTCAAGTCCTGCTCGGAATCAACCGAAGGACTCTTGTAAACAGCCATGGTCTCCAAAATGCCCACCTCGTGACCACCACCATCCTCATCTCCATTCATCCCTCCAAATTTCCGTCCATAACTCATCTCAGTTATCCCATGTTTGTCCGTCCTCGATCCCCAAACCATTTCCTTACTTTCCGTTCGCTCTTCCTGCGACTCCACTTCATGTTTTCCCCGATCGGCTTCCCTCGTGGACTCTTCACTCGCATTCTCGTGTGTTGAGTTCATGAGTTACGGACATAACGCAAGCCTTCTGTGATGGTCTTGAGGCCTCTTTCTGCCCCTACAAGGTCCTCCTTTTGGGTCACTTCGCTCGCTCCCGGTGGAAGTACCGACTACCGTACACTTCTCTTATACTATTGTCGACTTCATTCTTTCTTCGCTCTTCCTACCTTATTATTCATCATTCTACCTTTTGTAAAACTTCCTTTCTTTACTTCACCTCATCGTTTGTTCGACTTGTAAAACGAAACCTTTCACCAAGGTATTTATCACGTAACCACTTTACTACTTTCTTCGTCAATCTTCCTGTTTCTCGCTTTCTTCACCTCCGCTGTTACCACGACGTTCGTAACTTTACCGAAGGCAGCCTCACCTTCGCGTGACGTCAGTAACACCCAACCAGCCTGCTTGGGAAGCACAATCCCCACCTCTCACGTGCACGCCCAACCTCTGACGTGACGCCACGCCCCTTAGCTCACGTGCACGCCACGCCCCATATTTCCCTGCTTTGTCACGTTAACCTATCCCCTCCACCTTTCTCGCTCTCCACCCATCATTCCTTCTTTATTCTTTCGTTCCCTCTTATAATTCTTTGCTATTCTTTATCGTCCCTAATACAACGAAAAACAAAAGTCAGACATGATTAAGACCGCTAAAGAGTGAGGCCACCACTCACCGTTCACTTTCCCAACAAACACGGCCAACGTAACTGATGCCCTTTAAATAAACATAAAAACCAGTTCGAGGTGAAGGGAGACGCATATATAGCATATCTAATGCAAAACACATTTAAGCAATGGTCTTCACTCAGCGAGTAGTTAATGTAGAGAAGAATATACCGTTTATCCAGTTTAAACCTATAAACCAACGTATGCCGTTTAAACCTATGTATTGTGGCGGACACGAAAGTTCACTGGCGTGATGGCATCATTCCGCGCACCAAGTGGGCGTTGGCCTTGGCCACGCCCGAGGGGTAGGCGTGGCCTCGGGATATACACGGGGCTCGCATCCCCGAGCACCTCAGTGCTACAGTGGAGCTCTTCCAATAAAGACTCTTTCTTATTACCTGCGTTGTCCGCTTCCCTTCTTGGTAAGCAAGTCGTGCGCGTAGCATCACACTACATTTGGTGACCTCGACGTTGGATCAGCCATAGCTGACCAACCGAATACGCCATAGCAATGGCAAACAACGCAGTTGTGGTCAAACTCCCCGAGTTCTGGGAGGCTCAGGCCGAGGTCTGGTTCGTTCAGGCCGAGGCCCAATTTCGGCTCCGGCGCATCACGAGCGACGAGACCATGTACTTCCACGTGGTCGCCTCCCTCGGGCCCGGCACCGCCGCCCGCGTCGTGTCTGTCCTGAGGAACCCACCAGCCACCCACAGGTACGAGGCGATCAAGCGTCTCCTCCTCGCCACGTTTGGCCTCACGGAGGACGCAAGAGCCGACCGCCTCCTGGACCTCCCCGAGCTCAGCGACATGCGACCGTCGGTCCGAATGGACCATATGCTGTCGCTGATGGGCTACGAAACCCCGAATTCTCTATTCCGGGCGTTATTTCGACGCCAGCTGCCGGCACGAGTACGCCTCGCGTTGACTGGTTCCGTGATAACGGAACCCCGAGCTCTCGCTGCCGAGGCCGACAAGTTCTTCGCGGCTTTGGACACGCGGGTGAGTTTCGGTGCGGCCGTCGCGGCTCCCGGGGCTGCGGCGGCTGCGGCTGCACGCCCCTACTCCGAGCCCGAAACTGCTGCGGGTGACCACCCCTACTACGCGACGCACCGTGTGGCCGCTGAACCTCCTGCGGGTGACCACCCCTACTACACGACGCACCGCGTGGCCGCTGAACCTCCTGCGGGTGACCACCCCTACCCTGACGGGCGCCTCGTGGCATACGCCACGCCACGCCCACCTCCGCCGCCGCGGAAAAAACCGCAAGCCAGGTGCCGGTTTCACACCAGGTTCGGCCACGAGGCTCGGCAGTGTCGCCCGCCGTGCTCAATCGGCAGGTCGGGAAATGCCCGGGCCGGCCCTCGGTAGTGGCACTGAGCGCCGGCCGTTCAAACAGCCTACTGTTCATAACGGACACCTTATCCAGGCGCCGTTACCTGTGCGACACGGGAGCGCAGGTGAGTGTCGTTCCCACTGGTACGTCCGACAAGCAGACCGCGGGCCGGGGCCCCGCGCTGCTTGCTGCCAACGGTACGTCCATACGCACATACGGAAAACACTGCCTCTCTCTGCGGTTCAGAGGGCAGGTTTTCCGGTGGTCGTTCGTCACTGCCGACGTACCTATGGCACTGCTTGGCGCGGACTTCCTGTGTGCCAATGGCCTGTTGGTGGACGTAAAGCACAGAAGGCTCGTCCAGGCCGAGACGTTCAGCTCGCTCGCTTGCGCGCTGCCCGCCTCGTTGAGCAGCGCCCGGAGCGGCTCGGCGAGCGGCTCGCCGAGCGGCTTGCTGAGCGGTTCGGTTCCGGCCAGGTTGATCTGTACGCTTCCGGCAGCGGACGAATTCACCCGCTTCCTCGCCGGCTTCCCGGCCCTCACGCGGCCCACCTTCTCGGCGGGGGCCATCAAGCACGGGGTGGAACACCACATCCCCACCGCCGGGCCATCGGTCTACGCCCGGGCACGCCGCCTCGAGCTGACGAAGCTCGCAGTAGCTAAAGCGGAGTTCGCTACGCTGCAGCGGCTCGGCATCGTGCGGCGCTCCGACAGTGCTTGGGCGTCGTCGCTCCACATCGTGCCAAAGTCCGGCGGGGGATGGCGACCGTGAGGGGACTACCGGCGCCGCAACGATGCCACCACCCCCGACCGCTACCCCGTCCCCCACATTCAGGACTTCTCCGCCCGGTTGGCGGGCATGTCCTTATTTTCAAAGGTGGACCTCATACGCGGCTACCATCAGGTCCCCGTCAGGCCGGAGGACATCCCGAAGACGGCGGTCATCACGCCATTCGGACTTTTCGAATTTCTTCGGATGCCCTTCGGGTTGAAGAATGCGGCCCAGGCGTTCCAGCGACTAATGGACAGCGTCTTGTGCGACTTGGATTTTGTGTACGTCTACCTGGACGACATCCTCGTCGCCAGCGCATCCCACGAAGAGCACATCCACCATCTCTGCACGCTCTTCGAACGCCTGGGCCAGCATGGCCTCATCGTGAACCCCGCCAAGTGCCGGTTCGGCGTCGCCGACATCGACTTTTTGGGGCACCGCGTCACCAGGCACGGGGCCGTCCCCCTACCGGCCAAGGTGGAGGTGGTGAAGGGGTTTCCGCACCCCCGCACGATCAAGGGGCTCCAGGAGTTCCTGGGCATGGTAAACTTTTACCACCGTTTCCTGCCCCGCATCTCCCAGCTCCTGCGCCCCTTGCACGAGGCCCTCCGAGGGAAGCAGGGCAAAGGTGACGTTACCTGGACCGAGCAGATGGATGCAGCGTTCGCGGGCACGAAGCTCGCCTTGGCTAACGCCACCATGCTCGCGCACCCGGCGCCCGATGCACCGATTGCCCTCGCCACCGACGCCTCGGAGTACGCGGTGGGCGCGGTGCACGAGCAATGGGTGCGTGGTGCCTGGCAACCGCTGGCGTTCTTCAGCCGGCAGCTTCGCCCGCCCGAACGCTGTTATAGTACCTTCGACCGCGCGTTGCTCGGGCTTCACCTGGCGGTCAGGCACTTCTGCCATCTGCTCGAGGGCCGTGCGTTAACGGCCTTCGTCGACCACAAGCCACTGGTCTTCGCGAGGGGCAAGGTCGCCGAGCCGTGGTTGGCCCGGCAGCAGTGTCACCTCTCGGCCATGTCCGAATATACGACGGACATCCGGCACGTCGCGGGGAAGGACAACCCGGTGGCGGATTGCCTTTCCCGGTCCGTCGCCCACGCAGTCCACCTTGGCATCAACTATGCCCGGATGGCGGCGGACCAGGCCGCCGACCCCGGCGTCCAGGCCTTGCGGACCGCCTTCACGGGCCTCCGTGTCACCGAGGTGCCGTTCGACGGTGCGGGCACGGCCCTCTTGTGCGACGTCTCCCTCGGGCGGCCTCGCCCCATCGTGCCCACGGGCTGGCAGCGCCAGGTGTTTGACGCCATCCACGGCCTGTCCCACCCGGGCACGAAGACCTCCCAGAGGTTGGTCGCTGACAAGTTTGTCTGGCATGGCCTCCGGAAGGCCGTCCGCGGCTGGACCAGGACGTGCCTCGCGTGCCAGCGCGCGAAGGTGCACCGACACACCCAGGCCCCATTGGCCCCGTTTACGGTGCCGGAACGTAGGTTCGACCACATTCACATGGACCTGGTGGGACCTCTGCCCCCCTCGCGGGGTTTCACCCATGTCCTCACAATGGTGGACCGCACCACCCGGTGGCCGCAGGCCGTGCCTTTGGTGGCGACGACGGTGGCGGACGTCGCGCAGGCGTTCATCGCCACCTGGGTCGCCCGGTTCGGCGCCCCCTCGGACATCTCATCCGACCGCGGCCCCCAGTTCACCTCGGAGCTCTGGGGGGCGGTCCTGCGGGGGCTCAGGGTCCAGCTGCACCGAACCACGGCCTACCACCCCCAGGCCAACGGCCTGTGCGAGCGGTTCCACCGCTCATTGAAGGGCGCGCTCCCGGCCACCCTCCGCGACGGCGGCTGGGTCGACAGGCTCCCCTGGGTCCTGCTGGGCCTCCGGACGGCGCCCAAGGACGACCTGTGCGCATCTGTGGCGGAGTTGGTCTTCGGCCAACCGCTGCGGGTGCCGGGCGAGTTCCTCCCCGACCCCACGGCACCATGGTCCACGGCGCAGGAGTGCTCCGCGCTGCAGGAGACAGCCCGGAGGATCGCCCCTGTGCCGACGGCGCACCACGGGCACCCGCCTACGCACGTCGCCCCGGAGCTTCGCTAGTCAATCTAGTGGAGTACGTCTTCGTCCGGCACGACGCCCACCGGACACCACTGCGGCCCCCGTACGATGGGCCTTTCCGCGTGCTGGAGACCGGGGTGAAACATTTCACCTTGGACATCGGCGGTACTCCCGACCGCGTCTCAGTTGATCGCCTCAAGCCGGCCCACATCGACGTGGACCACCCACCGCCGGTGGCTCGGCCCCTGCGTCGGGGCCGCCCCCCTGTGGGCGGACCCCCGGCACCGCCCAGGCCTGCCGGCCCGCCGCCCCCCGATCCTGCACCCATCCCGGGTGCAGCCGGAGGCATCCCAGCTGGCATCCCTGCACCCCGGACGCCGCCAGTCGCCAGAGGGCGCTTCGGCCAGGTGATCCGTTTGCCCCGCAAACTGGCCCTCCAGGTGCGCGGGAATTCTGGGGGGGCGCGTGTGGCGGACACGAAAGCTCACTGGCGTGATGGCATCATTCCGCGCACCAAGTGGGCGTTGGCCACGCCCGATGGGTAGGCGTGGCCTCGGGATATACACGGGGCTCGCAGCCCCGAGCTCCTCAGTGCTACAGTGGAGCTCTTCCAATAAAGACTCTTTCTTATTACCTGCGTTGTCCGCTTCCCTTCTTGGTAAGCAAGTCATGCGCGTAGCATCGCACTACAGTATACCGTTTATCCAGTTTAAACCTGTATACATTTCCAGGGAGAGTGGGAAACCATTCCAGTATAGGTTTAAATATTCTAATATATTCCATTATAGGTTTAAAATTCCTGGAAATGGATATAGGTTTAAACTGGATAAACGTTAGGCCTAAACATAGGTTTAAACTGGATAAATGGTATACATAGGTTTAAACTGGATAAACGGTATACATAGGTTTAAACTGGATAAACGGTATACATAGGTTTAAACTGGATAAACGGTATACATAGGTTTAAACTGGATAAATGGTATACACAGGTTTAAACTGGATAGACGGTATACATAGGTTTAAACTGGATAAGGGGTATACATATTGTTACAGACGCGGCTTTTAGATGTTATATTGACCGAGCGGTGGTGTATTTAACCGCGTCCGAACAGTTACTCCCCGATTAAAACCCGATTCCACCCGACGTTGACCAGATCGCCCCACAGATATTCAATCGGGAAATCTCTAAAGCGACCGAAAGAGAATGAAAAAGAAGAAGAAGAAGAATACGGAGGAAGAACAGATTTTATTATACACACACAAGCAATGGATGGAAGAAGCAGTAACACAGCGAATCCTTAACTTACACTATTCATTTTTACTTAGCCCCAAGACAAACGAGCAGGACAGGACGTTCACACTTACACAGGGGATAATGCAGGCAGGTAAGGCTTGAGATGGATTGCTTGAGAGGGAGGCAAGGTCGGGAGGCCGCAGTTCGCAATTCCTCACGGTTTTGGCGGGAAACCCTCCGTCGTGTCTCCACTGCGGTAGACGTTACGCGCTGGTTCGGCACACCTGCTCCTCTTCTTGGGGTGGGGCCGTCTCCCTCCTTTCAGCGCGTCTCTCCAAAGCTGGTCTCCTTGTCGAGCACCTCTCCTCTTTTGCTCGGAGCGTTTCGCATCTCACCTCTTGGTGCAGCCTCTTTGCTCATCTCCCAGGGTCATCTCCAAGTCATCTCCTAAAGCAGTCCCTTACAGTCGCTTTTATCACCTCGAGCGAAATCAAGCCGCCGACTCCGAGGGCACGCCTACCGAGTCACTCACCGCGGTGTTGATTGGCTGTTTAGGGCTGGTTCACTCCTTCCCTCTTATGACGAGGTGGAGACACGCCTTTCTTCCCCAACCCTACCTCGTGGCCAATGGTGGTTTGAAGAAAACCGGCCAAAATGCGGAAGGCAATTGGAAGGGAGGTTTTGGGGAAATTGGAAGGGCCTACGCTTATTTTGTTTGATACAATGCAAAGTCAATCTAGTGGGAAAACACATACTTAGCCTACATGGAATAAGGAAATACACTATTTAAAAGATATATCGTGACCTGCGTGTAAGTTTCATGCAATTAACTAGGACGCCGACTGCGACCATTATTTACATTAACAGGGTGTTACCGTACTTTTGTAACGTTCACATTGTAACGTTTCCACATTCGTTACACGGCACCCTCCTTTCTTCAGGCCCGTACTCGGGCCTATTAAACTTTAACTTAGTGTGACACGTAGGTGTAATTCCCTCTACAATTAACCTGACCCTGAGTGTGACAATCTTAAAACACAAATAAGTATGTCCCCCTATTGCATTGCACCCTGTCTAACAGACTCAAGCCCACAGCTAACCGAATTACGGAATTATTCTCAAACTATACATTTACGGTGGGGAGCATTATTTACAATGACGTGATTTCTTATTTACAACGCAACCCAGGACCTGTGTTTTTTTTTTTCTTTTTAGGGAACAAGAGAAAGAAATTCCTGTTGGGAGGGAGGAGACAGCACGCATTGCATCGATGCACCAGTACCAATACCACCAAAGCACCCAAAAAGCACCAAACACCACAAAGCACCCAAAAGCACCATCCGGTGCGCAGTCACCATGGTTCATAATAAACACAACAAAACAACTGGTGGTGGTCTTCTCTTTCTCTGCTGGGCCGATGTTCTTCCCGACGTCTTCTGGCTTCATGCGGCCTAGTTGGAAATAATAAAAAGCACAACTTGTGTCCATTTTTATTTCGGGCCTCAGGGGCCAACTAAGGGTGGTCCACCTGTTTGGCATAGGTGCCACCTTACCGAGGTCCGCAAGCAAGATTCCCTGGCCACTATGGCCGGTCTCCAACAGAGGTGCCCTGCCCCAGAACCTGGGGTCCATCAAGTGGTACTTGGCCGCAGAACAGCGGTCCATACAGTGGTACATCAACGCAATGCATGCTGGTTCTGGGAATCTCGGGCGCACAATGGCCACCTCACGCACGCCCCCATCGGCACCCAATGGCGCACAGGTCATGTGGGAGACAAAAGAAAGACAATTGAGCGAGGGGTAAGGTCACAAGGGTACACGTCAATAAGGCAATGCAAGGTGAAATGCGTATGGAGGGCGAAGTGAGAAAGCTCGTCCCTACCGTACGTCACCCCCCTGTCACCTACCCTACCCTTACCCCATATGTACAAAAATCTACCCATTTACAAATTCGTCACTACTGTCACGTCTTCCCCATATTTCCCCTATACCAAATTCGTCTCCACAATCCCTTTACTTCAAAATTTGCCATCACCAATTCATCATCAATCCTCATAAGGAGGTAGAGATGGAATTACGCACAATGTCACACCCACGTCATGATGCGTCTCACAATCCAAACATTTGCATCATAAAAAATAATCAAAACATGGCATGGTGTGGAGTACCTGTCACCTCAGGTGAGTGGATGCAGATGGTGCGAGGAGATCCTTCATCCCAACTATTTTCTAAATGACTTTAACACACTTTACACTACCCGGGGTCTTTCCCTGCCAATCCATTGGCCAACTTACACTATGGGTTCTAATAACCAATTCCCATTGACCAACTGTGGTGCTTCTCAATTTGGGGTCTCACTCCCCCGATTCATCTCCCGGTGCTCTAGCACAATTTCTGGGCTGCGACGTGTACCTCTCCCAGCAGGTCTACCCACCTGCACACCTCCACCACTGTAGTCGCCACCCGAGCTTACCTAGCTCCTCACCCTAACCTAACTAACTGGGGACAGCCCCTCTCCTGGCTCTGTCACCCCATGGTGCCCTCTGGCACTGGGCTACCCGGGTCCGTCCTCCGGATCCTCGGGCCCCATCCACAACAACTACTACCGGCTCCCAGAGCCCACCTGCGGCCTCACCTGGCCGACATCCTCACAGTGGTGGAGTGCCCAAACCAACTACACACACTAACAGGCTACACGCCCAGCCATTTCCACAACACCAATGCACCCATCCACATACCATTTGTCACCCGCACCACAGATGCCAATATCCAACCACAATTTACCTGTACCCTCTACCTAACACTTACACTACCCGCCCCGGGTATCCGTGATGGGGGTCCACTCTTCCCCCATTCACACCTTCGCACCATCCACTCCACTCCACAATTTCCACCATTCTCACTCCAAGACCATCCATTCCACTACTCCAGATATTCCACACTACCATTTATTCCACACAGCCACATACACCTGTTCTTCATTCACCTGTCGTTGCACACCTGTGCAATCATACCTGGTGCCACCTGCACCCTCCTTTCTTCCTGGACCATTTGGTCAACACAACACGCAATCACCACTACTCCCTCATACACTGCTCCACACACCTGTTCAGTTGCACACCTGTGCAATCACACCTGTTCCATTCTCACCTGTTCAATCCTCACACACACGGCATCATCTCAGCTAACTACTCCCCTCTGAAACTTGCGCTTCCCAGTCGTCCCTTTAAACTATTGCGCTCCCACGTCATTATAATCCACACTAATCTACCTGCGTCCCCACTACAGGTATCAGTCACTAACTAAACTTAACGTCACCTAATGTCATCTTCGCTAGATCCCTATCATATAACCTAACCCACCCGGGCTAGTTTTCACTGCCATACACCCCATAAACTATAGCTCCTTTGCCCCACTCTGTGAGGGATGGTGGATTTGCCATCCCACCACATCGGGGGTCTCTCTATCAATTTTGCTCGTCCATATTCCAACCAATTCAAAAATTTTCCATTTACTGCCAATTCTACCCACTATTACAAATTTCGTATCGAATCACTACCATTATCACTATCACCCGTCTACTTATTACATCCTCTCGGTGCGCCAATTTACGTCTACAGCCCGGCTTCGTACAGCCGAGCAATGAACGCGGATTCTTTTGTGCCGGCGGCTGGATGCGTCCCGCATTCGGGGCAGGGGCGGGGGCTTACCCGGGCCGAGATCCCACGCACCACCTCGGCGTGGAGCCATCCAATGTCCCGATCTCGACCTGTCGGCACGTCTCAATAGAAAGTGGTCGCCATGACGACCCTTCCTATCGAGCCGCCCGCTCCGCCTAGTGGAGCCCGGACGCGGCCGTTCCACGCGAGGCCCAGCGTGGATCGCGCACGGCGGTCCTTTCGAACCCGCCGTGGCTCGGATCCCCGCTGGTTCTCGCGGCACGCGAAGCCCGGCACGCACCGAGGGCCCGATTCGGCTATAAGTCGCCCTAACCGCTAAACCGGTTACCGTCGACGCTTCACCTGGACGCTTACATGCATACGCTACCCCTTTCTTGCTCATACATGCAGCTGTTCCCATTCTCCTCGTACCTTTCCTTACACACTTCGGTACACTCATTCCGCTTGCCGACTTGGTCACACACCTGACCACCGAACACCTTGGCACACATTCGTCGCTCGCACACCTCACCAATACACCTCTTCGCGCCCCTTTCTCGGTCACCTCCTTTGTGACAATCACAGGTGTGCTCTCACCCGCACACCCAACCGCGTGCCTCACGACCAACTCAAGTGTGCATCCCCACACACGCTCTACCATTCCAGGTGTGCATCCTTCCATTCCAGGTGTACATCCTCGCTCACCTGTCACAACCAACTCACGCTCCGTTTCACTCTCACTACTCTCACCTCCATTCTTGACCGCGCACTCACCCTTACTCTCGACAGCACACTCTTTCCTCATGCACCCGTCCGTTACACACCTTTCTCGCGCACACCCTCCCGTTACATCCTCTGTAACACTCACCACAGGCGTACACTTCCTCGTTACATCCTCTGTAACACTCACCACAGGTGTACACTCTCTCGTTACATCCTCTGTAACACTCACCACAGGTGTACACTCTCTCGTTACTTCCTCCGTAACACTCACCACACCGCGCTTCCATGTACCCCCTCGCACACGCGCTTCGACCAACTCACTCTTGACGGCACACTCACTCCTCGGCGTGCACTTTTTCCTCACACACCCCATGGTCGGACATTCTCGCACACCTCTTTTTTCGCACACCTGACCTGTCACACACTTCACCAATGGCCTTTCACGAACACCCGGATCCAAACCAATCCCCAAGCCGACTGAAGCTTTCCTCACATCATATACATTGCCACTCACCTCCGTACTTCGTCTCCGCACCTCCTTTGCCACCTGCAAACTCTTTATTTGGTTAGTGAGCATCACATTATGAGTTGAGCACCGACCTTGTACATATTCCGCTATCTCCTCCTTTATTTCTCTCTTAGTTTCTGTCCGTCTCTTCTTAATTTCACTCACCTCTTCTTCCACTTCCTCTAATTTTTGTTTAACCTCTTTTATTTCTCGGTGCGTCTCCTCAAGTTCGTCCTCTAAGGCTACCTTAACCGTTTCGATGTGCGTCCTCACCTCCCGGTCCTTTGTCTCCATTATCTCTGTCACCTCCTCCACCCTCATTGTCAGTTCCTCCCGTACCATCTGACATTGCCTCTGCGTCGCTATTAATTCGTTTTTAATTACTTTTTGTGTCGCCTTTAACCCTCCTAGTACCGCAGTGTTCTTTTGAACCTGCTCCACTAACTTCGTTTGTCCCTCTGTCAGCTGTTCCACCTCCTCCGTCAGATCTTCTATTCCCCCTTGTAACTTTGCCGTATTATTTCTCACCTCTTTCTCCATACGCCTCTCACCTCGCTTTACCTCCTCGCGCAGCCCCGAAACCTCCTCACTTACCCCTCGTCGTATTTCCTCCATCTCTTTTGTAGATGCCACCCTCATCTGTCCCAATTCATCCCTCTGAGCATCCAGTTTGGTTTCTACCCCGATTTTCACCTCCTCTATTTGCTCTCCCATTTGTTTGATTTCCCTGGCAGATTGTTCCCCTATTTCCCGCAATTTGTCCTCCATCCTATTTTCTAACCCCATTAACCCATTTTTCACCCCCTCTAACTGATTCTCCTGGGCAGCCATTCTGTTTTCCACCCCCGTTAACCCATTCTTTACCTCTTTTATCCCGTTGTCTAACCCCTCAAAATTTTTGTCTAACTTCTCACCGGTACCCCTCGCTTCGTCCCTCATTACCCCCATTTGCTCACTCTGAGCCCTCGCTTCGTCCCTCATTACCCCCATTTTTGCTTCTAGCCTCTCCATAAGGGCCCCCCTTTTTCTGCTTTCCACTTTCTCACTATCGTTTTTTTTCCTGCATTTCCACCATGAATTGGGTCATGAAGGCTTGCATTTGGGTCGCGCTCATTGGTTCCGCGGCCGTGGCCCCCTCAACCTCGTGCGCGAGAGCGCCATTTTGTGCGTCTGAAACCTCCGCAACCACATTGCTATTTTTCTCCTCCTCCCTATCCTCCACATACATTTCCCCGAGGTCCTGGGTCGATTCCACCCTGTCTATCTCTCCCACCGACATCCGATCGCCTTGATTGTCCATGGCGCGATCTCAAAATTCGGGTTTTATTTTTTCGTAAAACAAAATCAAATTTCGCCGTTATAATTTCGAGCGCGTGAAACGCGCTCCGGATCGAATTCTACTTCCCAACAATGTTACCCTAATGGTACAATTGGTGTTCCAAAATTTGGGCCTAACAAATTTAGTCCCAGGTCCGAATCCAACTCCTCGACACCAAATGTTACGGTACTAACACAATTGGTGTCCAAAATTTGGGCTAAATAAATTTAGTCCCAGGTTCGAATCCAACTCCTGACAACCAAATGTTACAGACGCGGCTTTTAGATGTTATATTGACCGAGCGGTGGTGTATTTAACCGCATCCGAACAGTTACTCCCCGATTAAAACCCGATTCCACCCGACGTTGACCAGATCGCCCCACAGATATTCAATCGGGAAATCTCTAAAGCGACCGAAAGAGAATGAAAAAGAAGAAGAAGAAGAATACGGAGGAAGAACAGATTTTATTATACACACACAAGCAATGGATGGAAGAAGCAGTAACACAGCGAATCCTTAACTTACACTATTCATTTTTACTTAGCCCCAAGACAAACGAGCAGGACAGGACGTTCACACTTACACAGGGGATAATGCAGGCAGGTAAGGCTTGAGATGGATTGCTTGAGAGGGAGGCAAGGTCGGGAGGCCGCAGTTCGCAATTCCTCGCGGTTTTGGCGGGAAACCCTCCGTCGTGTCTCCACTGCGGTAGACGTTACGCGCTGGTTCGGCACACCTGCTCCTCTTCTTGGGGTGGGGCCGTCTCCCTCCTTTCAGCGCGTCTCTCCAAAGCTGGTCTCCTTGCCGAGCCCCTCTCCTCTTTTGCTCGGAGCGTTTCGCATCTCACCTCTTGGTGCAGCCTCTTTGCTCATCTCCCAGGGTCATCTCCAAGTCATCTCCTAAAGCAGTCCCTTACAGTCGCTTTTATCACCTCGAGCGAAATCAAGCCGCCGACTCCGAGGGCACGCCTACCGAGTCACTCACCGCGGTGTTGATTGGCTGTTTAGGGCTGGTTCACTCCTTCCCTCTTATGACGAGGTGGAGACACGCCTTTCTTCCCCAACCCTACCTCGTGGCCAATGGTGGTTTGAAGAAAACCGGCCAAAATGCGGAAGGCAATTGGAAGGGAGGTTTTGGGGAAATTGGAAGGGCCTACGCTTATTTTGTTTGATACAATGCAAAGTCAATCTAGTGGGAAAACACATACTTAGCCTACATGGAATAAGGAAATACACTATTTAAAAGATATATCGTGACCTGCGTGTAAGTTTCATGCAATTAACTAGGACGCCGACTGCGACCATTATTTACATTAACAGGGTGTTACCGTACTTTTGTAACGTTCACATTGTAACGTTTCCACATTCGTTACAATATCTTTAAACTGGATAAACGGTATACATAGGTTTAAACTGGATAAAGGGTATACATAGCTTTAAACTGGATAAACGGTATACATAGGTTTAAACTGGATAAAGGGTATACATAGGTTTAAACTGGATAAATGGTATACACAGGTTTAAACTGGATAGACGGTATACATAGGTTTAAACTGGATAAAGGGTATACATAGGTTTAAACTGGATAAATGGTATACACAGGTTTAAACTGGATAGACGGTATACATAGGTTGAAACTGGATAAATGGTATACATAGGTTTAAACTAGATAGACGGTATACATAGGTTTAAACGAGATAGATGGTATACATAGGTTTAAACTGAATAGACGGTATACATAGGTTTAAACTAGATAGACGGTATACTTCGGTTTAAACTGGATAAATGGTATACATAGGTTTAAACTGGATAGACGGTATACCTAGGTTTAACCTAGATAAATGGTATACAAAGGTTTAAACTGGATAGACGGTATACATAGGTTTCAACTGGATAGACTGCATACTTAGGTTTAAACTGGATAAATGGTATACATAGGTTTAAACTGGATAGACGGTATACATAGGTTTAACCTGGATAAATGGTATACATAGGTTTAAACTGGATAGACGGTATACATAGGTTTAAACTGGATAGACGGTATACATAGGTTTAACCTGGATAGACGGTATACATAGGTTTAAACTGGATAAATGGTAAACATAGGTTTAAACTGGATAGACGGGACACATAGGTTT